>NC_086445.1:184563557-184879182 GCF_028390025.1 Pseudophryne corroboree
TGCATCTGAGGAATTAAATGAGGTGTGTGAGAAAGCCTGGACTTCCCCCGATAAGAAATTGATAATTTCTAAACGGTTATTGGCAGCGTACCCTTTCCAGCCAGAGGATAGGTCACGTTGGGAAACATCCCCTAGGGTAGATAAAGCGCTTACACGTTTATCAAAACCGGTGGCACTACCGTCTCCGGATACGGCCGCCCTAAAGGATCCTGCTGATAGAAGGCAGGAAGCTACCCTAAAAGCTATATATACACACACGGGCATTATATTGCGACCAGCGATTGCATCAGCATGGATGTGCAGTGCTGCTGCTGCGTGGTCAGATTCCCTGTCGGATAATATTGATACCCTGGATAGGGACAATATTTTGCTGAGGGGTGGAACTGTTGGGGATGGTCTTTCAGACCTCGTTTCCACAGCTACGGGCTGGGAAATCGACATTTTGCCACAGGCTACCCCACAGCAAAAGAAAGCACCGTATTATCAAGTACAGTCCTTTCGGCCCCATAAACACAAGAGGGCTCGAGGCGCATCCTTTCTGCCGAGAGGCAAAGGTAGAGGGAAAAAGCTGCAGCATACAGCCAGTTCCCAAGAGCAAAAGTCCTCCCCCGCGTCCGGTAAGTCCACAGCATGACGCTGGGGCTTCACAGGCGGACCCGGGTACGGTGGGGGCCCGTCTCAGAAATTTCAGCACACAGTGGGCTCTCTCACAGGTGGATCCCTGGATCCTTCAAGTAGTATCTCAGGGGTACAGGCTGGAATTCGAGACGTCCCCCCCCCCCCCCCCCCCCCCCCTTCCGCCGTTTTCTAAAATCTGCCTTACCAGCAACTCCCTCTGTCAGGGAGGCAGTGTTGGTGGCTATCCAGAAACTGTATTCACAGCAAGTGATTGTCAAGGTACCCCTCCTTCAGCAAGGAAAGGGTTACTATTCCACAATGTTTGTGGTACCGAAACGGACGGTTCGGTGAGGCCCATCTTAAATTTAAAATCCTTGAACACTTATATCAAAAGGTTCAAGTTCAAGATGGAATCGCTCAGGGCGGTTATTGCGAGCCTGGTCGAGGGGGATTACATGGTCGCCCTGGACATCAAGGATGCGTACCTACATGTCCCCATTTACCCCCCTCACCAGGAGTACCTCAGGCTTGTGGTACAGGACTGTCACTATCAGTTCCAGACGCTGCCGTTTGGGTTATCCACGGCACCGAAGGTCTTTACCAAGGTAATGGCCGAAATGATGATACTCCTTCGCAAGAAGGGAGTTTTAATTATCCCGTACTTGGACGATCTCCTGATAAAGGCGAGGTCCAAGGAACAGTTGGTAGTGGGGGTAGCACTTTCTCGGGAAGTGCTACAACAGCACGGCTGGATTCTCAATATTCCAAAGTCACAGCTGGTCCCGACGACACGTCTTCTGTTCCTGGGAATGATTCTGGACACAGACCAGAAAAGAGTGTTTCTTCCAGTGGAAAAAGCCGAGGAGTTGTCATCTCTAGTCAGAGACCTCCTAAAACCGGGACAGGTGTCGGTACATCAATGCACACGAGTCCTGGGAAAAATGGTAGTTTCGTACGAAGCAATTCCATTCGGAAGGTTCCACGCAAGGACTTTCCAGTGGGACCTGTTGGACAAATGGTCCGGGTCCCATCTCCAGATGCAACAGCGGATAACCCTGTCGGCAAGGACCAGGGTGTCGCTGCTGTGGTGGCTGCAGAGGGCTCATCTACTAGAGGGCCGCAGATTCGGAATACAGGACTGGGTCCTGGTGACCACGGATGCCAGCCTTCGGGGCTGGGGGGCAGTCACACAGGGAAGAAATTTCCAAGGACTGTGGTCAAATCAGGAGATTTCGCTTCACATAAATATTCTGGAGCTAAGGGCCATTTACAATGCCCTAAGCCAAGCAAGGCCCCTGCTTCAGAACCAGCCGGTACTGATCCAATCAGACAACATCACGGCGGTCGCCCATGTAAACAGACAGGACGGCACAAGAAGCAGGAGGGCAATGGCAGAAGCCACAAGGATTCTCCGATGGGCGGAAAATCATGTGTTAGCACTGACAGCAGTGTTCATTCCGGGAGTGGACAACTGGGAAGCAGACTTCCTCAGCAGGCACGACCTCCACCCGGGAGAATGGGGACTTCATCCAGAAGTCTTCCAAATACTGGTAAACCGGTGGGAAAGACCACAGGTGGAATTGCGCCAGGTCAAGGGACCCTCAGGCGATCGCTGTGGACGCTCTAGTAACACCGTGGGTGTACCAGTCGGTTTATGTGTTTCCTCCTCTGCCTCTCATTCCCAAGGTAATACGAAGGCGAGGAGTGAAAACTATACTCGTGGTTCCGGATTGGCCAAGAAGAGCTTGGTACCCGGAACTTCAAGAGATGCTTTCAGAGGACCCTTGGCCTCTGCCGCTCAGACAGGACCTGCTGCAGCAGGGGCCCTGTCTGTCCCAAGACTTACCGCGGCTGCGTTTGACGGCATGGCGGTTGAACACCGGATCCTGAAGGAAAAGGGCATTCCGGAGGAAGTCATCCCTACCCTGATCAAAGTCAGGAAGGATGTCACCGCAAAACATTATCACCGCATTGGCGAAAATATGTTGCTTGGTGTGAGGCCAGGACAGAGCCGGCCCTAACCAATATGATGCCCTAGGCAAGATTTTGGCTGGTGCCCCCTAGCACCACCGCTGGTTCAGCCTCTAACCTTGTACCCCCTATATTTTAAATAGGAACAGTTTGCACATTTGGCACACAGCCCAAAAAGAGGTGTGTGTTTGCTGGCAAGGGGCATGGCCACGCAATAACCCCAATTCCAATTACGCCACACAGTACTTCAACTTTATTCACATATGATCATGCAATAGTGTCCATAATTCATATTACATCCCACAGTAGTATCACTTTACCTTATAAACGTTACTCCTCACAGTAGAGCCCCTTATTGACATTACATCACACTGAATTGCTCCTCATTCCCATTACACCACACCCTATTGCTCTTTACTCACATTAGACGACACAGTAGTTCCCTTTCTATATGCAACGCCACATAGTAGAGCACCTTATACGCATAATGCCACACATTAGTAATGCATTTACACACAGTAATGCCCCTTACATATATGAGACACCTTATTAATGTCCTTATAAACATAATGCACCTTACACATTATAACAATCGTTATTAATGCCCTTTTACACATAATGTCCCTTACACATATGCCGCACATTATTAATGCCCTTATACATATAATGACACACATAATGTCCCCTACACATTTGCTGCACATTATTAGTGCCCCCATACACATAATGACACACATACGGTAGTACCCTGTTACACATATGCCGCACATTATTAATGCCCTTATACACATAATGACACACATAGTGCCCCTTACACATATGTTGCACATTATTAATGCATTTCTATGTGACACACATAATGCTCCTTACACATATTCCGAACACTACTGCACAACCAACCCACTCACATGCACATAGCACTCACACTGCCACTAACACTGTGACCTCTGCCTCTGCTTGGATACAGATGTGTCCTGATAAATATTGCCTCAATGCTAACGCCAGGGACACCTTTTTTTATGAAAATGCACCTTATTTGTATTGCTATGTGGCTAGGATGCACATGCAGCTTCTGCTGATTAAAATTATATGCAGCATGCCTATATACTGTGTGAGACTGTGGCTGTATCTGCATATGAAATGCTACACACAGAATATAGGCATGCTGCATATCATTTTAATCAGCAGAAGCTGCTGATGCCCCTAGGCATACCAAATGCCCTAGGCAATTGCCTAGTTTGCCTATGCCCGGCTCTGGGCCAGGAAGGCCCCAACGGAGGAATTTCAACTGGGGCGATTCCTGCATTTCCTACAAGCAGGGGTGACGTTGGGCCTCAAATTGGGGTCCATTAAGGTCCAGATTTCGGCCCTGTCTATTTTCTTCCAGAAAGAACTGGCTTCCCTGCCTGAAGTTCAGACTTTTGTCAAGGGAGTTCTGCATATTCAGCCTCCTTTTGTGCCCCCAGTGGCACCTTGGGATCTCAATGTGGTTTTGGAGTTCCTGAAATCACATTGGTTTGAACCACTTAAGACTGTGGATGTGAAATATCTCACGTGGAAAGTGGTCATGCTGTTGGCCCTGGCTTCGGCCAGGCGTGTGTCAGAATTGGCGGCTTTGTCTTATAAAAGCCCTTATCTGATTTTCCATATGGATAGGGCAGAATTGAGGACTCGTCCTCAGTTTCTCCCGAAGGTGGTATCATCGTTTCACTTGAACCAGCCTATTGTGGTGCCTGCGGCTGCTGGGAACTTGGAGGATTCCAAGTTACTGGACGTAGTCAGGGCCCTGAAAATTTATGTTTCCAGGACGGCTGGAGTCAGGAAAACTGACTCGCTGTTTATCCTGTATGCACCCAACAAACTGGGTGCTCCTGCTTCTAAGCAGACTATCGCGCGCTGGATTTGTAGCACTATTCAGCTGGCGCATTCTGCGGTGGGACTACCGCAGCCTAAATCTGTAAAAGCCCATTCCACAAGGAAGGTGGGCTCATCTTGGGCGGCTGCCCGAGGGGTCTCGGCTTTACAACTTTGCCGAGCTGCTACTTGGTCAGGGGCAAACACGTTTGCAAAATTCTATAAATTTGATACCCTGGCTGAGGAGGACCTGGAGTTCTCTCATTCGGTGTTGCAGAGTCGTACGCACTCTCCCGCCCGTTTGGGAGCTTTGGTATAAGCCCCATGGTCCTTACGGAGTTCCCAGCATCCACTAGGACGTCAGAGAAAATAAGAATTTACTCACCGGTAATTCTATTTCTCGTAGTCCGTAGTGGATGCTGGGCGCCCATCCCAAGTGCGGATTGTCTGCAATACTTGTAAATAGTTATTGTTACACAAATTGGGTTACTATTGCGAGCCATCTGTTCAGAGGCTCCTTTTGTTATCATACTGTTAACCGGGGTTCCTATCCCGAGTTATACGTGTGATTGGTGTGGCTGGTATGAGTCTTACCCGGGATTCAAAATCCTTCCTTATTGTGTCAGCTCTTCCGGGCACAGTGTCCTAACTGAGGCTTGGAGGAGGGTCATAGGGGGAGGAGCCAGTGCACACCAGATAGTCCTAAATCTTTCTTTAGATGTGCCCAGTCTCCTGCGGAGCCGTCTATTCCCCATGGTCCTTACGGAGTTCCCAGCATCCACTACGGACTACAAGAAATAGAATTACCGGTGAGTAAATTCTTTGAGAGAGATATATATATATATATATATATATATATATATATATATAAAATAAAACAAACAAACACACTTAACTCCGGCACTCCAGACGTCCCTTCGGACCAGCTTGCTGAGGTGCCTTCCCCCGGGGGGTCACCCCAATGCACAAACAGGAATAACGAGGCGGCACTCAGAGACTTGCAAAAAACATCAAACGTGTATTAAGTGCTGTCAACGTTTCGGGGACCACCTCCCCTTCGTCAGGATAACTGCAACAGTGTACAAATCAAACTTATATAGCAATGAACTTACCCCCCTTGCATGATTCCCCACGCTCGTTCTCCTCTGGCCACGCCATTCGGGCGTCCCGTTCGGCGTCACCGCTCGCATCAGCGGAACCGGAAGTGACGTCGCGGCTCCCTCCTGTGTGGCCATGGAGACACTATAAACAAAACAACAAATGTAAAAACACAAGTGTCTATTTAGAAGACTGCTACATCAAATGCGTTGCAGAAAAAAGGGTACATAATCTTACCAAAAAAACAACAACATGATTGCCAATACATAGAAAAATATATATAAAAAGATATATAAACAAATTAAAAAAATACATGATACTGCTGTTATTCATGAAAATACGTACTTCAGTGTGATATGCTAGATCAAGCAGACGTGATCATGTAAATGTAAAGTGCATGCAAGTACCGTATCTAGTGACCAAAAGGACTGCGGCTCGCCAAGATCGATGTAGGTATTATGCCCACCACAGGGTATATACCTGGCTTGGCAGCACCTCGCACTTTAACAGAGGGACAGGCCCCTACCGTATGCGCAAACCCAGAGGCGGTGGCAAATATGGACAAACGTCGGCCAGTGATTCCGATGACACGCACAACAGCTCTTCAACCACGCCACACCGGGAGGCCCCTTTAGGGGTTCGCACCCATGCTGGGATAGCAGCACGGGGAAAAGGCTCAGGCGCACGCGGAGGGGTCGACAGAACCAAAGACAAAAACAAATCCAAACCCGGAGAGGACGAAGAAGCACTGATTTTTAATCTATCAAGGACTCCCCTTGCCCCAGCTGAGGTAAGGGTGCTCAACAAAGGACTGTCGTTTGTCCCCACCAATTATGGTGATGATTTTAGAATGAAAGTTGACACCTTTAGGTTACATCGCACACTGAAGTTAAAAGACCACTACCATAAAACGCCACCTTTGTTTATATATCTTTTTATATATATTTTTCTATGTATTGGCAATCATGTTGTTGTTTTTTTGGTAAGATTATGTACCCTTTTTTCTGCAACGCATTTGATGTAGCAGTCTTCTAAATAGACACTTGTGTTTTTACATTTGTTGTTTTGTTTATAGTGTCTCCATGGCCACACAGGAGGGAGCCGCGACGTCACTTCCGGTTCCGCTGATGCGAGCGGTGACGCCGAACGGGACGCCCGAATGGCGTGGCCAGAGGAGAACGAGCGTGGGGAATCATGCAAGGGGGGTAAGTTCATTGCTATATAAGTTTGATTTGTACACTGTTGCAGTTATCCTGACGAAGGGGAGGTGGTCCCCGAAACGTTGACAGCACTTAATACACGTTTGTTTTTTGCAAGTCTCCGAGTGCCGCCTCGTTATTCCTGTTTATATATATATATATATATATATATATATATATATATATATATATATATATATATATACTGCTCTAAAAAATAAGGGGAACACTAAAATAACACATCTTAGATCGGAATGAATGAAATATTCTTATTAAATACTTTGTTTTTTACATAGTTGAATGTGCTGACAACAAAATCACACAAAAATGATCAATGGAAATCAAATTTATTAACCCATGGAGGTCTGGATTTGGAGTCGCCCTCAAAATTAAAGTGGAAAAACACATTACAGGCTGATCCAACTTTGATGTAATGTGCTTAAAACAAGTCAAAATGAGGCTCAGTAGTGTGTGTGGCCTCCACGTGTCAGTATGACCTCCCTACAACGCCTGGGCATGCTCCTGATGAGGTGGCGGATGGTCTCCTGAGGGATCTCCTCCCAGACCTGGACTAAAGCATCCGCCAACTCCTGGACAGTCTGTTGTGCAACGTGGCGTTGGTGGATGGAGCGAGACATGATGTCCCAGATGTGCTCAATTGGATTCAGGTCTGGGGAACGGGCGGGCCAGTCCATAGCATCAATGCCTTTGTCTTGCAGGAACTGCTGACACACTCCAGCCACATGAGGTCTAGCATTGTCTTGCATTAGGAGGAACCCAGGGCAAACCGCACCAGCATATGGTCTCACAAGGGGTCTGAGGATCTCATCTCGGTACCTAATGGCAGTCAGGCTACCTCTGGCGAGCACATGGAGGGCTGTGCGGCCCCCCAATGAAATGCTACCCCACACCATTACTGACCCACTGCCAAACCGGTCATGCTGGAGGATGTTGCAGGCAGCAGAACGTTCTCCTTCGCGTCTCCAGACTCTGTCATGTCTCACGTGCTCAGTGAGAGCCTGCTTTAATCTGTGAAGAGCACAGGGCGCCAGTGGCCAGTGGCGAATTTGCCAGTCTTGGTGTTCTCTGGCAAATGTCAAACGTCTTGCACGGTGTTGGGCTGTAAGCACAACCCCCACCTGTGGACGTCGGGTCCTCATACCACCCTCATGGAGTCTGTTTCTGATCGTTTGAGTAGACACATGCACATTTGTGGCTTGCTAGACGTCATTTTGCAGGGCTCTGGCAGTGCTCCTCCTGTTCCTCCTTGCACAAAGGCGGAGGTAGCGGTCCTGCTGCTGGGTTGTTGCCCTCCTACGGCCCCTCCATGTCTCCTGATGTACTGGCCTGTCTCCTGGTAGCGCCTCCATGCTCTGGACACTACGCTGACAGACACAGCAAACCTTCTTGCCATAGCTCGCATTGATGTGCCATCCTGGATGAGCTGCACTACCTGAGCCACTTGTGTGGGTTGTAGGGAGGTCATACAGGCACGTGGAGGCCACACACACTACTGAGCCTCATTTCGACTTGTTTTTTTATATATATATATATATATATATATATATATATATATATATATATATATATAAATATACACAAAATCCCTGTGTGTGTGTGGGGGAAGGGGTGTCTGTACGCCTGTGTCGGCATCCCTGTGGCGGAAGGCTCTTCTAGAGAGGAGGTGGAGCAGATGATTGTGGTGTCTCCGTCGGCAATGCCGACACCTGATTGGTTGGACATGTGGAATGTTTTAGATGCAAATGTGACCTTGTTACATAAGAGATTGGACAAAGCAGAGTCCAGGGGTAATACGGGGAGTCAATCAATGGCTTTGACGGTGTCACAGGGCCCTTCAGGGTCTCAAAAACGTCCCCTATCCCAAATAGCAGACACTGATAACTGACACGGATTCTGACTTCAGTGTCGACTACGATGATGCAAGGCTACACCCAAGGGTGGCCAAAAGTATTCATTATATGATTATTGCAATAAAAGATGATTTGCATATCACAGATGACCCCCTCTGTCCCTGACACGAGGGTACACATGTTTTTAAATAGAGTATTTTTTATTTCGAAGGAGAAAATGCATAGCAGGAACATAACATGTACAGCATGACATGGCATCTCTGGAAAAACAACATTCACTTTCGGCATAACATCTTACCATGCCAATGGCACAGGAGCGTGTATGTACACACAGTTATTTATATCAATTAACCTTGCATAATCCGTACATTTATGTAAACAAAAAACCTCATTAGACTTTTTTTCCATTAAAACATTTACAAACAAACCAACCGAAAAGAAAAACCCTCAAAGAAAAAAGGGAAGAAGAGACACAAAGGAAAAACTAACACTCTAAGCCTTACCCTGTCTAACAGAGCTACCCTCCCACTCATAACATATCGGGTGAGAAGGAAGCATATAGCACAAAATTGCAAATTAGTGAATCAAGGGCCTGATAGTATCCCTACAGCCATTAAGTTGCAGGGTCTGGGAGGGAGTATATGGATTCCATCCATGGAGACCAAATTCTTTCAAATTTAGCAGAGGCATTATGTTTCGTATAAATGTATCGTTCCTTAAAAACAGTGTCGTTTACTAGTACTTAAAGAATAAGCAACGAAGGGCCATTGGGGGCCATCCATAGCCTTGCGATGCACACCTTCGCCAAGGCACATATATTGCGAGCACATAGGCCTTCTGGACTGTATACGAAATCAGAGCATCCCATCCCCAGGATACAAAATTGTGGGATAAGCATGGCGTCCGCCACTCCCGTGTTCCCCCAGAACCGACCTGACCCCCGACCAGAAGGCCCGCAGCGGCGGACAGTCCCAAATGAGGTGCCAAAAAGTACCCACAGCCACCCCACATTAAGGGCAGTCACCCGATCGACCCCTCCGAATCTAGTCAGTCTAACCGGGGTCATATATGTTCTATGCAAAAGGAAGGATTGTATTTGTTGATACCTAATGGATTTGGTAACCGTGCTCGGATTTTCCAAAGCAAGGGTCCAGTTCTCTTCAGTTATGGGGCCCAGATCCTCCTCCCATTTGCCACGGAGACGTGTCAAAGGGTCTATATGGAGTTTAGCGAGAAGATAACCATATGCAAGGGAAATCATCTTAACTCGACCCAACATACTTACAAAGGTCTTAATGGGAAATGGAAGGATCTTAGGGGGAGAACTAGCGAATTGGGACTGTAGAGCATGTCTAAGTTGAAGGTATCTAAAAAAGTAGGAGTTGGGTAAGTCAAACTCATCCTTTAATTGTTGGAAGGATTTAAGTGTAGTATCCGTATAGAGGTGAGTTATGGAAACCACTGATTTAGGGGCCCAAACCTCCCTCCCCTCGAGCGCATGCAGTTCAGGGAGCCATTTAGAATACCAGAGGGGGGTGTCTGGGTCCAATCCGTCAAATTTCAAAAGGTCCCTTAGGGCCTGCCAAACCTTCACGGCCTGATATATAAGTGGGGGAAGAAACCGGGCCATGCTCCCACTCAACACCTGCAGGGGAGATAGGTCAGGGAAGTAACATTGAATAAACACCCATTGTTGAGAAGTGACGCCAGTATCCTGCACCCATGCACTAATATGAGTCAGCTGAGCGGCATAATAGTACATTTGAAAATTTGGCAAGGCCAGACCACCGTCGCAGCGCAGCCTGGTGAGAGTATTCAGCTGTATTCTAGGACGTTTGTTAGCCCATATTAAAGAAGATAAGACACTATTCATTTTCCTAAAGAAGGATGGACAAATGTACATAGGGGATTGAAGAATAACATACAGAATCATTTTAACAAGGCTGACCCTGCCAGATACAATCAATGGAAGCCTACACCAAGTCCTAGATTTACGAGCAACCTGTTGCATGATCGGATCGAGATTCAAAGGTGTAAAGTCAGAGGGGTCGTTGGTTACCTGAATCCCGAGATATTTAAATTTCGCCGTCCAACATAGCGGCAGGGAGATTTTAGGAACAACAGGGGGGGGGGCTATCACAGGCATAATGGAGGATTTAGACCAGTTGATATGAAGGCCTGAAGACGCACCGAACTCCTCGATCAATTGCAACAAAGTAGGCATAGACCTGGTGTAATCCTGCAAAAACAACAGCATGTCGTCAGCGTAAAGGGCAATCTTATCCTCCCGAGGGCCGGTATGGATTCCCACGATATCCGGGTGCGACCTTATCAGACAGGCCAAGGGCTCGATGGCCAGGGCAAACAAAGTGGGGGATAGAGGGCAGCCCTGTCTGGTTCCGCGAGACAGGCGGAATGAGGGAGAGATATAGCCGTTTACTGAGATCCTGGCAGTCGGGTGCTGGTAGAGTAGTTTAGTCCATTGTATAAAATTAGGCCCGAAGCCCATACATGTCATGACTTCCCATAGATAAGACCATTCAATACTGTCAAATGCCTTGGCGGCATCCAGCGAGACCACTACCGAGTCGGAGGGAAAATCATGTGGGACTTGTAAGATGGTATATAATCTACGCAAGTTAATAGAAGTGGACATCCCTGGCATAAAGCCGGTCTGGTCGGGGTGGATAATGGAGGTAATTACAGTGTTAAGCCGAACTGCTAAAATTTTTGCCAGGATCTTAGCATCGGTGGGAATCAAAGAGATCGGTCTATAGGATTCCGGGGACCTAGGGTCTTTTCCGGGCTTCGGGATCACTATAATAATCGCCTCCGACATAGAGGGGGGAAGTTCATTATTAACAAATATATCAGAATACAGGGCGTGAAGCCTGGGCCCAAAAAAATCAATATGGGTCTTATATACCTCAGAGGGGATGCCATCATACCTCGGTGCCTTGCCATTGGGAGACAGACCAATAGCCGCCGTCACCTCCTCCAGTGTCAAAGGTGTCTCCAACACTTCAGAGGCCTCAGAGGAGGGTGTGGGTAAGGGAATATTTCTCAAATAAGTGGAGAGATCTAATGCCGAACATACTAACTGTGAACTATAGAACTCACCATAGTAAGAATGAAATAACTGCGCAATGTCCGGCATGGTGTCTACAAGGGAGCCATCGCTACCGGACATCTGGGTAATCGTAGAGCCAGGGCGGTCGCAGTGTACCAGTCGAGCCAGCAGGCTACCAGGCCTGTCACCCTGCATATAAATATTAGTAGCCTGAAATAGAAGCGAGCGCGAGTTCTTATCAGACAAATGAGCCACCCATGCTGACTGAGCCGCCAACCAGCGTGCTTTCAGTGCAGGGGTACCATCCACCAAGTAGCGGGACTCCAGATCTCTGGCGTCACTCTCAAGGGCTCGCTCCCTCTCCATGCAGGATATCTTATGAGCAGATATTCGTCTAATACACGTACCCCTTAAAAAGGCCTTAATTGAATCCCAGACCACTGTTCCCGGAGCCGACCCTACACTGTCATTAAAATAACCCTCCCACTGAGTCACCTGGTCAGAGCAGTCGCCCATTTGTATCAGCCAGGAAAGGATGCAGTTTCCAATAAGATTGTCCCCTCTGGCTCACCATAGCAAGAGTCAACATCATAGGGGAGTGGTCAGAGATACCCCGTGCCTCGTACTGGACGTCAACTACCCTGGGGAGAAGAACGGGAGACAGTAGGATCAGGTCGATTCTGGAAAATGAGCCATGCGTGCCGGAGAAGCATGAAAACTGACCAGTTGTAGGGTGCCGAGACCTCCACACATCCACCCACTGCAAATTATTCAGAAAATCAGAAAATTTAGTAGGACCAGAACTCACCCCAGCAGCCTGCGGAGAGCGCCACCTGTCTAATGCCAAATTCATAACATTATTAAAGTCACCCATGCAGATCACCGGGGTACATGGAGAGGAGGCTATGAATGAAGCGGTCTGTTGTAACACATCATATGAGAACGGGGGGGGGGACGGGACATAAACCGCCAGAATGTAGTAGGGCTGGGAACTCAGCTTACAGTCAAGGAACACAAAACGACCATACTGGTCAGTCTTGACCGACACCAACTCAAAGTGTACCGACTTTCTTCTCAGAATCGACACACCCCTGGAAGAGGAGGAATGAGAAGCATGATAGGCCCATCCCACCCAGGGTCTTCTAAGTGACAACAACCTATTCCCCTCCAAGTGAGTCTCGCAGAGACATGCAACATCCGGGCCATATTTCTGAAGTGTAGTCAAAACTAAGGAGCGTTTTATCTTATTATTCAAACCTCGAACATTCCATGTCAGAAATTTCAAATTAGCCATAATCCAGGTAGGGTTCTATGTAGCACAGTAGATAAACGTCCCAGCAAATATTCCTGGAAGTCGTCAGTAAAGGCAAGAACAGTGCTTATCTTACTTAATCCCTGAATCGCAATCCACAATATCCAATGCATCAAATATACTTCCCACATCAAAGAAAATAAACACAAAAACAAATTCAAACACGAGAAAAATAACAAACTATAGAAAGAAAAAAACATGCAGAAGGAACAGCAACGAACTGTTTGCTGACACCCCCCCCCCCCCCCCCTCCTACCCGTATACCACCCCTAACTTCGGCATACTTATATCCCAAACAACTGTTCCTAACTCCCGAGGGCTAAATTCTCAACAAAACCCTTAATCAAAATCAAGTGAGCAAGGGAAAGAAAAGTCCTGAGCCACCAAAGCCAAGGGGGGACTCCCTGGACAATGGGTGGAGACCTCTGGTGAGCCCAAACGAACCATAAGCAATGCATGACATCAATCCGGGGCCAGCTGATGAGCACCCGGTGCATATCTGTCCAGCCATTGGGCCGCCTCTCTAGGGGAATTAAAGAACTTGGTTTCCCCGTCCGCCACCACCCGGAGTCGAGAAGGGAACAGCATAGAGTAGGAGAGGTTCAGGTCCCTGAGGCGCCTCTTAATAGGCATAAACTGGGCTTGGTCTTTCTGGACGTCCGCGGCAAAATCGGGGAAAGCTGACACGGTAACCCCATTCCTGACAAGGGCCTTTTGTGCGTCCCAGACGGAGGACCGAGTCACGATCTTTATAATGCAGAAATTTGGCAATGAAGGTGGGCGGAGGAGCGCCAGGAGGTAGAGGACGGGATGGTATCCGGTGTGCACGCTCCACCGTAAACTGTGCCGTGAAGGATTCAGCGCCGTACATTTCCTTTAGCCACGATTCAAGGAAGTCCTCAGGCTGAGAGCCCTCCTCCCTCTCCGGCAGGCCCACAAATCGCACATTATTTCTACGTAGCCGACCCTCCATGTCTAATAGCTTGGATTGAAGGGATGAAACTTGCTGGGTCACCGTGGAAACGGATTGTTTCATAGGGCCGCACATATCCTCCAGATTCGAGACACGGGTTTCCGCCTCACCCACTCTCTCTCGTATGCGCCTGACATCCTGTCGAAGCAAGGAAAGATCACACTGCACTTTCTCCATCTTATCTGAAAGACGCTGTTCTGTCCCTGCAATGGCCTCCAGCACTTGTTGAAGGGATGGAGCTGAGGGTGTGGTAGGGGAGTCGGCAGCTGTTGCAGACGGGGAATAGGAGTGAGACTGAGGGGCCCCCTGAGAAGGGGCCTGCAAGGCCCGGGGGTTAGGTGGGTTAGGTTGTCTGGCAAACCTCTCCAGCTTAGCCGCAGCCGTGCGCTGGCCGTCCCGAACCATGACGGACAATAGGTAGTGACAAACACTCCAGCAAATTCACAGGTCAGAAGCGTAAAACAGCAGTGGAGTCTTAAGCTTTCAGTATGCAGAAATGTAGCCGCAGCTGGCTGTCAAAGTAGTAGGCAAATATAAAGGAAGGTACAGGCAGCGTCCCAGAATATAGGTGAGAGCAGGAGCAATGTAATAGTATGTAAAATGAGAGCAGGTGAAGTCAGCTTGCAGTATGGTCCCAGAAGGCAGAATCCACTCACCGGACACAGAAAAGCAGGCCAGGCAGCCCTTGGATGCAGATATCCCTTCCAGGCTAGGATGACAGTCCAGAGCAGTGGGGCCGTCTGTGCAGCTGTAGTTAAAATGGCCGCCGGTCTCACAGTGCCCTCACCCCTTCTCCAGGAGTACCTGCGTTCCCTCCGGGAGTCAGGGCCCCGAATCTCAGCCTGTCAGGAGGAGGAGGACCAGCCGCCTTCCCCCCCGCCGCTCCGCGGCGTCCAGCGGTGACAGCGGGCCGCCGTTCGAGCTCTGGGCGCAACGTGGCCGGGAGCCGCCAAAATTGAGGCTGGGGATCCGGAGGAGGCACAGGCCGCAGAGCCGGAAGTGTGCCGCCGCAGCCGTACGGACCTCGGGGAGAGCGGAGAAGGACGCTTGCCGGTGCCCCGCAGTGTGGGGAGAGGATGCAGGCTAGTCAGGCACACCAGAGGGGGTCAGGATTGTGTTGCAGGATGAATTAGCCAGGGAGCTCCCAGGACCTGCTGCCTACTCTTGTGCTGCCGTGGCCACGCCCCCGAGGGTACACATGTTTAAGGAAAAGAAACCTGAGGTAACATTCCCCCATCTCATGAGCTGAACGCGTTATTTGAAAAAGCTTGGGAAACTCCAGACAAAAAACAGCAGATTCCCAAGAGGATTCTTATGGCGTATCCTTTCCCTGCACAGGACAGGGTACAGTGGGAATCCTCGCCCAGGGTGGACAAAGCTTTGACGCGCTTATCCAAAAAGGTGGCGCTACCGTCCCCAGACGCGGCAGCTCTCAAAGATCCTGCTGATCGCAGACAGAAAACGACTTTAAAATCAATTTATACACATACTGGTGCTTTACTCAGACCGGCTATAGCATCGGCTTGGGTCTGTAGCGCGGTAGCAGCTTGGACAGATACCTTGTCAGCTGATATTGATACCCCAGATAGGGATACCATTTTGTTGACCTTAGGTCACATCAAAGACGCAGTCTTATATATGAGATACGCTCAGAGGGACGTCGGACTACTAGGTTCAAGGGCCAACGCGATGGCGGTCTCGGCTAGGCGAGCACTGTGGACCCACCAATGGACAGGTGATGCCGACTCAGAGGCATATGGAAGTTTTACCTTACAAGGGTGAGGTTTTATTTGGGGAAGGTCTCGCGGACCTAGTTTCCACAGCTACTGCGGGTAAATTTTACCTCTTTGCCTTATGTTCCCCCACAGCAAAAGAAAACTCCACAGTATCAGATGCAGTCCTTTCGGTCGCATAAGTCTAGAAGAGGTCGGGGCTCTTCCTTCCTCACTAGAGGTAAGGGTAGAGGGAAAAGAATGCCTGCTACGGCTAGTTCCCAGGAGCAGAAGTCCTCCCCGGCTTCTACTAAATCCACCGCATGACGCTGGGGCTCCACTGAGGGAGGCCGCATCGGTGGGGGCACGTCTTCGACTCTTCAGCCACGTCTGGGTTCAGTCGGACGTGGATCCTTGGGCAATGGAAATTGTATCCCAGGGCTACAAGCTGGAATTCGAAGACGTGCCTCCTCGTCGATTCTTCAAATCGGCTTTACCAGCTTCTAATTTTAGCTGCAATTCAAAAGCTGTGTCAACAGCAAGTGATTATCAAGGTTCCCCTAACACAACAGGGGAAAGGGTACTATTCAACCCTATTTGTCGTCCTGAAACCGGATGGCTTGGTCAGACCCATTCTAAATCTAAAATCCCTGAACCTGTTCTTAAAAAGGTTCAAGTTCAAGATGGAATCGCTCAGGGCAGTCATCTCCAGCCTGGAAGGGGGGGATTTTATGGTGTCATTAGACATAAAGGATGCATACCTTCACGTCCCCATATATCCTCCTCATCAGGCATACCTGAGATTCGCTGTACAGGACTGTCATTACCAGTTTCAGACGTTGCCGTTTGGGCTTTCCACGGCCCCGAGGGTGTTCACCAAGGTAATGGCAGAAATAATGGTGCTCCTACGCAGGCAAGGAGTCACAATTATCCCGTACTTGGACGATCTCCTGATAAAAGCGAGATCAAAGGAACAGTTGCAGGGAGTGGGAGTGCTACAGCAACATGGATGGATTCTAAATCTACCAAAGTCGCAGTTGGTTCCAACGACTCGGCTGTCTTTCTTAGGCATGATTCTGGACACAGAACGAAAGAGGGTTTTTCTCCCGAGGTAAAAAGCCCAGGAACTCCAGAACATGGTCAGAGACCTGTTAAAACCGAAAAGAGTGTCAGTCCATCAATGCACTCGAGTACTGGGGAAAATGGTGGCGACCTACGAGGCCATCCCCATCGGCAGGTTTCATGCGAGGACGTTTCAGTGGGACCTTCTGGACAAGTGGTCCGGGTCCCACCTTCAAATACATCAGAAAATAACTCTCTCCCCCAGGGCCAGGGGGTGTCTCCTGTGGTGGCTCCAGAGTGCTCACCTTCTAGAGGGTCGCAGGTTCAGCATTCAGGACTGGGTTCTGGTGACCACGGACGCGAGCCTCCGAGGATGGGGAGCAGTCGCACAAGGAAGGAATTTTCAGGGACTGTGGTCAAGTTAGGAGGCTTGTCTACACATCAACATACTGGAATTGAGGGCCATATACAACGGCCTACGACAAGCGGAGAATATTCTTCGCGACCTACCGTTTCTGATTCAATCAGACAACGTCACAGCCGTGGCTCATGTAAACCGCCAAGGCGGGACAAGGAGCAGAGTGGCAATGGCGGAAGCCACCAGGATTCTGCGCTGGGCAGAAAATCACATAAGCGCTCTGTCAGCGGTATTCATGTCGGGAGTGGACAACTGGGAAGCAGACTTCCTCAGCAGACACGATCTCCATCCAGGAGAGTGGGGACTTCATCAAGAAGTTTTTGCAGAGATCACAAGTCTTTGGGGACTTCCTCAAATAGACATGATGGCGTCACTCCTCAACAAGAAGCTTCGGAGGTATTGTGCCAGGTCAAGGGACCCTCAGGCAGTAGCGGTGGACGCTCTCGTGACACCATTGGTGTTTCAGTCGGTCTATATGTTCCCTCCTCTTCCTCTCATCTCAAAGATACTGAGAATCATAAGGCGAAAAAGAGTGCAGACAATACTCATTTTTCCAGATTGGCTTCGAAGGGCCTGGTATTCAGATTTTCAGGAGCTGCTCACAGAAGATCCATGGCCTCTTCCTCTCAGGGATGACCTGTTACAGCAGGGGCCCTGCGTGTTCCAAGACTTATCGCGGTTACGTTTGACGGCATGGCGGTTGAACACCAAATCCTAGCTGGGAAGGGTATTCCGGAAGAAGTCATCCCCACTCTGATAAAGGCTGGGAAGGAGGTGACGGCGAAACATTATCACCGTATCTGGAGCAAGTATGTTTCTTGGTGTGAAGCCAAGAATGCTCCTACGGAAGACTTCCACTTGGGCCGGTTTCTCCACTTTCTACAGACTGGAGTGGATATGGGCCTAAAGTTAGGCTCCATTAAGGTACAGATTTCGGCCCTTTCTATATTCTTCCAGAAAGAATTGGCTTCTCTCCCAGAAGTTCAGACTTTTGTAAAGGGAGTGCTGCACATCCAGCCTCCTTTTGTGCCCCCAGTGGCACCATGGGACCTTAACGTGGTGTTACAGTTTCTAAAATCTCACTGGTTTGAGCCTCTTCACTCTTGGAAGGTGGTCATGTTGTTGGCCTTGGCATCTGCAAGGCGGGTGTCCGAATTGGCGGCCTTGTCTCATAAGAGCCCCTATCTCATTTTCCATGTGGATAGAGCAGAGTTGAGGACTCGTCCTCAATTTTTGCCTAAGGTGGTTTCATTGTTTCATATGAACCAACCTATTGTGGTGCCTGTGGCTACGGGAGATTTGGAGGATTCCAAATCCCTTGATGTAGTCAGGGCCTTAAAAATTTATGTAGCCAGGACGGCTCGAATTAGGAAAACAAGCTCTGTTTGTTCTGTATGCAGCCAACAAGGTTGGCGCTCCTGCTTCTAAGCAGACTATTGCTCGCTGGATCTGTAACACGATTCAGCAGGCTCATTCTACGGCTAGATTGCCGGTACCAAATTCGGTAAAGGCCCATTCCACTAGGAAGGTGGGCTCTTCCTGGGCGGCTGCCCGAGGCGTCTCGGCTTTACAGCTTTGCCAAGCAGCTACTTGGTCGGGTTCAAACACTTTTGCTAAATTCTACAAGTTTGATACCCTGGCTGATGAGGACCTCATGTTTTCTCAATCGGTGCTGCAGAGTCATCCGCACTCTCCCACCCGGTTTGGAGCTTTGGTATAATCCCCATGGTCCTTACGGAGTCCCCAGCATCCTCTAAGACGTAAGAGAAAATAAGATTTTAAACCTAACGGTAAATCTTTTTCACCTAGTCCGTAGAGGATGCTGGGCGCCCGTCCCAGTGCGGACATATTTCTGCAAGACTTGTATATAGTTCTTGCTTACATAAGGGTTATGTTACAGTTAAGATCAGTCGTTGACTGATACTGTTTGTTCATACTGTTAACTGGTTGCGTATATTCCAGGTTATACGGTGTGGGCTGGTATGAATCTTGCCCTTAGATTACCAAAATCCTTTCCTCATACTGTCCGTCTCCTCTGGGCACAGTTTCTCTAACTGAGGTCTGGAGGAGGGGCATAGAGGGAGGAGCCAGTGCACACCCATTCTAAAGTTCTTTGTAGTGCCCATGTCTCCTGCGGAGCCCGTCTATACCCCATGGTCCTTACGGAGTCCCTAGCATCTTCTACGGACTAGGAGAAAAAGATTTACCGGTAGGTTTAAATTCTTATTATTTAATTCATACTTTTATGCTGTGCAGACTAATTTCAATATGCCCTCTCCACCAGCCAGATAACATAGGCTGCCAGCCCTGCTGTTAGGGATTACTGTGGATAGGAGCTGTAACTGTTTCTTTTGTTTCTCAGATGTATGAAAATTTTGTTGAAGAAATTGACGCCATTGATAATGGGATATCACAGTTTGATGGAGAGCAGCGGTACAACATAACCACCAACTTGAGTTCCCGAGTGGGACACCTCAATCCCCGCTGGAATGAACCGGATCAGGACACGGAAGTAATAAACATCTCCGCACACATCTTACATACAGTGTGGTAGAACATTGGTGTCAGAGAGCCTCCGTTCCTTGATTATGTTGATTTATTAATAACAGATGGTCAATACCGCCTTATACAAGAGCTAAAACTTGTGGCACTCTGACCTCAAAAATTGTATTTGCTTATTTATGCCTAGTACAAGGTAAAGCCTATAGTAAACCGTTATCTCTCTGTGCTGGATGGAAGCTAATGAGTTGTGTCCCCCCTCTCCTTTCCAAACTTGGTTAAACCCCCAACTGATCTCCTAACACCCCTAGTGATGATGTGTACTTAGAGTGGGATACTTGTCTGTACTGCTGTGACAGAATCTTGGCTTCGGGCTTGTCGTGGTATTGATCGTTGGCTATAGTCCAATACCACTGATGACACAGCAGTATAAATTGGTACTTCTCATGCTACAGTGGCCATGTTCCCATATGTTAACATTCAAAATTAATTGATCTATTTCTCTGTCATCCATCTGGGGGACGCTGCGTCTGTACTGATGGGGTTAGCGTGTGTGGGAGGGAGCTTTGGCACAGAACCTATCAATAGAAACTCCTCCCCTCTCTAACCCCTCCCATCTCCAGCCTGACCAGCCCAACACATCAGTTTAAGTTTTGTGCCTGGAGAGTGCAGGCACAGTTCCTGTCTATTAGATTTTAGTTAGGATCTGCTTCAATAAAATAAAACAAAACAAATAAAACCTAAGTCCCTGTGTACAGGCGACAGGTATCCGAGTGTGGGGTCTAGTTCGTGAGCTCTCCCCACTCTATGCAGCCTACGGGGTAGTCACCACTCCTGACACTGGGCCCCCCCTCTCTCCTATCCGTTGGAAGGCTTCTATGGGTATGTTCTGCAGCCACAACCAGGTCCCTGTGTTGGGCTGTTTTTACAGTGTTATTTGATTATGTGTGTGTGTGTGTGTGTGTATGTGCGCAGCGCGCGCTGTGCTGGTTACAGCGCGCGCGGTGAAGGGAGAAGCGATGCACTTCACAGCCGCTCTTGGCGACCATGCTACGGCTCTTCTTCTTACTGGAATTGTACCGTCTAATATTTAAGCTATTGCTTACAATACTCAGAACTTACTCCGTCAGCCGGAATTTAGTTTCTATCTCGTATCAGCACTTCGTGCTATTTGAATATATTGTCACCTTTTGACTGTTATTTTCTTCATGAACCACTGACTATCTTAATTTTGTGAAACCATTAAAATTTGATTTTTAATCTATTCTGACTAATCTATATATTGTTTAAAGTTAAGAGTGCGCCCACAAAAGAGTCTTCTTTTCTCCTTATTGTCTCAGGATGGCCAATAAGCCAGACAAATCTGCTAAGAGGAAGACAGGTTGTGCTGTTTATTTTGCTTGTTCCCAATGCGGATCCAAACTTTCTAAGGGTAGCACGGATCCAGGTTCTCTCTGCACTACATGCTCTGGGACGCCTGTAGTCGAGCAGTCTAGTGGGTCGACAGATCAGTCGGTACCTCTCTGGGCTAGGAACATGGCTGATGCTATTGCGGATTTGTGTCAGTCTCAGTCAGGTTCTCATACAGATCAGCCTGCGGAGGAACCACTTTGGGCTAGGAATATGGGTTAATGTCTGTCGGATTTAGCACAGTCTATTAATAAAATTGTGACTACTTCGGGCTCAGCAGCCTCAAAACGTCAGCACCCGCTACCTGCTATCACCTTTCCTGGTGAGGAGGCAGATCCAGACACTCCTTTGGAAGAGGGAGAACTGGATCCTGAGTGGGAAGATTCTTCCGCTTGGGAAGAGGAGGAATTGTCGGTAAATTCAGGTGTCATTTGAGGCCATACTTCAGACACTTAATGTTCAGGATACGGTGGAGGCGGAGACTTCTTCTGCCTTTTTCAGACGTCAGAAGAGACCAGTAACTGTCTTTCCTTCCTATACACATTTTGCAGATATTTTGAAAGAACCTTGGCTTAAGCCGGATTCAAGGTTTCAGGCTCCTAATAAATTAAGGTTTCTTTATCCCTTCACGGAGCAGGATACCAGGTTCTGGGAGACTGCTCCAAAGGTGGATTCTCCTATTTCTCACCTGGCGAAGGCTACGGTAATTCCTTCAGTGCAGTCAGTGACATTGAAGGAAACCACGAATAGGAAGATTGAAGCAATTCTTAAGTCTATGTTTACCTTATCAGGTGTTTCCCTGCGTCCAGTTCTCGCTGGTGCCTGGGTACTTAAAGCTGTAGATGAATGGTTGGCGCAGGTGGTGTCGGGGATGCAATCTGATGACCCATCGGAGGCTATCCAACTAGCGGAGCAGATTTCTGAGGCTATCAATTATGTAGGGGAAGCCTTGTTGGATTCAGCTTCATTGCAGTCGCGTGTTTCTGTTCTGGCTGTTACGGCACGGCGTTCGCTCTGGCTTCATGTCTGGAATGCTGATTCTGATTCCAAACAGACATTGACAGCTGTCCCCTTTGAGGGTGAATACCTCTTTAGTCTGGAACTTAAGAAGATTATCTCCGATACCACGGGTGGCAAGAGTCCTTTTCTTCCTGTTGCTCCTCAGAAGCCAAAATCGACTAAGTTTCGTTCCTTTCGCACTCAGGGCAGGGGCAGTTTCCAGTCCTTTCAAGCGTTTTCCAGGTACCCACGGAGAGGTGCATACCGTGGTAGGGGATCACTGGCATCCCGCAGGCTGGCGGTTAAGCCAGCCGACAAGCCTACCACATGACGCGGGGAGATCTTCGGAGGGATCCTTGTTACCGGATCGGTGGGTGACGGGTAATATCCCGAGGGTACATTTTGGATCTGGAGGAACCTGTTCCAGACCGTTTTTTCATCACTCCCCTTCCAAACGATCCCTCCAGACGACAAGCACTAATTCAGGCTACTTTCTCACTTTTACGAGACGGAGTAATTCTTTCAGTTCCCAGGCTACAACAGGGTCAGGGTTTTTACTCAAGTCTTTTTCTCGTAAGCAAACCGGACGGTTCGTTTCGACCCATTTTGAATTTAAAAAGCCTGAACCCGTATCTCGCTGTCCAAAAATTCAAGATGGAATCGATTTGTTCGATTATCGCGGCAATGGAACAGGAGGATAATTTGGCATCTATCGACATAAAAGACACGTACCTTCATGTTCCAATTTGGTCCAGTCATCAGCATCTGTTGCGGTTCGCAATCGGTCCTTGGCACTTCCAGTTTCAGGCTCTTCCTTTTGGTCTCTCCACGGCCCCTCGAGTGTTTACAAAAATATTGGGCCATGTAGTGGCGATACTCAGATGTCAGGGAGTCAACTTTACTCCTTACCTGGACGATTTGTTGATAAAAGCTCCGTCTCCAGAGCTTCTTCAACAACATCTGCGACTCACCACAGACACTCTACAATCTTTCGGATGGATTGTGAATTTCCGGAAATCTTACTTGACTCCCTCTCAGGGGATGATTTTTCTAGGTCTCCTTTTCAACACAAAAAGTCAGAGGGTTTTTCTGCCTGAGGACAAACTCCAGGACCTCTAGTCGAAAGTCCGTTGCCTGTTAAAATTACGGCGGGTCTCCATTCTCTGATGTATGCAAGCACTGGGCAAGATGGTGGCGACCTTCGAAGCAGTACCGTATGCCAGGTTTCATGCTCGGGCCCTTCAATCTCCGATATTGGGCTCTTGGAATCAGGCGGGCCCACGTCTGGACTTACAATTGTGCCGCCTGTCGACTCAGACTCGACAGTCTCTTCATTGGTGGCTTCACAGTCCGAATTTAACAACACTGTCTGGTCTTGGATGATAATCACCACGGACGCCAGCCTCACCGGCTGGGGGGCAGTGTTTCAAACCCACCACTTCCAGGGACTCTGGAGCGGTCAGGAATCGCGGTTACCAATCAATATTTTGGAGTTGAGAGCAATTCGCTATGCTCTGTTTCAGGTACAGACCAGTGTTCAGGGTCACCCGGTACAAATTCAATCAGACAACGCCACGGCGGTGGCTTACATAAACAAACAAGGAGGAACTCGCAGCTGGAGAGTGATGAAGGAGGTTGGACATATACTCCAGTGGGTGGAACGGTGGATCCCGACTATCTCAGCTATTCACATTCCAGGCGTCGACAACTGGGAAGCGGACTTCTTAAGCCGTTACATGATACATCCGGGAGAGTGGGAACTTCATCAAGAAGTCTTTCTAATTCTCGGGTCTCTCTGGGGAACACCCGACATAGACCTCATAGCGTCTCGTCTCACCCGAAAACTGCCCCAGTACGGGTCCCGGACTCAGGATCCTCAGGCGGCGCTGATCGATGCATTGACAGCTCCGTGGCAGTTTCAACTAGGATACGTATTTCCACCATTTCCTCTGATACCGCGACTGCTTCAACGCATTCGAAGAGAGGGTCTTCCAGTCATTCTTGTGGCGCCAGGCTGGCCTCGTCGCCCGTGGTACTCTCTTCTTCGCAGCATGGTAGCCAAAGACCCGTTCCGGCTACCTCTGCGACCCGATCTACTTCTACAAGGTCCTTGTCTCCACCACGATTTAAGTCGTCTGGCTTTGACGGCATGGTTCTTGAATCCAGGATATTAAGAGCTAAGGGGTTCTCTAGGCCAGTGGTAAAAAACATGCTTCAAGCTAGAAAACTGGTTACTTCTCGTATTTATCATAGGGTATGGCATATCTACATAGCTTGGTGTGAGAAGCGTGGACTATCACCACACCTTTTTCGTTTACCGCATCTATTGTCCTTCCTTCAGGTGGGATTGACTAAAGGACTTCGTTTATCCTCCCATAAGGGTCAAGTTTCGGCATTGTCTGTTCTTTTTCAAAGACGTTTGGCTATTATTCCGGAGGTTCAAACGTTCCTTCAGGTTGTACTCAGAATTCAACCTCCTTTTTGTTCCTCCGGTTCCACCCGGGGATTTAAATTTGGTTCTTCGGGCTCTTCAGAAGCCTCCGTTTGAGCCATTAGAAGTTGTCGACTTGCGTTTTCTTACTCTGAAGGTGGTCTTTCTTTTGGCCATTGCTTCGGCCAGGCGTGTTTCTGAGTTAGCCGCTCTTTCGTGGCATTCGTGTTATTTGTTTCCTCACTTTCGAAGTTGGCTGAGTGAGCATTAATTTTTGGTACAATATAGTGGAATCCTTTGCGAGATGCTCATTCACTACATTGGGCCTGATTCATGTCTGTAAGTACAGCAAAATAAGCAAGTAACTTTGCCTGGAACAAACCATGTTCCATGCAAGAAGGCCAAGTAAAAAAATAAGTTAAAAAAATATATATAAATAAATAAAAAAATTAATATATATATATATATATATCAACAAGGACAAATGAGGCGGCACTGAGTCTTCAAACAAATTTAGAAATTGTAATGGTGCATCGGTGCACCATTACAATTTCTAAATTTGTTTGAAGACTCTGAGTGCCGCCTCATTTGTCCTTGATGGTATCCATCTGGTAGCTATACCTGGAGGAGGGCACCGGAGCAAGTCAGCCCCATTGCCGGGGGCACTGCCCAGTGCCGGAGCATATAACTGGTTTTTTTTATATATATATATATATATCTATATATATATATCTATATATATATATCTATATATATATATATATATATATATATATATATATATATATAGATATATATATATAAAAAAAAAAAAGCAGAATGACAGCACTCAGTAAAAATCAAATTAAACTGACATGGTGGTGCAGGGGGTCCTGGAAATTGATACAGACACTCACTTTTGCAAAAGAAAAGAAAAAAGACCAGCACTCACGTTTTGATGATGAAAAGAAAAAAAGGGGTTTATTCCTTACAGAAAAAACATCTGGACATGATCCTAGTACTACAGCCCGACGGCCGTTTCAACTCTCCGTGGTTTTCGTCAGGCAATGGTCTTTTTTCTTTTCTGTTGCAAAAGTGAGTGTCTATATATATATATATATATATATATATATATATATATATATATATAATATATATATATATAATATATATATATATATAATAATTTTTTTTGTGCAGGGTAAATACTGGCTGCGTTTGCATGTAGCCCAGAAATGTTAGCTTTATTTTTACACTGAAATTTAGATTTTGGTTTGAACACACCCCACTCAAAACTAATCTCTCTGCACGTTACATCTGCCCCACCTGCAGTGCAACAAGGTTTTGCCAAGTTGCTTGCTTTTTTGCTTTACTTGTGAACATGAATCCGGCCCATAGCGTACAGGTCTAGCAGTAGCACTGAGGCCAAGATGTCCCACTGCAGTGATGTCTGGAGAGTATGCATTAAATGCACGTTTAAAGCGAGTACAAAGTCTGAGTAAAAAGTTTCCACACCAACATGTATGGGCCCTTACTTTAAAAGACAGCTAGGTTGTTTTAAGGGGTGTAGTATGGTATGCCGGCGGCCGGGCTCCCGGCGACCAGCATACCGGCACTGGGAGCCCGACCGCCTGCATACCGTCAGAGTGGCGAGCGCAAATGAGCCCCATGAGGGAGAAAATTTGTCGGATCCCGGCGCCGGGATCCCGACAGTCGGCAACCTGAAGACCACCCGTTTTAAGACTAGTTCAACTTCAGACCTTTTAAATAATGAAATACAGCAGGCTTAGGGTGAACTGTGGAGGATTAAATGTAACAGGTTCAGATTTATTTCAAGCATTGGATGCATTGCTTTAAGCTGGGGCAGTGTAAAGAAGGAGCTCCCTGTGGTACCTTTTGTGTGTAATACATGTATGCAACAGATTCAGCATGTTATATAAATGTAGCTTAATGTGTCTTCTGTTACTCTTGACTCCCAATTCTCCTTGTAGACTGGCTTTAAGAAGGCAATGGAATTGGTAGGGACGGAGTTTGTATCACGTCTGGACTTTTATCACCGATCCTGGCTACCGGCTCGCTCGTTGGTGGAGGAAGCAATCAGACAAAGATTCCAGGTCCAGTAGCTGTGTTGTATGACTAGGTTGCTATGAGGGTAAATCGCTAGTGTCACAATGCTGGGGTCATGAATTCAGGGCCTGATTCAGAGATGTACACTAATGCCACCGAGGCTGCCAATGTGTACGCAGCGTCTGTGATCCGCAGCCGCCCAGATTTGTATTGAGATGCCCACCAGCTGCTTTGTGAGTCCCAGCAGCTGGATATAGTGAGTGCTGGTCACAGATTAGTACATTTTAACGGTCTGAATAGCTCTATGGTCGCACAGCATGCGTGCAGGAGTAAGTCACCAGAGCCATTACAGCTGCATATGGGATTACAGTCACAGGCCATGACACGCCCTAAAAACCATCTCAACAGGCCTGCTGTCTTTGCTTCCACTCCCTGTAACAGCCCCCTGATTGTCAATCCCTTTGTGAATCCTATCTGCAATCACAATCGCAAGACCATTCTAGTACATGTGCGTCCATCTCTGAATCAGGCCCCCATTCCCGAACAGTTGTATGTTCGCTGTGTTTACGTGGGTTACATCTTGCACTTTAAAAACAAATTTTTACATTAACCCTTGAGTGTATGTGTTTACCTCTGTGTTAGGGAATTTAGGGGTCTATTTACTAAGCCTTGGACGGAGATAAAGTACCAGCCAATCAGCTCTAAACAGCCATGTCACGTGCCGTGTTCGAAAAATGAGAGGAGCTGATTGGCTGGTACTTTATCTCCGTCTATGGCTTAGTAAATAGACCCCTTAGACTCTTAGCACCAATGGGTCAGGGCCATTATAAGGTTAGCTGCCAGTGTTCATAAATCAGGCCGTAATAAGAGCTCATACGGTTCATGGGACATTATTTATAACTATCTGTAACACTTTTTTTCATCCACTAGGGGTCACTGGAGTACTCTTGGGATATAGACAGGGCGTTGGCAGGGATAGGCACATTTAAATATTTAAATTAGTAATCCTCCACCCCCTCCATACTCCCAAGATGCCTCAGTGTTTCTTTTTGTGCCTCACAGGGAGGGCACGTTTGGAGGAGACCTCCAGACTTTTTATTTAAGGATTTTTCTTTCACTTTTACTCCCAATCCCTTCCCAGTTTACTATAAGCATGGGTCTGGGTTTGGGGGTGCTGCTAAGTGTAGCAACGGCTTGTCAGCGCTCAGGAGAGGAGCCCTGCCATAGACCTAAATCAGCGTTTGATTCAGCCTAAGGCTCCAGGAGCTGGACGAAGCATGTACAAGAAGCCCGGTCAGAGCCTCCACATTCTAAAAGGTAAGGAGCGGTCAGGCAGCTCACACTGATGCCGCTCCGTTGTAAGGGGGAGAAACCATTGTGTTAACACTGTGGGAGCGGGGCGGTCAGCACCGCCGTGTGTGGGACTTCATGTTTCACCTGTCTGCCTGTGTCAGGATATATGCATAAGTCCCTGATTGAGCCGCCTCCCAGCCGCGGTCAGCCACGCTGCCGCCCGCTGCTCCCCTAATTCACATGCCGTCAACTGCCGCTGGCCGCCCGTCACTTCTCACTGGCCGCGGACAGCTCCCACTGCTGCCTCGGCCCGCACACGCTTGCCTGATTCGCCCGCGGATGGCTCCAGCTAGCTGCTGCAGGCTGCCGGCCCCCGCTCACCTCATTGGAGGCTCATATCTTGTAGGGGGAGAAAGGGACACTGCTGCGCTGGCCGCCGCCAGGCTTACAGCCGCAGTCAGTTTGCAGACAGCGGTAGGGGACAGTATAAGGTCCCTAGTACCATATAGTCTCTGCAATAAGGGGAGGCATGAGGGTTCATACAGGCTATTAAGCCTAGGTACAATATTTTATTTGTTTACATATATAGTAATGCGTATATGTTTACAAAAAAACAAACAACCCACAGCACCTGGTGTGGATGCCATTTTCTAATCACTTCCTGTATATTCTTGCAGGAAGTTGCTGTCGATCTTACAACACACGGCCACCAGAGGGGGCAGTGGTGTTAGGACATTTAGTAAAGCACAAGTTTTATAAACTTAGTGTGTACCAAGTGCAGTGCATTCTGTTTTCTACACACTTCTGTTAAATTTTTTTACTGAGTCGTGCGGACTGTTCACTGTTGTACGGTCTGTCTGTGTGCATGATGAGTAACGCTAATGCAGAATCAAAAAAGGAGCTTGTCTGTGATATCTGTGAAAATGTGTTACATGATGAAACTTCCACTTGCACAGTGTGTCTTGCAAATACGGGTCCAAATATGGATGTCTGCCCTGATCCTCCTTGGGCGATGATTTGAAGTCAGAGTTGGCCCCTGCGCGGAAAGACCGTGAGGCGACTAAATCTGATTCTAGGTTAATACCGTCCGAGGAGCCAAAGTGGGCTCAGGATATGTAGTTTACAAAAGACCATGTATAGTTCAACTCCTAAAAGAAGTCATCATTTGTCACAGGCTTTACCGGTTTCATCGGTGTTGCATTCTGACGATTCAGTGCCAGACCTGATATCTCAGGAGGAAGAAGGTGAATTGGGCCAAGAGTCAGCTAGTGAGGTCACTGATAATCTCATCAGGGCAGTATGTCAGGTACTACGTGTCACTAAAGCAGAGGAGCCTCTGTCGAACGAAGTTTTATTTGCTAAAAAAAAACAAAGGGTGACTCTGTGTTTTCCTTATTCAGATTCTCTTAATAAGCATTTAACGGAAGCCTCCGCGGTTTCTGTCTAACTACTTGTTCCCAGAGTCTGACTACTAACTGGGAAAATCCACCACCAGTGGATTCCTCTGTTTCAAAACTTTCAAAAAAGTTAACCATTCCAGTCCCAGCTGCAACAACGCTTAAAGACCCATCAGAGCCTAAGCTAGAAGCTATGCTAAAGTCCATGTTGTCGAAGTCGAAAAATATTGCAGTACACACATCACGTACAAACTACACACAGATGGCCTCCGTGCGTGTACTTGTTCTGCCGTGTGTGCGCATATTCGCAATTTGCGTATGGTCACTCCCGCGGTCCTGCGCATTAGCGCGTGGTATGAGTATTTACGGTAGAGGTTGTGAATGCATGGAAAAGCCATCAAAACACATTACATATTTAATCCAAATAGTGCACAATGTACACATAGTCTCCCTGCACCGCACCAGCAAGTTACAACAGTTTAAATGGTATCAGAACAAAGGGATTCACCTTTACAGGATAGGAGGGGACAGAACAAGGTTATAAGGTGGTGTTTGGTATCCAGCTGTAGGGTATTTTAAGGGCAATATTACGGTGTTGGTTTGCAGAAGATCGCACTTTCCTGCGAATAGTTATGTGCAGGAGCAGAATATAAATATAAACTGTATTTACTGTACATTTGGTATGCGGCGGGAACCCAGAGGAGACCACCCACAAGTGCATCTGGAACAGACATCGCCCACCTATTCAAACCAACCTATGACCTATCCTGTACTGTAAATGACCATCCCTGTGTCCAATGGACAAAGAGATTACAGTATCCATTGTGTTAAGTTTTTGAAGATTGTATAAAAGAGCCAGCTGCATGCCTGGTCACACACAGACTCTAAAGGTTATCTACCCAGATGACTGAGGACCAGACTGGGAAGCGCAGGCGACAAAACCAAACACGTATGTACCATTGACTGTAGCCATTATTCTATTGTATTGCTTTGTTATTGTAACCCCCTTTCAGTAATAATATGCTGTGGTGTCGGAACCCGGCATTTTAAATACAAACTGGTGTCGTGTTTTCCTTTCCCTGCTAAGGTTATAAGTGTATTACTATCACATGTGTAGCTGTTAAGGGCTCACAGAGTATCTTTGGGTGTGTACGCACTGAGTGTACTTTGTACAGCCAGCGTGGCGTTTGTACGCAAAGTACGTACACGGTACGGGGCTCTGTACGCTAATGGTGTAATAAGTACGTAGGTTGAGGATTAAGTATAGCAGCCGCAGTGGCTCCATTTAAAGTGTATGAAATGTCTTTTTAAAGTGTTGCTTTTAGTCCTGTACGTAAACCGACATTTACAATGTATGCAGCAGTAGGAGTGTTACTTAGACCTGCTTTAGTTGGAGTTTGGGTTAATCAGGCTGTAGTTGCATGGGCAAAACAGCTCAGGTTAGGCCTACAGCAGGATCTTTCCAAAGACCAGCTTATATTTCTTGCTGATCACATTTGTGAGTCGGCTGAGTATTTAGCTACGGCTTCTATGGACGTCGGCCAGTTTAGTTCTCGGCTTTTAGCTTCACTAATTGTGGCCCGATGGGCGCTTTGGCTGCATTCTTGGTAGGCCGAGGCGGAGTCAAAACGAGGAATAGAAGCGTTGCCTTATACTAGCGATATGTTATTTGGTCCTGAACTGGACAAATGGATTTCTCAGGCTACTGGGGGAAAGTCTGTTTTCCTACCTTTGCCCGCACCAGTTCCTAAAAGGAAATACGCTGGACCAGCGTTCAAATCTTTTAGACCTGAGTCCTTTCGAGGCCGTGCTCGCGAAACAACCGTACAAAGTAGACGTGGTTTTCAGCAAACCACAACCCGTCATCAAGACACACAGTCAGCTGACAAAACCAGTGGCATGACGGGCTTCCAGCCCATCTCAGATTTGCAGTCGTGGGAGCACGCTTTCAAACATTTCACTTGGCGTGTTTTCAGATGTCCACAGATGGGTGGATCCGCAATTTAGTGTTCAAAGGTTACAAAATAAAGCTCGATTGTCTACCACCAATGCGGTTTTTCAATACAGGCCTGCCTGTGTCAGACAGAAAGGCGGTTCTGTAGACTGCGATATAGTCCTTCGTAGATTCTGCAGTTTTGATTCAGGTTCCAGTTCACCAACAGGGTCAAGGTTATTATTCCAATCTTTTTGTAGTACCAAAGCCGGACAGCTCGTTCAGACCGATATTGAACCTGAAGGGACTCAATCAGTACGTCATTTACTACAGAATCAAGATGGAATCCCTGTGGTCAGTGACTGCAGGTTTAGAACCACAGGAATTCATGATTTCGCTGAATCTGAAGGATGCGTACTTACATATTCCAATTTGGCCACCGCATCAGGCGTTCTTAAGGTTTGCAGTACAACAAAACCATTATCAATTTCAGGTACTACCATTTGGCCTCTCATCAGCACCTCGGGTATTCACAAAGGTGATGTCTGTGATGATAGCTCATCTCAGATCCATGGGAGTGATAATAGTTCCATACTTAGACGACCTTCTCATCAAGGCTTCGTTTCAACAAATACTCCTTCAGAATGCCTCACTGATGTACAATGTACTAGTTCAGCACGTTTAGATTATCAACTTCAAAAAAATCAAGCCTGGTTCTGTCTCAAACAATTACATTTCTAGGAATGATTCTGGATATGGTGGATCAACTAATTTACCTGCCAGAACAGAAAGTATTCGTCATCTGGTACAGTCAGTGCTCAAACCACGGACAGTCTTGTTGCACTTGTGTGTTCGACTGTTAGGAAAGATGGTGGCGTCTTTCAAAGCACTCCAGACCAGAAAATTTCACTCGCGGCTTTTCCAGCTAGACACTCTCACAATAGCGTGGCTGTACAGTTTCGTGTATCTATTTCCACCATTTCCGCTGCTTCCTTGGTTGCTAAAGCTGATCAAAAGAGAATCCACGACCGTCATATTAGTGGCGCCTCATTGGCCTCTGAGAGCGTGGTTCTCGGGTCTCCATGGTCTACTCGCAGACGATTCGTGGACGCTTCTGCCTCGTCCAGACCTTTTACAACAGGGTCTGTTCCTTTACCCCGATTTAGCGCGGCTGCGTTTGACAGGGTGCCTGTTGAAACCGCTTTCAAGACATTCCAGAGTCTGTTATACCAACCATGTTACGTGCTAGGAAGCCAGTTACAGCAGCTCATCACAGGATTTGGCGAGCTTATATAGGTTGGTGTGAAGCTCTGACGTTTCCGACATCTTCTTTCAAGTTATCCCGTCTTTTGCTGTTTTTACAGGCGGGGTTAGAGGAATGACAACGTCTAGCTACACTAAGGGGTATATGCAATTCACGGCGAATCGCGGCAAATTATCGCCATTTTTAAATTCGACACAATTCGACAGGTGAATTCCGGCAGGTGGCTGCCGGAATTCACCATATTCAATGAAAAATGGATTCGACAGTCCCGCGGGCGAAAATCGGCCGATTTGCCGGATTTTGCCGCGATTTAAAAAAACGGGAAAAACCCGGAAAAAAAAATGGCGTGGGGTCCCCCCTCCAAAGCATAACCAGCCTCTGGCTCTTCGAGCTTGTCCTGGTTCTAAAAATGCGGGGAAAAATTGGGCATGGATCCCCCGTATTTTTAAAACCAGCACCGGGCTCTGCGCCTGGTGCTGGTGCAAAAAATACCGGGGACAAAACGAGCAGGGGTCCCCCGTATTTTTCACACCAGCATCGGGCTCCACTAGCTGGACAGATAATGCCACAGCCGGGGGTCACTTTTATACAGTGCCCTGCGGCCGTGGCATTAAATATCCAACTAGTCACCCCTGGCCGGGGTACCCTGGGGGAGTGGGGACCCCTTCAATCAAGGGGTCCCCCCCCCCCCCAGCCACCCAAGGGCCAGGGGTGAAGCCCGAGGCTGTCCCCCCCATCCAAAGGCTGCGGATGGGAGGCTGATAGCCTTGAGTAAAATGAAAAGAATATTGTTTTTCCCAGCAGTACTACAAGTCCCAGCAAGCCTCCCCCGCAAGCTGGTACTTGGAGAACCACAAGTACCAGCATGCGGGGGGGAAACGGGCCCGCTGGTACCTGTAGTACTACTGAAAAAAAATACCCAAATAAAAACAGTACACAGACACCGTGACAAGTAAAACTTTATTACACACTGCCGACACACACATACTTACCTATGTTGACACGCCGACTGCCACGGTCTCCGACGATCCGGGGTACCTGTGAAAAAAATTATACTCCCCTTCCAGCGTCCAGAGGTACATCCACGTCCAGAGATAATCCTCGTACTTGTTAAAAAAACAAACCGAACACCCGTTCCATGCCGGACTGAAAGGGGTCCCATACTTTCACATGAGACCCCTTTCCCCCGAATGCCGGGACACCACGTGACTCCTGTCACTGAAGTCCCTTCAGCCAATCAGGAAGCGCTACTTCCGTGGCGCTCACCTGATTGGCTTGGCGCTGTCTGAGCTAGAGTAGGTAAGTATGTGTGTGTCGGCAGTGATAATAAAGTTTTACTTGTCACGGTGTCTGTGTACTGTTTTTATTTGGGTATTTTTTTTTCAGTAGTACTACAGGTACCAGCGGGCCCGTTTTTCTCCCGCATGCTGGTACTTGTGGTTCTCCAAGTACCAGCTTGCGGGGGAGGCTTGCTGGGACTTGTAGTACTGCTGGAAAAAACAATATTCTTTTCATTTTACTCAAGGCTATCAGCCTCCCATCCGCAGCCTTTGGATGGGGGGGACAGCCTCTGGCTTTACCCCTGGCCCTTGGGTGGCTGGGGGGGGGACCCCTTGATTGAAGGGGTCCCCACTCCCCCAGGGTACCCCGGCCAGGGGTGACTAGTTGGATATTTAATGCCACGGCCGCAGGGCACTGTATAAAAGTGACCCCTGGCTGTGGCATTATCTGTCCAGCTAGTGGAGCCCGATGCTGGTGTGAAAAATACGGGGGACCCCTGCTCGTTTTGTCCCCCGTATTTTTTGCACCAGCACCAGGCGCAGAGCCCGGTGCTGGTTTTAAAAATACGGGGGATCCATGCCCAATTTTTCCCCGCATTTTTAGAACCAGGACCAGCTCGAAGAGCCAGAGGCTGGTTATGCTTTGGAGGGGGGACCCCACGCCATTTTTTATTTTTATTTTACCGTTCCAGCAATAAAAAAAAATATTTTTAAAAATATATAAATAATGCTTGTGCCTCCAAAAAAAAAAAAAAAAAAAAGTACCTAATCCCTTCTAATATAAATAGATATGCTATTCCCAAAAAAAAAACACAAAAAAAAACATGTTTAAATTTTTTTTTATTGTTTTCACCCTCCAAAGTGTGGCGGATTGAAAATGACGAATTTACTGTCTAAAAGCACTGCTGTCGAATTTCCAAACTTGAATTGAATATGCTTTTGTCGAATTGCAGCACTTGTATCATTGCAGAAAAGTCGAATTTGCAAAAAGTCGAATTTCAAAAAGTCGAATTTTGAAAGTCCGTTTTTTTTGACGGAAAGCACTGAATTGCATTGACGAAATTTTTTTTTTTTGGCGAAAATGACCCGAAATTCGACAATTTCGGGAATTCGACCGCAATTGCATATACCCCTAAAGGTGCAGGTTTCTGATTTGTCAATTTTCTTTTAGCACCGTTTGGCCCTTTTTCCAACTGTGCATACGTTCCTGCAAAGTGTCCTTAAAGTTCAACCTCCGTTTATACCACCTACAGCTCCATGGGATTTGAATCTAGTTTGAGTTTTTGCAGTCTTCAATTTCTCTAGCATCCATAAGGGATATTGGGGATCTAATATGATGGGGTACAGACAGGGTCCAAAGGAGCCAGTGCACTTTAACTTTCTGCAACTGGGTGTGCTGGCTCCTCCCCTCTGTGGGGGAAGGGGGGGGGAGTCACCGGCCTTGCAAGGTGCAGAGCCGTTTTCCCGCTGCAGGACCACCGTCCTGAGGGGTTGTTCAGCGGGCCACTGCTCCTTGGCTGTCACAGCCGCAGCACGCTGCACATCCCTAGCGCTGCCTGAAGGTGACATCGGTGGTGTTTGTGATGTTTTGAGCTTAAAAGGAGACTTTGCCAGTATAATATATTGGTGTAACTCCGGCGCCATAGGAGGGGTCGGAGCTACACGAGAGTGGGACCTGAAGCGTTTTGGCTCCTTCCTCTGCTTACTGCAGCCATATACAGCACACACAGCGCTTCCTGACTCCTCAGCCACGCTGGATATCTGGTACAGGCTGTAGCAAAGGGGGAGAGCCTCTTGTGTACATTATCTGGATTCTATTTAGGACAGGAATTGTTAGTGTTTACTGTCATATAAGGAGCGGACAGCCTCACTGGGGCTGTGCAGCTCACGGTGTGCTGGTGTCCTTTTCTCTTCTCTCTCTCACTGTGTAGGGCAGGCTTGCAATATGACTGTGTGTATGTTGTGTGCTTACTGTGAAACCTGGGTAAACAAAAGCTGTGCAGTATGTCACACTAGATTCTCTCCATTATCTACTGATTCTGTTTCATGTGAACAATGCAGTCAATCTTCACAAATCAATGAAGGGGCTGGGGGAAGAGGGTCCAGAGCCCCACTGGTTAGGGTCTCTTAAGACTATGATGTCAGATATGTCATTTTAGCTCACTGCTAATGTGCAGAAGACTCAGCTACTACAACGAGCTGTTGCAGATTTTGCTGCTAGAGCAGATGCACAGCCCCCCCCCTCTCTCATGCAGGTCCACAGAAGCGTGGTTTACCTGCTCTACTCTCTGATATAGATTATTTACAGGAGGATGGGGATGACCTGGATCCCGTTAGTGGGGATCCTGATTCTGCTTAGGGTATTGAACCCCTAATTTTGGCTATAAGGGACGTGTTAAAGCTCCCTCTAGTGGACGCTGCGTCACAGCAGTCTTTTTTTTCTTCTTTTTTTTTCTTTGTACAAAACAAACCTAATGTCACTTTTCCTGACTCTACAGAGTTAGATGACCTATTCAAACGGGCCTGGAAAAGTCCAGACAAAAGTGTGGAAAAAGTTTTTGTGCACTTTCCCATTTGCTCCTGAAGGTAGAAAATTTTGGGAGGAACCCCCTGGGGTGGATGTCTCTGTCTCTCACCTGTCTAAAAAGGCGGTGCTGCCTGCCCCGGGCTCCTTTATCATGAAGGATCCTGGGGATAGGAAGATAAGAGACTACCCTAAAGTCTACATACACGGCAGCTGGTATATCACAAAGGCCGGTCATAGCTGGTTGCTGGATGACCCATGCCATTCATTCCTGGGCCACTCAAATTCAGGGGGGCCTCTTGGGGGCCTTTAGTTACTATAGTAACCCTCCTAAAACACATTCAGGACACTACACGGGTCCTCTGATTCTCTAAAGGAGATGGGGAACATTAATGCTCGGACTTCTGCCATGGCAGTGTCTGCACGCAGGGCCTTGTGGTTGTTTCAGAGGATAGCGGACGCGGAATCCAAACGTAGTATGGAATCCCTCCCCTTTTTGGGGGAATGTCTCTTTGAGGTTGAATTGGATACCTGGATTTCCAAAGTTACAGCTGGGAAATCCCCCTCTGGCACCGCCGGCGAGACGCTCCTATTCGGGACCGTCTGTCCAGTCCTTTCTGTCTCGCAGATTTCGATCTAAGGCCATAGGTGCCTCCAGTGCGATTAGAGGCACCAGAGGTAAGTCCAGAAAACCTGCCAGCACCAGCTCTCAGGAACAGTCCACCGGTTCAGCGTCCACTAAGGCCTCAGCATGATGGTGCCCAAGTTGGCAGCTCGACTGCGTCACTTCAGCCACGTCTGGGAGACTTCCTGCCTGGATACCTGGGTCAGAGATCTCGTTTCTCAGGGCTACGAGCTGGAGTTCGACAGTACTCCTCACCAACGATTTTTCAAATCTGCTTACCAGCTTTGGAGGATATGCAAGTTACGTTGCAACAGGCCATCCGAAAGTTGGTCCAGTCCCACGTTATTGTTCCAGTACCAATATCGCAACGTGGCATGGGGTTTTACTCAAACCTATTTGTGGTGCCGAAACCGGATGGTTCGGTCAGACCTATTTTAAATCTAAAATCCTTGAATCCTTATTTGAAGGTATTTAAGATGGAATCCCTGCGAGCAGTGATTGCGGGCCTGGAAGAACAGGAATTTATGGTCTCCTTGGACATCAAGGACGCCTACCTCCATATTCCGATTTGGCCGCCTCATCAGGCGTACGTGCGGTTTGCCCTTCTGGACAAATACTTCCATGGTTCAGGCCAGGAAACCTGTGACGCCAAAACACTATCATCCTATCTGGAGGACATATGTCTCTTGGTGCGAGGAACGCACGTATCCACCTACAGAGTTTCACTTGGGACGTTTCTTAAGTTTACTGCAGGCTGGTGTAGATAAGGGCTTACGTCTGGGTTCTATTAAGGTCCAGATTTCAGCCCTCTCCGTTTTCTTCCATAAGAAACTGGCAGTGTTGCCAGAAGTTCAGAGTTTCTTGCAACTGGTACTCCACATACAACCACCTTTTGTGCCACCTACGGCGTCCTGGGATGTGAATGTGGTATTGGAATTTCTACAGTCCTCCTGGTTTGAACCTCTGATGACGGTGGAAGACGGTGATGTTACTAGCCCTGGCTTCTGCTTGACGTGTCTCAGAATTGGGGTCCTTATCGTGTAAAAGTCCGTTCTTGGTCTTTTACGAGGACAGAGCGGAGCTCAGGACTAGGCAGCAGTTCCTGCCGAAGGTTGTCTCCGCATTTCACCTGAATCAACCTATTGTGATTCCGTCCAGTTCTGACACTTCTGCTCCTCCGGAGGCATTGGATAGTGTGCGAGACTTGAAGATCTATGTCAAGCGAACGGCTCGGATTAGAAAGACGGATTCCTTGTTTGTGCTCTATGATGTGCAGAAAAAAGGTTGTACTGCTTCGAAGCAGTACATTGCTCGTTGGTTTAGGCTTACTATCCAACAGGCCTTTGTGTTGGCAGCCTTACTTGTTCCTAAGTCTCTGAAAGCCCACTCTACAAGATCTGTGGGCTCTTCCTGGGCGGCTGCCCGAGGAGTCTCGGCCTTGCAACTATGCCGAGCTGCTACCTGGTCGGGGGAAGACCACCTTTGTGAAGTTCAACATGTTTGATACCCTGGCTAAAGAGGATACCCAGTTTGGGCAGGCAGTGCTGCAGCAGTCTCTGCACATTCCTGCCCGTTCTGGAAGCTTTGGGACGTCCCCATCGTACTAGATTCCCCCAATATCCCTTATGGATGCTAGAGAAAATAGGATTTTAATACCTACCGGTAAATCCTTTTCTCGTAGTCCATAAGGGATACTGTGCGTTGACTTTTCTGCAGGTTCTTTTTTGTGTTCCTTGTTCAGCTGTTGCTGCTGTTACCAGCCGTTGCTGGTTATGTTAGTGGTGTGCTGGTAGATAAATCTCACCACTCTTTAGGGCCCCATACACTAGGGGATGAAATCGGGCATTTTGGAGGCGTTTCTGATCAGATGCGCGTTCCTGTGAGCATCGGATCCTCCAGATTGAATGTGCTGCACATTCAATTTGGTCCGACCCCCGCAGGCATGGCTGGGATCACCCAAGATACATTGTATGCAAAAGGACAGCATATTATGTGTTTTGGGTGATCCTGCTCCCCCCGGGAGGCTGCTTTGGACATTTTGGACATGTCGAAGTAGTGTATGGGGTTCTTAAGTTTTCATGTTCCTTTTCTCATATATGTCCTTTCTCCTTCGGGCACTGTTTTACCTATAACTGCCTGTGGTAGGGGGCATAGAGGGGAGGAGCCAGCACACATAGTGAAGAAATTTAAAGTGCACCGGCTCCTTTGGACCCCGTCTATACCCCATCGTACTAGATTCCCCCAATATCCCTTATGGACTATGAGAAAATAATTTACCGGTATTAAAATCCTATTATTGTTGTGTCAACTATCTAGTTGTTTGTTATCTTATAACTGTTATATGTAATTCTCCATTTCGCTCCTGTTCGGCTCAGTAAAAAACACTGAGGCATCTTGGGAGTATGGAGGGGGTGGAGGGTTACTAATTTAATTATTTAAATTTGCCTATCCTTGCTAACACCCTGTCCTTATCCCAAGAGTACTCCAGTGCCCCCTGTGGATTCGAAGAAAAGGATTTATCTGGTAAGTACCAAAATCCTATTTTCCAAGTACTGGGGCCAGTAATAATGAGTCCACTGATAGTTCATATGTCTGTTACAGGTGTCAAACAGTGGAGAAGTGGTTGTCCTGGCCCAGGGTGGATGTCCTTGGAAGGAGCATCTCTTTCAGGTTGAGAAAGAACGAAGTCTGGAGACACAAATTAAGTATGTGATCTACCCAGACCAGAGCGCAAAGTGGAGGGTACAGTGTGTCCCCACAGGTCCCAACACTTTTCAGAACCGGTAAGTAATGCAATGTAATCTATTTATTATAATTGGGCACAATAAAAAAATATTTTGGTTATACAGTATATTTGCATAGTGCCTTGTACAGCTCCTCCGAACTCATTAGGCAGTGAGGCAAGTCGCGGATTAGCTGGTGCAATTTATCACTCACAGTGAAATTTATCATTCGTTGATAAATAAGGACATGTGTTTGAAAAATAACAGGTGATAGCTGATTGGTTGGTACTTTCTTTCTCCACAATTTGAAAAATCTACACCTTTTACTTTTTAAGCCATACAGAGTGCACAAGTCTCTATGTAAAATAACAATGATTTCCTTTAAATAATTATTAGATAATTGGAAAAAAAAAAAAAAAATTGGTCTGTTCCAGAGTGCTGTATTCGTGCACATGTGCTTTAGGTACCAAACAGTCATCACATGGTTCTAGGCGGGTGACCAAACAAATTGCTCATCCCTTTTAACCCAAGTAGTGAATCTTTGAATATAGTGAAGAATTATCCTAACGCAATTTGGTTTGACGCAATAGGATGACTGGGAATTATATCATGGTCATTTCCACTTTACACAAAGTTTACATTTTTAGTTAAAGTTGACATTTCCAGCTGTGGGGGAGCTTGACATTTGGGCAAGCTCACCCCCACTGGCACACCTAATCCTCCAAACTCCCAGGTCACTGAACACGGGCTTGAAACCAGTTCACACCAGTGGCTAGACCCAGGATATTGCCGGGGCTTACCTCTGCCAGCGCTTGGAGAGGACATCGGCTCCAAGCGACAGGAATGCAGCTCTCCCTAGGCTGTGATTGGGACCCGAGTTACCTGTTCACACAACCCTGTAACCAGGTACTTCTCGGATTCCCGGGTCACTGAACAAGGGTTTTTATGGCGGTGTAAAAGGGGTAGTAAAGTAAGTCCAAGGGAGGTGCACACTGTGCTATTATGGTTTGTACCAAACACTAATTGGATAGAGCCAATTAACAACCAGTAACTGTTATGAGAACTTACCTGGAATAATGTAACTTCTGCAAATTAGCCTTAACCCCTTTACTGCTAAGCCTATTTTGCCACTTTTTTGGGCTTGCCAAGTTCCAACTTTTGGCAGTCATTCTACCAGGGCGTACCCTTACAAATCTTACCTTTTTATTTATTTTATTGTGGGAAGACTTTGTATCCAAGAAACGTTGGGGTAAATGTATTTTCTCTAACGTCCTAGTGGATGCTGGGGACTCCGTAAGGACCATGGGGAATAGACGGGCTCCGCAGGAGACTGGGCACTCTAAGAAAGATTTAGTACTACTGGTGTGCACTGGCTCCTCCCTCTATGCCCCTCCTCCAGACCTCAGTTAGAATCTGTGCCCGGACCGAGCTGGGTGCATTTTAGTGAGCTCTCCTGAGCTTGCTATTAAGAAAGTATTTTAGTTAGGTTTTTTTATTTTCAGAGAGCTTCTGCTGGCAACAGACTCTCTGCTACGTGGGACTGAGGGGAGAGAAGCAAACCTACTAACTGCGGCTAGGTTGCGCTTCTTAGGCTACTGGACACCATTAGCTCCAGAGGGATCGAACACAGGAACCTAACCTTGGTCGTCCGTTCCCGGAGCCGTGCCGCCGTCCCCCTCGCAGAGCCAGAAGACAGAAGCCGGCGGGTTGAATCAAGAAGATGTCAAAATCGGCGGCAGAAGACTCCTCTCTCCATATGAGGTAGCGCACAGCACTGCAGCTGTGCGCCATTGCACCCACACTTACCCACACACTCCGGTCACTGTAGGGTGCAGGGGGGGCGCCCTGGGCAGCAATTAAGTACCTCCTGGCAAAAGCAGCATATATACAGTTGGACACTGTTATATGCATGAGCCCCCGCCATTAATTTTACACAAAATCGCGGGACAGAAGCCTGCCGCTGAGGGGGCGGGGCCTTCTTCCTCAGCACTCACCAGCACCATTTTCTCTCCACAGCTCCGCTGAGAGGAAGCTCCCCAGGCTTTCCCCTGCAGAAGCACGATAGAGAGGGTGAAAAAGAGAAGGGGGGCATATAAATTTGGCGTAAAAACAATATATACAGCAGCTACTGGGTTAACACTAAGTTACTGTGTGATTCCTGGGTCATATAGCGCTGGGGTGTGTGCTGGCATACTCTCTCTCTGTCTCTCCAAAGGGCCTTGTGGGGGAACGGTCTTCAAATAGAGCATCCCCTGTGTGTGTGGTGTGTTGGTACGTGTGTGTCGACATGTCTGAGGTAAAAGGCTCCCCTAAGGAGGAGATAGAGCAAATGTGTGTGTGAGAGGGTGTCTCCGTCGATAACGCCGACACCTGTTTGGATATGTGTAAGTGCTAAGGTGAATTTATTGCACAAAAAATTAGAGAACAGACAGGAAATCTACCCATGTCTGTCCCTATGTCACAGAGACCTTCAGAGTCTCACAATGCTCACTATCCAAAATAATAAACACTGATATCGACACGGAGTTTGACTCCAGTGTCGACTACGATAATGCAAAGTTACAGCCAAAATGGCAGAAAGGTATTCAATATATGATTATTGCAATAAAAGATGATTTGCATATCACTGATGACTCATTTGTCCCTGACACAAGGGTACACATGTTAAGGGATAGAAAGATGAGGTAAATTTCCCTCGTCTCATGAGGAAAAAGAGCGGGAATCTCCAGACAAGAGACTGCAGCTTCCCACAAAAAATTCTCAGGCAGTATCCTTTCCCCACTAGGGCCAGGATGTGATGGGAATCTTCCCCTAGGGTGTCACGTTTGCCCAGAAGGTAGCACTAGCTATTCTCAGGGATCCTGCAGATAGTGTGCACATTCTGGTACACTACTCAGACCGGCGATTGTGTCGGCATGGGTTTATAGCACAGCGTGGACAGGTACCTTATCAGCAGAGATTGAGAACCTAGTATATATATATATATATAGAGATATAGATATATATATATATATATATAGATATAGATATATAGATGCTGTCTTAAGAGATATGTATATATAAAACATGCCCAAAGAGACATGAGTATACTGGGTCCTAGAGTCAAAGCTATGTCGATTTCTGCTTGACGTGTCCTGTAGAATATGCAATGGACAGATGATGCCGACTTAAGAGGCATATGGAAGGCTGAGGATTGTGTGGAGAAGGGTTCTCGGACCTGGTCTCCACAGCTATAGCTGGTAATTCTGATATTTTGCCTTATATTCCTGCACAGCCTCGGAAAGCACGACATTATCAAATGCAGCCTTTCGAATAAAGAAACAAGAAAGTCCGAGGTGCGTCCTTTCTTGCCAGAGGCGGGGGCAGAGGAAAGAAGCTGCACAACACAGCTAGTTCCCAGGAACAGAAGTCCTCCCCGGCCTCTACAAAAATCCACCGCATGTCGCTGGGGCTCCACAGGCGGACCTAGGCCCGGTGGGGGCACGCCTTCGTAAGTTCAGCCACAAGTGGGTTCACTCCCTGTTAGATCCCTGGGCAATAGATAGTGTCTCAGGGATACAAGCTGGACTTTGAGAAGATGCTCCCTCACCGACGGCCCTGCCGGCTTCCCCCCACGAGAGGGAAACAGTGTTAACTGCAATTCACAAATTGTATCTTCAACAGGTGGTGGTCAAGGTTCCCCTCCTTCAACAAGGAGGGGGTTATTATTCGACCATGTTGTAGTCCCGAAACCAGACTGTTCGGTCGGACCCATATTGAATTTAAAATCCCTGAACATATACCTGAAAAGGTTCAAGATGGAATCGCTAAGAGCGGTCATTGCAAGCCTGAAAGGGGGAGATTTTATGGTGACTCGGGACATAAAGGATGCATACCTTCATGTCCCCATTTATCCACCTCATCAGGCGTACCTCAGAATTGCGGTACGGGATTGTCATTACCAATTTCAGACGTTGCCGTTTGGTCTCTCCACGGCCTTGAGAATATTCACTAAGGTAATCGCGGAAATGATGGTGCTCCTGCGGAAGCAAGGTGTCACTATTATCACGTACTTGGACGATCTCCTCATAAAAGCGAGATCAAGAGAGCAGTTGCTGAACAGCGTATCACTTTCTCTGGAAGTGTAACGGCAACACGGCTGGATTCTATATATTCCAAAGTCGCAGTTGGTTCTTACAGCTCATCTGCCTCTCCTAGGCATGATCCTAGACACAGACCAGAAAAGGGTTTATCTCCCGATAGAGAGAGCTCAGGAGCTCGTGACACTGGTCAGGAATCTATTAAAACCAAAACAGGTGTCAGTGCATCACTGCACTCGAGTCCTGGGAAGGAGGGTGGCATCATACGAGGCCATTCTCTTCGGCAGGTTCCATACGAGGACCTTCCAATGGGACTTACTGGACAAGTGGTCCGGATCACATCTTCAGATGCATCGGTTAATCACCCTATCCCCCAGAGCCAGGGTGTCTCTCCTGTGGTGGCTGCAGAGTGCTCACCTTCTCGAAGGTCGCAGATTCGGCATTCAGGACTGGGTCCTGGTGACCACGGATGCAAGCCTTCCGAGGGTGGGGGGCAGTCACACAGGGAAGAAATTTCCAAGGGCTGTGGTCAAGGCAGGAGACTTGCCTTCACATCAATATCCTGGAACTAAGGGCCATATACAACGCCCTAAGTCAAGCGGAGACCCTGCTTCGCGACCAACCGGTTCTGATTCAGTCAGAGAATATCACCGCAGTGGCTCATGTAAACCACCAAGGCGGCACAAGGAGCAGGGTGGCGATGGCGGAAGCCACCAGAATTCTTCGCTGGGTGGAGAATCACGTAAGCGCACTGTCAGCAGTGTTCATTCCGGGAGTGGACAACTGGGAAGCAGACTTCCTCAGCAGGCACGACCTCCACCCGGGAGAGTGGGGACTTCATCAAGAAGTCTTCGCGCAGATTGTAGGTCGGTGGGAACTGCCACAGGTGGACATGATGGCATCCCGCCTCAACAAAAAGCTACAGAGGTATTGCACCAGGTCAAGAGACTCTCAGGCGATAGCTGTAGACGCACTGGTGACACCGTGGATGTTCCAGTCGGTTTATGTGTTTCCTCCTCTTCCTCTCTTACCCAAGGTGCTGGGAATCATAAGGAAAAGAGGAGTGAGAACAATACTCATTGTTCCGGATTGGCCAAGAAGGACTTGGTATCCAGAGCTGCAAGAAATGCTCACAGAGGACACATGGCCTCTGCCCCTAGGGCAGGATCTGTTGCAGCAGGGACCTTGTATGTTCCAAGACTTACCGCAGCTGCGTTTGACGGCGTGGCGGTTGGATGCCGGATCCTAGTAGAAAAGAGGGATTCCGGATGAGGTTATTCCTACGCTGATAAGGGCTAGGAAGGACGTGACGGCTAAACATTAGAACCGTATACGGCGAAAATATGTTGCTGGGTGTGAGGCCAGGAATGCCTCTACAGAGGAATTCCAGCTGGGCCGTTTCCTTCACTTCCTACAGTCGGGAGTGACTTTGGGCCTAGAATTGGGGTCCATTAAGGTCCAGATTTCGGCCCTATCCATTTTCTTTCATAAAAAAAACTAGCTTCTCTACCTGAAGTTCAGACGTTTGTAAAGGGAGTGCTGCATATTCAGCCCCCCTTTTTTGTGGCACCTTGGGATCTTAACGTGGTGTTGAGTTTCCTGAAATCTCACTGGTTTGAGCCGCTTAAGACTGTGGAGTTAAAATATCTCACGTGGAAAGTGGTCATGCTATTGGCCTTCGCTTCGGCTAGGCGTGTGTCAGAATTAGCGGCTTTGTCATGTAAAAGCCCCTATCTGGTTTTCCATATGGACAGGGCAGAATTACGGACTCGTCCGCAATTTCTGCCAAAGGTGGTGTCATCTTTTCATTTGAACCAACCTATTGTGGTGCCTGCGGCTACTCGTGACTTGGAGGATTCCAAGTTACTAGATGTAGTCAGGGCTTTGAAGATTTATGTAGCCAGGACGGCTGGAGTCAGGAAACCTGACTCGCTGTTTATCCTGTATGCATCCAACAAGCTGGGTGCTCCTGATTCAAAGTAAACTATTGCTCGCTGGATCTGTAACACGATTCAGCAGGCTCATTCTGCGGCTGGCTTGCCGCCTCCAAAATCAGTAAAAGCCCATTCCACAAGGAAGGTGGGCTCTTCTTGGGCGGCTGCCCGAGGGGTCTCGGCATTACAGCTTTGCCGAGCAGCTACTTGGTCGGGTTCAAACACTTTTGCAAAGTTCTACAAGTTTGATACCCTGGCTGAGGAGGACCTTGTGTTTGCTCATTCGGTGCTGCAGAGTCATCCGCACTCTCCCGCCCGTTTGGGAGCTTTGGTATAATCCCCATGGTCCTTACGGAGTCCCCAGCATCCACTAGGACGTTAGAGAAAATAAGATTTTACTCACCGGTAAATCTATTTCTCGTAGTCCGTAGTGGATGCTGGGCGCCCGTCCCAAGTGCGGACTTCTTCTGCAATACTTGTATATAGTTATTGCTTAAATAAGGGTTATGTTATGGTTGCATCAGGTTTGTCTGATGCTCTGTTGTTTTTCATACTGTTGACTGGGTATGTTATCACAAGTTATATGGTGTGATTGGTGTGGCTGGTATGAGTCTTACCCTGGATTCCAAAATCCTTTCCTTGTAATGTCAGCTCTTCCGGGCACAGTTTCCTTAACTGAGGTCTGGAGGAGGGGCATAGAGGGAGGAGCCAGTGCACACCAGTAGTACTAAATCTTTCTTAGAGTGCCCAGTCTCCTGCGGAGCACGTCTATTCCCCATGGTCCTTACGGAGTCCCCAGCATCCACTACGGACTACGAGAAATAGATTTACCGGTGAGTAAAATCTTATTATATCTGCATGTATAATGCTTCCTAATTCGCCTCTTTACCAAGGCGAAGCAGGAACGGGAGTGAAACTGCCCCCGTAGGCGATTCCCACCTGGGAGCATCAGTCTAGTGTTGATGCGTTGTGTTTCTCCCGCGGCTAGCTCCATTGAGCATGTGCAAGATCTTACATGAAGACGGCAGCCACCACCGCGCTGTCCCCGAGTGTGGTGTATGGGCAACGTCCGCTGCCAAAATCTATAGCTGCAGGTGTTGGAGCGGTCAGTGCCACCAACCGTTCATACATTGCCCCCCACATATCAGCATGCTGTCTTGTAGATAGTAGCGCCCCTGTCACCTTGCACACTCCTCCTTCATACATGGGGGAGAGGCGGTATCGGCGCACATAACGCATCTACCCCAATATTTTAATAAACAATGACTTGTAGAGCTCCACCATCCCCATTTCTGGGCTCTTTCCTCCTTTGCTATGGTGTAGTTCTGTTGTCTGTTCTTCACATATAATCCATACAAGGGGCTAGAAAAGTCTAGACCACAGGTTCTCAAACTCTGTCCTCAGGACCCCACCCAGTGCATGTTTTGCAGGTCTCCTCACAGAATCGCAATTAAAATAAGTAGTTCCGCCTGTGGACCTTTTAAAATGTGCCCAGGAGTAATGAATACACCTGTGGGGTTACCTGAAAAACATGCATTGTGTGGGGTCCCAAGAACTGAGTTTGAGAACCTGTGGTCTAGACCAATATTTTTTCCCTTATTGTAAGTGCTTAATGGCGCCATGCTAGATGCCCTCATGCCATCGAGCACTTGCTCTGACATTACTTACTCATGGGAAATACTACTGTGTAGCTGCGGATGAGGCAATGACTGGATTTAATTTATAGATCTACAGGACACTTCTCTGTCACCTTTAGCATTGATAATATGAAAGTCCGTTACTGAACTGATCCAAAGTCTTTATTTCAAATGTGCCATTGACCCAGACTGTTTGTTTTCCTGCTTAGGCTGTCGCTGCCAGAAGACTGGCGTGGACTTCGAGCAGACGACCTCTCCTCTGTCAGTGGGATTCAGGGCTGTATCTTTGTTCATGCCAGTGGTTTCATTGGTGGGAACGAAACGCAGGAAGGAGCTCTGGAGATGGCACAGAAAGCACTGAATTCCTAAAGTTGCCACTTTGTATCTTTGTTAAATGCTAGAGTTCATCATGTTTGGGTTTGTTACAGCAGAACATATCAGACAAATTGTATTTATAGCATGTGACATCAGTAAATATTTTTGTATTCCTCTTCTTGTCAATTGTCATCGATTTGTCTCTGTCCTTGAGTATAAAGAATGGTTGTAGTAGCAAACGCAGATTTTATTAGTTTGGTGCTTTGTGTGTAAGTAACAGCACTGTGAACTACAGTATACTCGGTCCAGCGATTCTTATGGACTCCACTTGTTTCACGTGCGGGCCCAGCTACAACAATCATTTACATTTCTTAGGTAACTTAGGAAATATAGACAGGTCCTAAAAAAAACCACAACCTTAATAAGAGTACAAAATTCCAAGAAAGTTTATTCACAAACTGTATTGTGTATCCTGTGACATGGTAACCAACAATGAGCAGCCGTATCCTAGCTGTTCATACATCATATCAGTATTTAGTACTAGTCATGTAGCTGTTCCCTATATAGTAATCACTGATTTACAAAAAAACAAGTCCAATATATTTATAGATTCCAATGTGACTCATAGGAATTGGTATGACAATAGCACAGCCATATGTGCTCAGTCTCCAATCTTTCACCCCAGGCAGTATTTAGAATGTTACCATTCTACTGTATTAGGATTTTTAGGTTTTACAATGTGTACGGTTGAGTAGTTCTACCACAACAAAACAAACTCCACAGGATGTTGCTTTGCCAACACTTAAGTTTTAGTAAAAAGTGACACAACAGGGGCTGCGGTGCTGGTACTGTCTGACCCGATGGTGCCAGGCTGAAGCGTGAAACGTGGAAACTGTGCGTTAACAAAGTAGAAGGGGACATGGGACAAGCGGCCAGTGCTCCAGAGCTGGGGAAGAAAAAGGAAAGTCAGGACAGTGTTGTTTGTAACTAATCGTGCACTCCAATGATCGTTTATACACTGATAAACAAGCACTTAATCACAATGTGTATCCAATACAGTTTCTTCAGAACAATGGAGCAAAATACTTACCACAGAAAGCAGCGCCCCCTTCTGGAAACATGGGTGAAACTGCATGAGCTGTGGATCTTCTTTCTCTCTGCATGGAATGAAGCCACTAAATGCAAAAAATAAGAATTTACTTACCGATAATTCTATTTCTCGTAGTCCGTAGTGGATGCTGGGGACTCCGTCAGGACCATGGGGAATAGCGGCTCCGCAGGAGACAGGGCACAAAAATAAAGCTTTAGGATTAGGTGGTGTGTACTGGCTCCTCCCCCTATGACCCTCCTCCAAGCCTCAGTTAGGATACTGTGCCCGGACGAGCGTACACAATAAGGAAGGATATTGAATCCCGGGTAAGACTCATACCAGCCACACCAATCACACCGTATAACTTGTGATCTGAACCCAGTTAACAGTATGACAACGTAGGAGCCTCTGAACAGACGGCTCACAACAATAACAACCCGAATTTGTTTGTAACAATAACTATGTACAAGTATTGCAGACAATCCGCACTTGGGATGGGCGCCCAGCATCCACTACGGACTACGAGAAATAGAATTATCGGTAAGTAAATTCTTATTTTCTCTAACGTCCTAAGTGGATGCTGGGGACTCCGTCAGGACCATGGGGATTATACCAAAGCTCCCAAACGGGCGGGAGAGTGCGGATGACTCTGCAGCACCGAATGAGAGAACTCAAGGTCCTCCTCAGCCAGGGTATCAAATTTGTAGAATTTTGCAAACGTGTTTGCCCCTGACCAAGTAGCAGCTCGGCAGAGTTGTAATGCCGAGACTCCCCGGGCAGCCGCCCAGGATGAGCCCACTTTCCTTGTGGAATGGGCCTTGACAGATTTAGGTTGTGGCAAGCCTGCCACAGAATGTGCAAGTTGAATTGTGCTACAAATCCAACGAGCAATCGTCTGCTTAGAAGCAGGAGCACCCATCTTGTTGGGTGCATACAATATAAACAGTGAGTCAGACTTTCTGACTCCCGCCGTTCTTGAAATATATATTTTCAATGCCCGGACCACGTCCAACAACTTGGAATCCTCCAACTCGTTAGTAGCCGCAGGCACCACAATAGGCTGGTTCAGGTGAAACGCTGACACCACCTTAGGCAGAAAATGAGGACGCGTCCGCAGTTCTGCCCTGTCCGTATGGAAAATCAGATATGGGCTCTTATATGATAAAGCCGCCAATTCTGATACTCTCCTGGCTGAAGCCAGGGCCAGTAGCATGGTTACTTTCCATGTAAGATACTTCAACTCCACCGATTTGAGCGGCTCAAACCAATGGGATTTGAGAAAATCCAAGACTACATTAAGATCCCACGGTGCCACTGGGGGCACAACCGGGGGCTGTATATGTAGTACTCCTTTTACAAAAGTCTGGACTTCAGGAACTGAAGCCAATTCTTTCTGGAAGAAAATCGACAGGGCCGAAATTTGAACCTTAATGGACCCCAATTTGAGGCCCATAGACAATCCTGTTTGCAGGAAATGTAGGAATCGACCCAGTTGAAATTCCTCCGTGGGGGCCTTCCTGGCCTCACACCACGCAACATATTTTCTCCAAATGCGGTGATAATGTTGTGCAGTCACCTCCTTCCTGGCTTTTACCAGTGTAGGAATGACCTCTTCCGGAATGCCTTTTTCCCTTAGAATTCGGCGTTCAACCGCCATGCCGTCAAACGCAGCCGCGGTAAGTCTTGGAATAGACACGGTCCCTGCTGAAGCAGGTCCCGTCTTAGAGGTAGAGGCCACGGATCCTCCGTGAGCATCTCTTGAAGTTCCGGGTACCAAGTTCTTCTTGGCCAATCCGGAGCCACTAGTATCGTTCTTACTCCCTTTTGCCGTATAATTCTCAGTACTTTTGGTATGAGAGGCAGAGGAGGGAACACATACACTGACTGGAACACCCACGGTGTTACCAGAGCATCCACAGCTATTGCCTGAGGATCTCTTGACCTGGCGCAATACCTGTCCAGTTTTTTGTTGAGGCGGGACGCCATCATATCCACCATTGGTTTTTCCCAACGGTTCACAATCATGTGGAAGACTTCTGGATGAAGTCCCCACTCTCCCGGGTGTAGATCGTGTCTGCTGAGGAAGTCTGCTTCCCAGTTGTCCACTCCCGGAATGAATACTGCTGACAGTGCTATCACATGATCTTCCGCCCAGCGAAGAATCCTTGCAGCTTCTGCCATTGCTGTCCTGCTTCTTGTGCCGCCCTGTCTGTTTACGTGGGCGACCGCCGTGATGTTGTCCGACTGGATCAACACCGGCTGACCCTGAAGCAGGGGTTTTGCCAGACTTAGAGCATTGTAAATCGCTCTTAGCTCCAGTATATTTATGTGAAGAGACATCTCCAGGCTTGACCATACTCCCTGGAAGTTTCTTCCCTGTGTGACCGCTCCCCAGCCTCTCAGACTGGCATCCGTGGTCACCAGGACCCAGTCCTGTATGCCGAATCTGCGGCCCTCTAACAGATGAGCACTCTGCAACCACCACAGAAGAGACACCCTTGCCCGTGGCGATAAGGTTATCCGCTGATGCATCTGCAGATGCGATCCGGACCATTTGTCCAGCAGATCCCACTGAAAAGTTTGTGCGTGGAATCTGCCGAATGGAATCGCTTCGTAAGAAGCCACCATCTTTCCCAGGACTCTTGTGCATTGATGCACAGACACTGTCCCTGGTTTTAGGAGGTTCCTGACAAGTTCGGATAACTCCCTGGCTTTCTCCTCCGGAAGAAACACCTTTTTCTGAACCGTGTCCAGAATCATTCCCAGGAACAGCAGACGTGTCGTCGGGGTCAACTGAGATTTTGGAAAATTCAGAATCCACCCGTGTTGTTGCAGCAGTAGTTGGGTTAGTGCTACTCCGTCTTCCAGCTGTTCTCTGGACCTTGCCCTTATCAGGAGATCGTCCAAGTAAGGGATAATTAATACGCCTCTTCTTCGTAGAAGGATCATCATTTCGGCCATTACCTTGGTAAAGACCCGAGGTGCCGTGGACAATCCAAACGGCAGCGTCTGAAACTGATAATGACAGTTTTGCACCACGAACCTGAGGTACCCTTGATGTGAAGGGCAAATTGGGACATGCAGGTAAGCATCCTTTATGTCCAGGGACACCATAAAGTCCCCTTCTTCCAGATTCGCTATCACTGCTCTGAGTGACTCCATCTTGAACTTGAATTTTTGTTCTTATAAGATTTCAGATTTAGAATAGGTCTTACCGAGCCGTCCGGCTTCGGTACCACAAATAGCGTGGAGTAATACCCCTTTCCCTGTTGTAGGAGGGGTACCTTGACTATCACCTGCTGAGAAAACAGCTTGTGAATGGCTTCCAATACCGTCGCCCTGTCTGAGGGAGACGTTGGCAAAGCAGACTTTAGGAACCGGCGAGGGGGAGACTTCTCGAATTCCAACCTGTAACCCTGAGATACTACCTGCAGAATCCAGGGGTCCACCTGTGAGCAAGCCCACTGTGCGCTGAAATTCTTGAGTCGACCCCCCACCGCTCCTGAGTCCGCTTGTAAGGCCCCAGCGTCATGCTGAGGGCTTTGCAGAACCCTGGGAGGGCTTCTGTTCCTGGGCAGGGGCTGCTTGCTGCCCTCTCTTACCCCTTCCTCTGCCCTGAGGCAGATATGACTGTCCTTTTGTCCGCTTGTTCTTATAGGACCGAAAGGACTGCGGCTGAAAAGACGGTGTCTTTTTCTGTTGGGAGGGGGTCTGAGGTAAAAAAGTGGATTTTCCGGCAGTTGCCGTGGCCACCAGATCCGATAGACCGACGCCAAATAATTCCTCCCCTTCCTTCAGGAAGTAAAGCTGAACCAGGTAATTATAGACCAGTTAGTCTTACATCTATAGTGGGGAAAGTATTGGAAGGTATTCTAAGAGATAGTATTCAGAAGTTCCTTGAAACCAATAAGGTCATTAAAAGGAATCAACATGGGTTTATGAAGGACAGATCCTGTCAAACCAACTTACTTGGCTTTTATGAAACAGTAAGCGCAAACCTAGATCAGGGTAAAGACGTAGATGTAATCTTTTTAGACTTTGCCAAAGCGTTTGATACTGTACCACACATGAGACTTATATACAAGCTACAAGAATCAGGGCTAGGAAGCACAATATGCACTTGGGTCAAAAACTGGTTAGATAATAGGAAGCAGCGCGTTGTGGTTAATGGATATTTTTCAACTTGGACTGAAGTGCTAAGTGGTGTGCCGCAAGGCTCAGTATTAGGACCGCTATTGTTCAATATTTTCATTAACGACCTAACAGAAGGTCTAGAGAGCATGGTGTCAATTTTTGCAGATGATACCAAATTGTGTAAGGCTATAAATACAGAGGAGGATGCCGAGTCTCTTCAGAACGACTTAGTTAAATTAGAAGCATGGGCAGCCAAATGGAGAATGCGCTTCAACACAGATAAGTGTAAGGTAATGCACTGTGGTAACAAGAACAAAAATTACACCTACCTACTAAATGGGGTAAAACTAGGGGATTCTGTACTGGAAAAGGACTTAGGTGTCCTCATAGATAGCAAGCTAAGCAGTAGTACCCAAAGTAGGACTGCAGCAAAGAAGGCTAATAAGATATTAGCATGCATAAAACGGGGTATTGATGCTAGGGACGAGAGTATTATACTCCCATTATATAAATCACTAGTGAGGCCACACCTTGAATACTGTGTACAGTTCTGGGCACCGTACTACAAAAAGGATATACTGGAGCTTGAAAAGGTACAAAGGAGGGCGACCAAACTAATTAAGGGCATGGGGACGATGGAATACAAGGAAAGGCTTGAAAGACTAGGCATGTTTACATTGGAAAAGCGGAGACTAAGAGGGGATATGATCAACATCTACAAATATATAAGGGGACAATACACAGAGCTTGCGCGGGACCTGTTTTTGGTTAGATCAACACAGAGGACTCGTGGACACTCGCTCAGGTTAGAGGAGAGGAGATTCCGCACAATACGGCGTAAAGGCTTTTTCACGGTAAGGACAATACGTGTGTGGAATTCCCTGCCCGAGGGAGTTGTAATGGCGGAATCTGTCAACACCTTTAAGAATGGGTTAGATAAATTCCTATTGGATAAGGATATCCAGGGGTATGGTGCATAGTCATACATTATAGTTACTATTTAGTCAAATCATCATGCAGAGGACACCACAAATAGGTTGAACTCGATGGACAATTGTCTTTTTTCAACCTCAGATACTATGTTACTATGTTACTATACGGCAATACTTCCATATGTCGTTTGGAATCCGCATCACCTGACCACTGTCGCGTCCATAAACTCCTTCTGGCAGATATGGACATCGCATTTACTCTCGATGCCAGAGTGCAAATATCTCTCTGCGCATCACGCATATAAAGGAAAGCATCCTTTAATTGCTCTATAGTCAATAAAATACTGTCCCTATCCAGGGTATCAATATTTTCAGTCAGGGAATCCAACCAGACGACCCCAGCACTGCACATCCAGGCTGAGGCGATGGCTGGTCGCAGTATAACACCAGTATGTGTGTATATACTTTTTAGGGTAGTTTCCAGTCTCCTATCCGCTGGATCCCTGAGGGCGGCCGTATCAGGAGACGGTAACGCCACTTGTTTTGATAAGCGTGTGAGCGCCTTATCCACCCTAGGGGGTGTTTCCCAGCGCGCCCTAACCTCTGGCGGGAAAGGGTATAATGCTAATAACTTTTTTGAAATTAGCATTTTTCTATCTGGGTTAACCCACGCTTCATCACATACATCATTTAATTCCTCTGATTCAGGAAAAACTACAGGTAGTTTTTTCACCCCCCACATAATACCCCTTTTTGTGGTACTTGCAGTATCAGAGATATGCAAAGCCTCCTTCATTGCCGTGATCATATAACGTGTGGCCCTACTTGAAAATACGTTTGTTTCATCACCGTCGACACTAGATTCAGTGTCTGTGTCTGTGTCGACCGACTGAGGTAAAGGGCGCTTTACAGCCCCTGACGGTGTCTGAGACGCCTGGGCAGGTACTAACTGGTTTGCCGGCCGTCTCATGTCGTCAACTGATTTTTGTAATGTGCTGACATTATCACGTAATTCCATAAACAAAGCCATCCATTCCGGTGTCGACTCCCTGGGGGGTGACATCACCATTATTGGCAATTGCTCTGCCTCCACGCCAACATCGTCCTCATACATGTCGACACACACGTACCGACACACAGCAGACACACAGGGAATGCTCTTATCGAAGACAGGACCCCACTAGCCCTTTGGGGAGACAGAGGGAGAGTTTGCCAGCACACACCCAAGCGCTATAATATATATGGGAACAACCTTATATAAGTGTTGTTCCTTATAGCAGCTTAAATATATCCAATATATCGCCAAAAAATGCCCCCCCTCTCTGTTTTACCCTGTTTCTGTAGTGCAGTGCAGGGGAGAGTCCTGGGAGCCTTCCTCACAGCGGAGCTGAGCAGGAAAATGGCGCTGTGTGCTGAGGAGAATAAGCCCCGCCCCCTATTTCGGCGGGCTTTCCTCCCGTAGTTTTAGATAACTGGCATGGGTTAAATACATACATATAGCCTTAATGGCTATATGTGATGTATTCTTTTGCCATAAGGTATTAAAATATTGCTGCCCAGGGTGCCCCCAGCAGCGCCCTGCACCCTCCGTGACCGCTTGGTGTGAAGTGTGTGACAACAATGGCGCACAGCTGCAGTGCTGTGCGCTACCTTCATGAAGACTGAAGAGCCTTCTGCCGCCTGTTTCCGGACCTTCAATCTTCAGCATCTGTAAGGGGGGTCGGCGGCGCGGCTCCGGGACGAACCCCAGGGTGAGACCTGTGTTCCGACTCCCTCTGGAGCTAATGGTGTCCAGTAGCCTAAGAATCCAATCCATCCTGCACGCAGGTGAGTTGAAATTCTCTCCCCTAAGTCCCTCGATGCAGTGAGCCTGTTGCCAGCAGGACTCACTGAAAATAAAAAACCTAAAAAACTTTTTCTAAGCAGCTCTTTAAGAGAGCCACCTAGATTGCACCCTGCTCGGACGGGCACAAAAACCTAACTGAGGCTTGGAGGAGGGTCATAGGGGGAGGAGCCAGTACACACCACCTAATCCTAAAGCTTTATTTTTGTGCCCTGTCTCCTGCGGAGCCGCTATTCCCCATGGTCCTGACGGAGTCCCCAGCATCCACTTAGGACGTTAGAGAAAGTTATTGTTAACCTTTAATTCAGAGGTTCCCAAATGTGGTCGGCAGGGCTCCCTAACAGTCCAGGTTTTAAAGTTATCCATGCTAATGCCCAGGTGGCTTAATTAGTCCCTCGGTCAGTTTGATTACACCATCTATGCACAAGCATGGATATTCTTAAAACCTGGACTTTAGGACTGTGTTTGGGAACCACTACTTTATTATATAATAGACTAAAAACCAGTGATCGGCATTTCATGTACATATAGCATGAACGCTGCCTGAAGACAATATTGCAAAAACCTCCAATGTGCATATATTTGCACAAAGTATATTTCTTTTTCATCCACTAGGGGTCACTGGAGTACTCTTGGGAAATGGACGGTTTCCGTAGGAACAGGGCACTGAATATTTAAATTTAGAACACTCCACCCCTCCATATCCCCGAGTACCTCAGTGTTTTTTCTGTGCTCGAAGTAGCAACAGGTCGTTTGTGGCTGGGTCCACAATTCTTTTGACTAAATTTTGTTTTAAGCTTTTAATTTTTATCTTTTTTCACATCCCTTTCCCCCTTCCAAAAGGCAGGGTCAGGGATAGTGCAAGCTGCTGATAGCAGCAGTGGCGTGTCGGTCCTCACTGAATGAGCTCCCTCACAGCCACACACAGATCCTCCTGCACAGGCTGGCCGGCGCTTGTACAGAAGCCCCGTCGGAGCATCATCACAAGCTGCAGGAGTGAAGGTATGTGAACGGGGCGGTCAGCTCCCGCTGCCGCCCCGAGGTGTGGGGACATTGTTTCTGGGATCCCTCTGCATACGCCCGCCGCCGGCTCCGGCCGCCGCCGCTGTACTCCCGCTGCTCACAGCGCTCGATACCCGGCTCCCGCTGCTCACAGCGCTTCACGATCCCCGCTCTCTGTCTCTCGGTCACTGGGGAGAGGAGGCGGCCCCACGCTGCGCTGCCCGCCGCTCTGCATCTGAAAGATGCAGGGGGGAGAGGGGGCATTACCTCACGGAGTTAGATAACAGAGGGGGCAATACAGCACGGAGATAGATAACAGAGGGGGCAATAGTAACAGAGGGGGCAATACAGCGGCATAAGATGAACCTGCAGCAACAGCAGATGCTAGGCTGCAGGGGTATTTACATAACTGCACTGTGATTATATGTGAGAGCATGGGCAGCCATTTTAACCATGCTTCCTGTGTCTTCCTCTGTGATTCCAGAACGTTCCAGTACTACATCTCTACTCCACCGGAGGCGCAGGGGTGTTAGTGGGAATTTGGGATCACATTTCATAGTACTGGCCACGTGTACTGCACTGGGCCAGAAATATATATATATATATATATATATATATATATATAACACCTTAGTACTATTTTACTGAGTCGTGCAAGTGTCTGTTTTTTGTGTATTGTATGGTCTGTCGCCATAATGAGTAAGGCACCAGCAAAAACTAAAAAGCATCATTGCAAAGTCTGTAGCAGTGTGTTACCGGATGGATCTACCACATGTACAGTATGTTTTGTGGATTCGGTTCAGAATACAATTCTGCTCCGGTTTTAAAGCCAATTTCTTCCCCGAACCCTCCTTGGGAAATGCTAGCCAATGTACTGGCTGGGTTGCAATCAGAATTGACCGCCGCTCGACAGGAGCGGGAAACGGCAAGATCTGAGTCTAGGGTGAGACCGCCAGAACTACCGGAGGCCTCTCAGCCTTGCGAAAGCTCCAAATCTATTTTGGGTAGACGGGATAAATTTCATATGTCTTATGATTTACCAGTTTCTGCTATGTTGCATTCTGACGATTCCATGCCAGACCTCACGGCACAAGATGAGGGTGAGGAGGGCGAAGTGGAGTCAGACAGTGAGGATTTTAACAGCTCAGGCATTGATAATCTCATCAGAGCGGTGCGTCAGTCTCTGAAGTTTACAGAAACTGAGGAGCCTCTCACAAATGATCAGGTCGTCTTTACTAAACGACAAAGAACTCCAATAAGTTTTCCTGTGTCGGAGTCTCTTAATAAGATGTTAGTAAAAACACGACAGGCTCCAGATAAACGGTTTTCTATACCTCGCAGATTTAAGTCTAGTTACCCGTTTCCAGACTCTGTGACATGTACATGGGAGAATCCACCAATAGTTGATTAGTCAGTGTCGAAGCTTACAAAGAAATTAACCATACCAGTGCCAGCGGCTACTACGCTTAAAGACCCTTCAGATCGCAAGATAGAAACTATGCTAAAGTCCATGTATGTAGCAGCAGGAGTGCTGCTGAGACCTGGCTTGGTTGGTATCTGGGTCACTAAGGCGCTCATAGTATGGATAACAGAACTTAAGTCTGCCTTACATGACGAACACCTTATACTTCTTGCTGATCAAATGTGTGAGGCTGCAGAGTATCTCTGTACAGCTTCTACTGACGTCTGTCAGCTCACTTCTTGTATTTCATCGTCGCTAGTTACGGCACGACGAGCACTCTGGCTGCGTGCTTGGCAAGCGGAGGCAGAGGTCAAACTAGGTATAGAGGCGTTACCTTACGATGGCAAGAAGTTGTTTGGTCCTGAATTGGACGCATGGATTGCTGAGGCTACGGGAGGAAAGTCGGTTTTCTTACCATTGCCTCCACCGGTACCAAGAAGGAGGTACTCTGGACCTTCGTTCAAATCCTTTAGACCTCAGTCCTTTCGAGGACGTGGCAGAGGAACAGCCACGCCTGGTCGACGTGGTCGTGGTTTCCAACAAACCAACACAAGTCGTCAGGACGCTAAGGTTACCGACAAGCCAGTGGCATGACGGGCTACCAGCCCATCTCGGTTCTCCGATTGTGGGAGCACGCCTTCAGACGTTCCAGTTGGCGTGGTTCCAGACATCCGCAATTTAGTGTTAAAAGGTTACAAAATAGAGTTCGACTGTCTTCCGCCACTGCGGTTTTTCAAGACAGGATTGCCTCTGTCGGACGACAAGAGGGCGGTTCTGCAAATTGCCATTCAGTCCCTACTGGATTCAGCAGTTTTGATTCCGGTCCCTGTACATCAACAGGGTCAGGGTTATTATTCCAGTCTGTTTGTGGTACCAAAGCCGGATGGCTCAGTCAGAGCAATATTGAACTTAAAGGGTCTCAAATCGGTACGTAACTTACTACAGATTCAAGATGGAATCTCTGTGTTCCGTGATTGCGGGTTTAGAGCCAAAGGAATTCATGATTGCGCTAGATCTCAAGGATGCGTACTTACACATTCCGATTTGGCAGCCTCATCAGAGATTCTTGCGGTTTGCAATACGCCAGAACCATTACCAGTTTTAGGCTCTACCGTTTGGCCTATCGTCAGCGCCTCGGGTGTTCACCAAAGTGATGTCTGTGATGATAGCTCATCTCAGATCCCTGGGAGTAACAATAGTTCCGTATTTAGACGATCTGCTCATCAAAGCCCCGTCTCAACAGATACTTCTCCAACATGCGCTGCTAACGTACAATGTACTGGTTCACCACGGTTGGATTGTCAACTTCAAGAAATCACATCTAATTCCGTCTCAACGCCTTCAATTCCTAGGTATGATTTTCGATACGGTCAATCAAAGAATTTACCTACCACAACAAAGTACAGATTCCACGCCATCTGGTACAATTAGTGCTCAAGCCACGCACAGTGTCGGTACATTTGTGCATTCGCCTCTTAGGCACAATGGTGGCAGCTTTCGAAGCGCTTCAGTTCGGAAGATTTCACTCGCGTCCATTTCAACTGGATGTGCTCGCACAGTGGTCGGGCTCGCATCTGCAGATTCACCACAGGGTGAGGTTGTTGCCAAGGGCAAGGGTGTCTCTGCTCTGGTGGCTCAAGGAACACAATTTAACCGCAGGGAGACTGTTCGGCGGCTGGAATTGGATAATTCTAACGACGGATGCCAGTCTCAGAGGTTGGGGAGCTGTAGTTCAAAATTGTCAGCTCCAGGGTCTCTGGGCGGATCACGAAAGATTGCTGTCTATAAATGTCCTGGAACTCCGCGCAATTTACAATGCGCTACAACAAGCAGTGCACATGCTTCGGTCTCACACTGTCCAGGTGCAGTCAGACAATGCGACGGCGGTCGCATACATCAACAAACAAGGAGGAACGAGAAGCCGCATGGCAATGCGGGTAGTAGCTCGAATCCTCAATTGGGCGGAATACCACCAGGTGATATTGTCGGCAGTGTTCATTCCGGGAGTGGACAACTGGGAAGCGGATTATCTCAGTCGTCGGGATTTTCATCCAGGAGAATGGGCATTAAATCCAGAAGTGTTTCACATGTTGGTTCAGCGGTGGGGTTATCCTCAGGTGGACCTGATGGCGTCTCGACACAATCACCAAACGCTCCAGTATGTGTCCAGAACGAGGGATCCAAAGGCAGTGGCGGTGGATACTCTCACCGTTGCGTGGCCGTACAGCCTTGTGTATCTGTTTCCACCGTTACTGTTGCTCCCTCTGGTGCTAAAACGGATCAAAAGAGAGTCTGTCACAGTCATACTAGTGGCGCCTCATTGGCCTCGGAGAGCTTGGTTCTCGGATCTCCGCGGACTACTCGCAGACTATCCTTGGCCGCTCCCTCTACGTCCGGACTTGTTACAACAGGGTCCATTCCTTTACCCCGATTTAGCGCGGCTGCGTTTGACGGGGTGGCTGTTGAGACCGCCCTCTTAAGAAGAGAGGGCCTTCCAGAATCTGTTATACCAACCATGTTACGAGCTAGGAAGCCAGTTACGGCAGCTCATTATTACAGAATTTGGCGTGCCTATATAGGTTGGTGTGAAACTCGGAAGTTTCCGACATCATCTTTCAAGTTATTCCGTCTTTTGTTATTTCTACAGACGGGGTTAGATGGAGGACTGCTTTTATCTACACTAAAGGTGCAGGTATCTGCGTTGTCAATTTACTTTCAAAGACGATTGGCTCTATTGCCGTCGGTACACACTTTTCTGCAGGGTGTCCTCAGAGTACAGCCTCCATTCATTCCACCTACAGCGCCATGGGACTTGAATCTGGTTTTAGATTTCTTACAGTCTTCATATTTTTAACCCTTACAGCAAGTGGATATAAAGTTTCTCACTTGGAAAACAATTTTTCTGCTAGCCTTAGCTTCGGCAAGGCGTGTTTCAGAATTGGGTGCCTTGTCATGCAAGCCACCGTATTTGGTGTTTCATGATGACAGAGCGGAACTTCGGACGAATCCCGCTTTCTTACCAAAAGTAGTGTCATCTTTTCACATCAATCAACCAATAGTAGTTCCTGTGTTAACAGCACATTCTGGAACTCTGGATGTAGTACGCGCATTACGCGTTTATGTATCCCGAACGTCTTCAGTTCGTAAGACGGATACGTTGTTTGTTCTCTATGATGCTGCCAAGATGGGTTGGCCAGCGTCTAAACAAACCTTATCCAGATGGATAAAACTGACCATACGTCAGGCTTATCTTCATGCTAGGTTACAGCCGCCTACATCAGTAACAGCTCATTCCACACGTTCTGTGGGAACTTCATGGGCAGCTGGTCGGGGAGCTTCTACGACGCAGCTTTGCCGTGCGGCTACATGGTCTTCAGTGCACACGTATGTGCGCTTTTACAAGTTTGATACGTTTGCGGCATCAGCATCTAGCTTTGGCCGCCTAGTGTTACAGGTGCCAAACAGCTCTCCCGCCCACGGGGGAAGCTTTGGGTACGTCCCAAGAGTACTCCAGTGACCCCTAGTGGATGAAAAAGAAAATAAGAATTTACTCACCGGTAATTCTATTTCTCGTAGTCCGTAGTGGATGCTGGGAACTCCGTAAGGACCATGGGGAATAGCGGGCTCCGAAGGAGGCTGGGCACTCTAGAAAGATTTAGGACTACCTGGTGTGCACTGGCTCCTCCCACTATGACCCTCCTCCAAGCCTCAGTTAGGACACCGTGCCCGGACGAGCAGACATAATAAGGAAGGATTTAGAATCCCGGGTAAGACTCTTACCAGCCACACAAATCACACCGTACAACTCGTGATACTATATCCAGTTTAACAGTATGAAAACAACTGAGCCTCTCAACAGATGGCTCAACAATAACCCTTTAGTTAACAATAACTATTTACAAGTATTGCAGACAATCCGCACTTGGGATGGGCGCCCAGCATCCACTACGGACTACGAGAAATAGAATTACCGGTGAGTAAATTCTTATTTTCTCTAACGTCCTAGTGGATGCTGGGAACTCCGTAAGGACCATGGGGATTATACCAAAGCTCCCAAACGGGCGGGAGAGTGCGGATGACTCTGTAGCACCGAATGAGAGAACTCCAGGTCCTCCTCAGCCAGGGTATCAAATTTGTAGAATTTTGCAAACGTGTTTGCCCCTGACCAAGTAGCTGCTCGGCAAAGTTGTAAAGCCGAGACCCCTCGGGCAGCCGCCCAAGATGAGCCCACCTTCCTTGTGGCATGGGCATTTACAGATTTTGGCTGTGGCATGCCTGCCACAGAATGTGCAAGCTGAATTGTACTACAAATCCAGCGAGCAATAGACTGCTTAGAAGCAGGAGCACCCAGCTTGTTGGGTGCATACAGGATAAACAGCGAGTCAGATTTTCTGACTCCAGCCGTCCTGGAAACATATATTTTCAGGGCCCTGACAACGTCTAGCAACTTGGAGTCCTCCAAATCCTTAGTAGCCGCAGGCACCACAATAGGCTGGTTCAGGTGAAACGCTGACACCACCTTAGGGAGAAACTGGGGACGAGTCCTCAATTCTGCCCTATCCATATGGAAAATCAGATAAGGGCTTTTACATGATAAAGCCGCCAATTCTGACACTCGCCTGGCTGAAGCCAGGGCCAATAACATGACCACTTTCCACGTGAGATATTTCAGATCCACGGTTTTTAGTGGCTCAAACCAATGTGATTTTAAGAAACTCAACATCACGTTGAGATCCCAAGGTGCCACAGGAGGCACAAATGGGGGCTGAATATGCAGCACTCCTTTCACAAATGTCTGAACTTCAGGTACTGAAGCTAGTTCTTTTTGAAAGAAAATCGACAGAGCCGAGATCTGTACTTTAATGGAGCCTAGTTTTAGGCCCATATTCACTCCTGCTTGCAGGAAATGCAGAAATCGACCTAGTTGAAATTCCTCTGTTGGGGCCTTTTTGGCCTCGCACCATGCAACATATTTCCGCCATATGCGGTGATAATGCTTTGCTGTAACATCTTTCCTGGCCTTAATAAGCATAGGAATGACTTCTTCCGGAATACCCTTTTCCTTTAGGATCCGGTGTTCAACCGCCATGCCGTCAAACGCAGCCGCGGTAAGTCTTGGAACAGACAGGGCCCCTGCTGCAGCAGGTCCTGTCTGAGCGGCAGAGGCCATGGGTCCTCTGAGATCATCTCTTGAAGTTCCGGGTACCACGCTCGTCTTGGCCAATCCGGAACCACGAGAATGGTGTTTACTCCTCGCTTTCTTATTATTCTCAATACCTTTGGTATGAGAGGCAGAGGAGGGAACACATAAACCGACTGGTACACCCACGGTGTCACTAGAGCGTCCACAGCTATCGCCTGAGGGTCCCTTGACCTGGCGCAATATCTTTTTAACTTTTTGTTGAGGCGGGACGCCATCATGTCCACCTGTGGTTTTTCCCAACGGTTTACCAGCATCTGGAAGACTTCTGGATGAAGTCCCCACTCTCCCGGGTGGAGGTCGTGTCTGCTGAGGAAGTCTGCTTCCCAGTTGTCCACTCCCGGAATGAACACTGCTGACAGTGCTAGTACATGATTCTCCGCCCATCGGAGAATTCTTGTGGCTTCCGCCATCGCCATCCTGCTTCTTGTGCCGCCCTGTCGATTTACATGGGCGACTGCCGTGATGTTGTCTGACTGGATCAGCACCGGCTGGTATAGGAGTAGGGATTTTGCTTGACTTAGGGCATTGTAGATGGCCCTTAGTTCCAGAATATTTATGTGAAGGGAAGTCTCCTGACTCGACCATAGTCCTTGGAAGTTTCTTCCCTGTGTGACTGCCCCCCAGCCTCGCAGGCTGGCATCCGTGGTCACCAGGACCCAGTCCTGTATGCCGAACCTGCGGCCCTCTAGAAGATGGGCACTCTGCAGCCACCACAGTAGCGACACCCTGGTTCTTGGAGACAGGGTTATCAAGCGATGCATCTGAAGATGCGATCCGGACCACTGGTCCAACAGGTCCCACTGAAAGATTCTGGCATGGAACCTGCTGAAGGGAATTGCTTCGTAAGAAGCCACCATCTTTCCCAGGACCCGCGTGCAGCGATGCACTGATACCTGTTTTGGTTTCAGGAGGTCTCTGACTAGAGATGACAACTCCCTGGCTTTCTCCTCCGGGAGAAACACTTTTTTCTGGACTGTATCCAGAATCATACCCAGGAACAGTAGCCGTGTTGTCGGAACCAGCTGTGACTTTGGGATATTCAGAATCCAGCCGTGCTGGTGCAGCACTTCCTGGGATAGTGCTACTCCCACCAACAACTGTTCCGTGGACCTCGCTTTTATTAGGAGATCGTCCAAGTACGGGATAATTAAAACTCCCTTTCTTCGAAGGAGTATCATCATTTCCGCCATAACCTTGGTAAATACCCTCGGTGCCGTGGACAGTCCAAACGGCAGCGTCTGGAATTGGTAATGACAATCCTGTACCACAAATCTGAGGTACTCCTGGTGAGGATGGTAAATGGGGACATGCAAGTAAGCATCCTTGATGTCCAGGGATACCATGTAATCCCCCTCGTCCAGGCTTGCAATAACCGCCCTGAGCGATTCCATCTTGAACTTGAATTTCTTTATGTATGTGTTCAAGGATTTCAAATTTAGAATGGGTCTCACCGAACCGTCCGGTTTCGGTACCACAAATAGTGTGGAATAATAACCCCGGCCTTGTTGAAGTAGGGGTACCTTGATTATCACCTGCTGAGAATACAGCTTGTGAATTGCCGTTAGCACCGCCTCCCTGTCTGAGGGAGCAATTGGCAAGGCAGATTTTAGGAACCGGTGGGGTGGGGACGCCTCGAATTCCAGCTTGTACCCCTGAGATACTATTTGCAGGATCCAGGGATCCACCTGTGAGCGAACCCACTGATCGCTGAAATTTTTGAGGCGACCCCCCACCGTACCTGGCTCCGCCTGTGGAGCCCCACCGTCATGCGGCGGACTTGGAAGAAGAAGCGGGGGAGGACTTTTGCTCCTGGGAACCTGCTGTTTGTTGCAGCCTTTTTCCCCTACCTCTGCCTCTGGACAGAAAAGACCCGCCTTTTCCACGCCTGTTTTTCTGGATCCGAAAGGACTGAACCTGATAAAACGGCGCCTTTTTAGGCTGTGAGGGGACATGGGGTAAAAATGCTGACTTCCCAGACGTTGCTGTGGAAACTAGGTCCGAGAGACCATCCCCAAATAATTCCTCACCCTTATATGGCAACACTTCCATGTGCTTTTTAGAATCTGCATCTCCTGTCCACTGGCGAGTCCATAAGCCTCTCCTAGCAGAAATGGACAATGCACTTATTTTAGATGCCAGTCGGCAGATTTCCCTCTGTGCATCTCTCATATATAAGACTGAGTCTTTTATATGGTCTATGGTTAACAGGATCGTGTCTCTGTCTAATGTGTCAATATTTTCTGACAGTTTATCTGACCAAGCAGCGGCAGCACTGTACATCCAAGCTGACGCAATAGCTGGCCTAAGTATAATGCCTGTGTGTGTATATACAGACTTCAGGATCGCCTCCTGCTTTCTATCAGCAGGTTCCTTGAGGGCGGCCGTATCCGGAGACGGTAGTGCCACCTTTTTAGACAAACGTGTGAGCGCTTTATTCACTCTAGGGGGTGTTTCCCAACGTGACCTATCCTCTGGCGGGAAAGGGAACGCCATTAGTACATTCTTAGGAATTACCAATTTTTTATCAGGGAAAGCCCACGCTTCTTTACACACTTCATTTAATTCATCTGATGGGGGAAAAACTACGGGTAGTTTTTTCTCTCCAAACATAATACCCTTTTTAGTGGTACCAGTAGTTATATCAGAAATGTTTAACACCTCTTTCATTGCCTCAATCATACAGTGAATGGCCTTAGTGGGCATCAGGTTTGACTCATCGTCGTCGACACTGGTGTCAGTATCAGTGTCGACATCTGTGTCTGCTTGAGGTAGCGGGCGTTTTAGAGCCCCTGACGACCCATGCGACGCCTGGGCAGGCACGAGCTGAGAAGTCGGCTGTCCCACATTTGGCATGTCGTCGATTTTCTTATATAAGGAGTCTATACGTGCACTCATTACTTTCCATAAGCCCATCCACTCAGGTGTCTGCCCCGCAGGGGGTGACATCCCTTCTAAAGGCATCTGCTCCGCCTCCACATCATTATCCTCATCAAACATGTCGACACAGCCGTACCGACACACCGCACACACACAAGGAATGCTCCGAATGAGGACAGGACCCACAAAAGCCCTTTGGGGGGACAGAGTGACTAAGTTATGTCCCCTATAGCTGCTTTTTATATTATATATGTATTGCGCCCAAATTTAGTGCCCCCCCTCTCTGTTTTTACCCTGTTCTGAAGTGTAGACTGCAGGGGAGAGCCAGGGAGCTTCCTTCCAGCGGATCTGTGAAGGAGAAATGGCGCCAGTGTGTCTGAGGGAGATAGCTCCGCCCCTTTTCCGCAGCCTATTCTCCCGCTTTTTTCTGGATTCTGGCAGGGGAATTTACCACATATATAGCCTCTAGGGCTATATATTGTGGTATTTTTGCCAGCCAAGGTGTTTTTATTGCCCCCCCCCCCCCCCCACTGAGGGTGCAGGGTGCAGGGCGCCCCCCCCCCCCCCCCCAAGCGCCCTGCACCCTCAGTGACCGGAGTGTGAAGTGTGCATGAGGAGCAATGGCGCACAGCTGCAGTGCTGTGCGCTACCTTGGTGAAGACTGATGTCTTCTGCCGCCGTTTTTCCGGACCTCTTCTTGCTTCTGGCTCTGTAAGGGGGACGGCGGCGCGGCTCCGGGACCGAACACCAAGGACTGGGCCTGCGGTCGATCCCTCTGGAGCTAATGGTGTCCAGTAGCCTAAGAAGCCCAATCCGGCTGCAAGCAGGCGAGTTCGCTTCTTCTCCCCTTAGTCCCTCGCTGCAGTGAGACTGTTGCCAGCAGGTCTCACTGAAAATAAAAAACCTAAAACTATACTTTCTTTCTAAGGGCTCAGGAGAGCCCCTAGTGTGCATCCAACCTCGGCCGGGCACGAAATCTAACTGAGGCTTGGAGGAGGGTCATAGTGGGAGGAGCCAGTGCACACCAGGTAGTCCTAAATCTTTCTAGAGTGCCCAGCCTCCTTCGGAGCCCGCTATTCCCCATGGTCCTTACGGAGTTCCCAGCATCCACTAGGACGTTAGAGAAAATAGGATTTTGGTACTTACCAGGTAAATCCTTTTCTTTGAATCCATAGGGGGCACTGGACGCCCACCCAGAGCAGTTTTACCTGGTTTGTGGTAAGTTCAGAGGATCTTATGGTAACACACTCTCACCGACTGGTTCAAATTTATCAAGTGATGGTTATTGTGTCAACTGTTTAGTTGTCTGTACAGTTATGGGTCAACTTCGTTGTTGTCCGTTATGTTATATGTAATACTCCATTGTCAACCTCTCTACAGTTCCTGTTCGGCTCAGTAAAAAACTGAGGTACTCGGGGATATGGAGGGGTGGAGTGTTCTAAATTTAAATATTCAGTGCCCTGTTCCTACGGAAACCGTCCATATCCCAAGAGTACTCCAGTGCCCCCTATGGATTCAAAGAAAAGGATTTACCTGATAAGTACCAAAATCCTATTATTTTATTCACCCACCTCAGTACAGGTTCTGAAAGTGTATCGCTAAGAACCAAGGCTACATTCAGTCATTGGGGGAGATTCAATTGTTTGAAAAGTCAGTTGGATGTCTGTGTTTTCCTAACAATTGAATCTCCCCCATTTGTATTTAAAATGGTTAATGTGTCAATGAAACACGGTAGCTGTAAGTTCACCAAACTGATTTCCAAACGATTTAATATACTTTTTTAAACATTTGAAAACAAACATTCTTGTGTGTACTTCTTAGTACCCCCAAAACGCTCTTTGTTGTGTTACTACAGCGCGTATAATAAATCCGATTTAATCCTAGTTTCTCTGACGTCCTAGTGGATGCTGGGTACTCCGTAAGGACCATGGGGAATAGACTGGCTCCGCAGGAGACTGGGCACTCTTTAAAGAAAGATTAGGTACTATATCTGGTGTGCACTGGCTCCTCCCTCTATGCCCCTCCTCCAGACCTCAGTTAGAATCTGTGCCCGGCCAGAGCTGGATGCACTTAGTGGGCTCTCCTGAGTTCACTAAAAAAGAAAGTATGTTAGGTTTTTTATTTTCAGTGGGATCTGCTGGCAACAGACTCACTGCTACGTGGGACTTAGGGGAGAGAAGCAAACCTACCTGCTTGCAGCTAGCTTGTGCTTCTAAGGCTACTGGACACCATTAGCTCCAGAGGGATCGAACACAGGGCCCGACCTCTATCGTCCGGAGCCGCGCCGCCGTCCCCCTTGCAGAGCCAGAAGACGGAAGATTCCAGAGAAAATCGTCGGCTGAAGACTCCGGTCTTCAATAAGGTAGCGCACAGCACTGCAGCTGTGCGCCATTGCTCACACAGCACACCACACTGGTGGGTGCAGGGCGCTGGGGGGGCGCCCTGGGCTGCAATTTGTATACCTTACTTGGCAAAATGCACAAAATACAGTTCTAAACTGTATATGTGCCTAATCCCCCGCCATAAATATTATTAAAAAAGCGGGAGAAGCCCACCGCTGAAGGGGCGGGGCTATCTTCCTAAGCACAGCCAGCGCCATTTTCTCTTCACAGCTCCGCTGGAAGGACGTTCCCCAGGCTCTCCCCTGCAGTATACACTACGGAAAGGGTAAAAAAAGAGAGGGGGGGGCACATAAATTTAGGCGCAATTGTGATAATAAGCAGCTATTGGGGGAAAATTCACTTTGTATTAGTGTAAATCCCTCTGTTATATAGCGCTCTGGTGTGTGCTGGCATACTCTCTCTCTCTGTCTCCCCAAAGGACTTTGTGGGGTCCTGTCCTCAGTCAGAGCATTCCCTGTGTGTGTGTGTGGTGTGTCGGTACGGCTGTGTCGACATGTTTGATGAGGACGCTTACGTGGAGGCGGAGCAGGAGCCGATAAGTGTGATGTCGCCCCCTGCGGGGCCGACACCAGGGTGGATGGATATGTGGAAAGTATTAACAGACCGTGTCAACGCCTTGCATAAAAGGTTCGATGACTTAACAGCTTTGGGACAGCCGGCATCTCAGCCCGCGCCTGCCCAAGCGTCTCAGAGGCCATCAGGGGCTCAAAAACGCCCGCTACCTCAGATGGCAGACACAGATGTCGACACGGAGTCTGACTCCAGTGTCGACGAGGATGAGACAAATGTACAATCCACAAGGGCCATCCGATGCATGATTACGGCAATGAAAAATGTGTTGCACATTTCTGACATTAACCCAGTTACCACAAAAAAGGGTATTATATTTGGGGAGAAAAAGCAGCCAGTGACTTTTCCCCCATCTGATGAGTTAAATGAATTGTGTGAAGAAGCGTGGTGTTCCCCAGATAAGAAACTAGTGATTTCTAAGCGGTTACTACTGGCGTACCCTTTCCCGCCAACGGATAGGTTACGCTGGGAGACATCCCCTAGGGTGGACAAGGCGCTCACACGCTTATCAAAAAAGGTGGCACTGCCGTCTCAGGATACGGCGACCTTAAAGGAGCCTGCAGATAGAAAGCAGGAGGCTATCCTGAAGTCTGTGTATACACACTCAGGTACTATACTGAGACCTGCTATTGCTTCAGCATGGATGTGTAGTGCTGCAGCAGCATGGTCTGATTCCCTGTCAGATAACATTGATTCCCTTGACAGGGATACTATTTTGCTAACCATAGAGCATATTAAAGACGTAGTCTTATATATGAAGGATGCACAGAGGGACATTTGCCGGCTGGCATCTAGAATTAATGCAATGTCCATTTCTGCCAGGAGAGTATTATGGACTCGGGGGTGGACAGGTGATGCTGATTCTAAAAGGCACATGGAAGTTTTGCCTTATAAGGGTGAGGAATTGTTTGGGGACGGTCTCTCGGACCTCGTGTCCACAGCAACAGCTGGGAAGTCGACCTTTTTACCTCAGGTTCCCTCACAGCCTAAGAAAGCACCGTATTATCAAGTACAGTCCTTTCGGCCCCAGAAAGGCAAGCGGGTCAGAGGCGCGTCCTTTCTGCCCAGAGGCAGGGGTAGAGGGAAAAAGCTGCACCAGACAGCCAGTTCCCAGGAACAAAAATCCTCCCCTGCTTCCACTAAGTCCACCGCATGACGCTGGGGCTCCACAGGTAAAGCCAGGTGCGGTGGGGGCCCGTCTCCGGAACTTCAGCGACCAGTGGGTTCGCTCACAGGTGGATCTCTGGGTTCTACAAGTGGTATCTCGGGGATACAAGCTGGAGTTCGAGACGTCTCCCCCTCGCCGTTACCTCAAATCAGCCTTGCCAGCTACTCCCAAGGATAGGGAGGTAGTACTGGCGGCAATTCACAAGCTGTACCTCCAGCAGGTGATAATCAAAGTTCCCCTCCTTCAACAGGGACGGGGTTACTATTCCACAATGTTTGTGGTACCGAAACCAGACGGTTCGGTGAGACCCATTCTAAAATTTGAAATCCTTGAACACTTCTATAAGGAAGTTCAAGTTCAAAATGGAATCGCTCAGGGCGGTTATTGCAAGCCTGGAAGAGGGGGATTTTATGGTATCACTGGACATCAAGGATGCTTACCTACATGTCCCCATTTACCCACCTCACCAGGAGTACCTCCGATTTGTGGTACAGGACTGCCATTACCAATTCCAGACGTTGCCGTTTGGTCTGTCCACGGCACCGAGGGTATTTACCAAGGTAATGGCCGAAATGATGATACTCCTTCGAAAGAAGGGAGTTATAATTATCCCGTACTTGGACAATCTCCTTATAAAGGCGAGGTCCATGGAGCAGTTGTTGGTCGGAGTAGCACTATCTCAGGAAGTGCTACAACAGCACGGCTGGATTCTGAATATCCCAAAGTCGCAGCTGGTTCCTACGACGCGTCTGCTGTTCTTGGGTATGATTCTGGACACAGAACAGAAGTAGGTGTTTCTCCCGGAGGAGAAGGCCAAGGAGTTGTCATCTCTGGTCAGAGACCTCCTGAAACCAAAACGTGTCGGTGCATCACTGCACGCGAGTCCTGGGAAAGATGGTAGCTTCTTACGAAGCAATTCCCTTCGGCAGGTTCCATGCAAGGATCTTTCAGTGGGATCTGTTAGACAAGTGGTCCGGATCGCATCTTCAGATGCATCGGTTGATCACCCTGTCCCCGAGGGCCAGGGTGTCTCTGCTGTGGTGGCTGCAGAGTGCTCATCTTCTCGAGGGCCGCAGATTCGGCATTCAGGACTGGGTCCTGGTGACCACGGATGTAAGCCTCCAAGGTTGGGGGGCAGTCACTCAGGGAAGAAACTTCCAAGGACAATGGTCGAGTCAGGAGACTTCCCTACACATAAATATTCTGGAACTAAGGGCCATTTACAATGCCCTAAGTCAAGCAAAACCCCTGCTTCAAAACCAGCCGGTGCTGATTCAGTCAGACAACATCACGGCGGTCGCCCATGTAAACCGACAGGGCGGCACAAGAAGCAGGATGGCAATGGCAGAAGCCACAAGGATTCTCCGATGGGCGGAGAATCACGTGATAGCACTGTCAGCAGTGTTCATTCCGGGAGTGGACAACTGGGAAGCAGACTTCCTCAGCAGGCACGACCTCCACCCGGGAGAGTGGGGACTTCATCCAGAAGTCTTCCAGCTGATTGTAAATCGTTGGGAAAGGCCACAGGTGGACATGATGGCGTCCCGCCTCAACAAAAAGCTAAAAAGATATTGCGCCAGGTCAAGGGACCCTCAGGCGATAGCTGTGGACGCTCTAGTGACACCGTGGGTGTACCAGTCAGTTTATGTGTTCCCTCCTCTTCCTCTCATACCAAAGGTACTGAGGATAATAAGAAAGAGAGGAGTAAGAACTATACTCATCGTTCCGGATTGGCCAAGAAGAACTTGGTACCCGGAACTACAAGAAATGATCTCAGAGGACCCTTGGCCTCTGCCGCTCCGACAGGACCTGCTACAGCAGGGGCCCTGTCTGTTCCAAGACTTACTGCGGCTGCGTTTGACGGCATGGCGGTTGAACGCCGGATCCTGATGGAAAAGGGCATTCCGGTTGAAGTCATTCCTACGCTGATAAAAGCTAGGAAGGATGTGACAGCAAAACATTATCACCGCATATGGCGAAAATATGTTGCTTGGTGTGAGGCTATGAAGGCCCCAACAGAGGAATTTCAGCTGGGTCGATTTCTGCACTTCCTACAGTCAGGAGTGACAATGTGCCTAAAATTGGGATCCATAAAAGTCCAGATTTCGGCCCTGTCTATTTTCTTTCAAAAAGAACTGGCTTCACTGCCTGAAGTTCAGACGTTTGTTAAGGGAGTGCTGCATATTCAGCCCCCTTTTGTGCCTCCAGTGGCACCTTGGGATCTCAACGTAGTGTTGGATTTCCTAAAATCACATTGGTTTGAGCCACTTCAGACCGTGGAGTTGAAGTATCTCACGTGGAAAGTGGTCATGCTTTTGGCCTTGGCTAGGCGTGTGTCAGAATTGGCGGCTTTGTCATGTAAAAGCCCTTATCTGATCTTCCATATGGACAGGGCAGAATTGAGGACTCGTCCCCAATTTCTCCCTAAGGTGGTATCAGCGTTTCATTTGAACCAACCTATTGTGGTGCCTGCGGCTACTCGGGACTTGGAGGATTCCAAGTTGCTGGACGTAGTCCGGGCCCTGAAAATCTATGTTTCCAGGACGGCTAGAGTCAGAAAAACTGACTCGCTGTTTATCCTGCATGCACCCAACAAGCTGGGTGCTCCTGCTTCTAAGCAGACTATTGCTCGCTGGATCTGTAGCACGATTCAACTTGCACATTCTGCGGCTGGACTGCCGCATCCTAAATCAGTAAAAGCCCATTCCACGAGGAAGGTGGGCTCTTCTTGGGCGGCTGCCCGAGGGGTCTCGGCTTTACAACTTTGCCGAGCTGCTACCTGGTCGGGATCAAACACGTTTGCAAAATTCTACAAGTTTGATACCCTGGCTGAGGAGGACCTTGAGTTTGCTCATTCGGTGCTGCAGAGTCATCCGCACTCTCCCGCCCGTTTGGGAGCTTTGGTATAATCCCCATGGTCCTTACGGAGTACCCAGCATGCACTAGGACGTCAGAGAAAATAAGAATTTACTCACCGGTAATTCTATTTCTCGTAGTCCGTAGTGGATGCTGGGAGCCCGTCCCAAGTGCGGACTTCTGCAATACTTGTATATAGTTATTGCTTAACTATAGGGTTATTGTTCTGAGCCATCTGTTGCATGAGGCTCAGCTGTTGTTCATACTGTTAACTGGGTATAGTTATCACAAGTTGTACGGTGTGATTGGTGTGGCTGGTATGAGTCTTACCCTGGATTCCAAATCCTTTCCTAGTAATGTCAGCTCTTCCGGGCACAGTTTCCCTAACTGAGGTCTGGAGGAGGGGCATAGAGGGAGGAGCCAGTGCACACCAGATATAGTACCTAATCTTTCTTTAAAGAGTGCCCAGTCTCCTGCGGAGCCCGTCTATTCCCCATGGTCCTTACGGAGTACCCAGCATCCACTACGGACTACGAGAAATAGAATTACCGGTGAGTAAATTCTTATTTTTTGCTGACTGAATTGGCCCATTACAGAAGAAACTTAAGGTGCATACAACACTGTGAGATTTTGGCTGATACGGACTATGTGCCAATTTTGACTATACTTTAGTACTAGTTAAACTGTGCAGCCAAGTCAGTTTTGACTATCTAACCTTGCGATACTGACCCTAAGGGACCGTGCATCGGTATTGCAAGGTGGCTAATACCTTGCGATTTTGACTATATAGTCAAAATCGCAAGGATAAATCTCATTGGGTGTATGCACCTTTACTTCCCTGTCCCCCCCCCCCCCCCCACAAAATACGGTCTCGTACTATCCTATCTACGAAACAAAAATCTGACACTTACCAAGGAAGAAGCTCAAAGATAGGACTGTTCTTTGTCCTGTATACTGCAATCACGGATTCACTGGTCAGATCGTTTGGGTTGTCTGTGAAAGTTAGAAGACGTGTGTAACTCTAAATGCAAAAGTGGATTTGATGAACAGTTACAGGCTGAAGCAGCCAGTGGTATGAGAAAGACAGAACCTAACCTCTTAGCAACACAGCAAGTCTCTCTCCACTGGGGTCCCAGGCCATCGATTGTATTTCCCCACCAACTCTGCAATACACATTCATAAGACACACTTAATGCACTTATGGAAGTTCTGTCATTTAGAGGAGTCCAATGACTTATTTACCTTACCTGACTTCCCCCTCCTCTCTCACATAAGTTATTTCAGACACATCGCCGACCACTGTTGCACTCTGACTTCCTCCGACACAGGCTTTTGTCTCTCCTGCTCAATAATAGAAATTTATTTAAAAGTGGGCTGATGAAAAATGGAACCCTAGAACTCACTCCAAGATGACAATGGGCTTTCTTTTTCATCCACTAGGGGTCACTGGAGTACTCTTGGGATATGGACGGTGTTAGCAAGGACTGGGCACTGAATATTCAAATTTCAGTAACTCTCCTCCCCTCCATACTCCCAGAATACCAGTGTTTTTTCGGTGCTCACATGGACAGGAAGCACAAGTGTGGACCTCCAGAGGGGGACATACATTTTTTACTTTTAAATATTTTTGTTTTTCTTTTTTAAACATTAAATTTTTTCCCAGCTTACACAAAAGCTCTGGGTACGGGATTATAGAAGCTGCTGCGTGCAGCTCTTGGCGAGTCGGGCCTCACAAAGGAGCCCCCTCACAGCCACAAGCAGCTCAGCTAACAACAGCTGAGACTGCAGAAAGGACTGGATGGTGCTTGCTGGAAGAAGCCCCGTCAGAGCCCAAGTACATCAGCTACCTTCAGCTGAGGCTGCAGAACGGAGCTTGCTGTAGAAGCCCCGTCAGAGCACAGGAACCCAGGGGGGACTGCTATGTGCGGCGCCCGAGGCATCCCGCTGCTCCGTCCCCGCCACCGCTGTTATCAGCGCCCCACCGCCGCTCCCCTATTCCCGGCCGCCGCTCAGAAGGACGCGCTGGACGGCCGCTGCAAGCGCCGTTCTCAGCGCTCCCTGCCTGTAATGCAATCAGACCGCGGACAGCGTTCAGTGCTGCCGCGGTCTGTCCCTGTAACGGCCGGAGGCTCCGTCGGTTAGGGGAAGGTAACTGCTCCCTCAGACTGCGGACAGCGTTCACTGCTGCCGCAGTCTGTCTCAATAACGGCCGGCAGCTCAGCACTGCCATTGCTCCCTGCACACACTAAGGGGGTAGCAGGGGGGGATGCCGGCGCCTCTGATCACTCAGACCGCGGACAGTGCACACTGCTGCCGCGGTCTGTCCCTGTAAAACAGCCATCTAGTAACTAGTGGGCTCATGCTGGGCGGTCAGGAGTTTCCCTGTCCCTATTACTTGTAGCGCGGTGGGGTGGGGGGGGGAGAGATTATGCCACAGCAGCAGCAATACACAGCCTATGCTAAAGAAGGGGCTGCATTGTGTTATATATGCATTCGTGTAGCACTTGTTATACCGGGTGGTAGTCATGTGACCGCCGGTCGGCTGACCGACAGTCACATGACCTCCTCCGTGAACCCGACGGCTCACTATCCCGATGGTCGGCATGCCGACCAACAGGGACTATTTCCACTCGTGGGTGTCCACGACACCCATAGAGTGGGAATAGAACCCGTGGCGACCGCAGGTCGCCACCGAGCCCGCAAGGGGCTTGCTGCACTCGCCCCTCCCCGCCGGGATCCCGGCCTCAGTATGCTGCCGGGATCCCGGCGTCGGTAAGGTGACCGGCGGTCAGGAGACCGCCGGTCACCCGTACTACACCCGTTATACCATAGACAATGTTATACCATAGAAAATGTATATAAAATACTGTATGTATGTATATATGGTCATGTAACGAAATATGCTATATGTTCTTCGACTATAAGCACATGGCTGGAGGCCATTTTAATCATACTTTCTGTTTCTTTTCCAGAACGTTCCTGTCCTACAACACTGCTCCACCGGATGGCGCAGGGGTGTTGGTAGGAATTTTTGGATCAGGTTTCTTATGGTCTGGCCACGTGCACTGCACTTTGACCATATAAACATTTTCGCAATTTTACTGAGGTGGAATTGGTTTTTCTTTGTCTATTTATTTGTCTGGTTACATAATAAGTCAGTCACCAGCAAAGACGAAAAAGTTGTTTCACTGCAATGTCTGTACCAGTGGGTTCCCGGTGAGTTCTACCACATGCACAGTATATTTTATACTCCCATTTCATCTCCTATTTTGCAAAGATAGTTTTAATTTGCCTCATAAATTCCCAGTTTCTGCTATGTTGCAATCCTGACGATTCTATGCCAGGCCTAACTGCGCAAGATGAATGTGAAAAGGGTGAATAGACCAGCAGTCAGATAGTGTGGGTGCGTCAGTCTCTGAAGTTTACAGGGACTGAAGAGGCTCTGACAATTTATAAGGTGGTCTTTACTAGGCCACAGATCTCCAGCGTGGAATCTCTAAATAAGATGTTAAAGGGATCCTGATACACAGGTTTCAAAACCTCGCTGATTTCAGTCTAGTTACCCGTTTCCAAAAGTCAGTGACCTCTCCATGGGAGCTATGCTAGAGTCGCTGTATACAGCAGCAGGGGTGTTGCTTCGACCGTGTTTGGTTGGCATTTGGGTAACTACGGCGTTGCTTGTCTGGATAACAGGACTCAGGTCCGCCCTACAAAACGTCCACCTTATGCTTCTCGCTGATCAAATCTGCGAAGCTGCTGATTATCTATGTACAGCTTCTACGGACGTCTGCCTAGTCAGTTCTCGCCTTTCAGCGTCACTCGTTGTGGCACGACAAGCGCTCTGGCTGCGTCCTTAGCAGTCGGAGGCAAAGGTCGAGAGAAGAATAGAAGCATTACCTTATGCGAAGGTTGTTTGGTCCTGATTTGGACAAAGGTATTTTTCACGGGATACTCTGGACCAGCGTTCGAATCCTTTAGACCTCAGCCCTTTCGAGGCCAAGGTAGACAAACAGCCACGCCTGGTAGGCGAGGTCGAGGACGTGGTTTTCAACAAACCAACGCCAGTCGTCCGGACGCTAAGGTCACCGGCAAGCCAGTGGCATGACGGACTCCCAGCCCATCTCGGTTCTCCAGTTGTGGGAGCACGCCTTCAGACGTTTCATTTGGCATGGTTGCAGATATCCACAGATGGGTGGATCCGCAATTTAGTGTTAAAAGATAAGAGTTCGACAGTCTACCGCCTCTGCGATTTTTCAACACAGGACTGCCTGTGTAGGACGGCAAGAGGGTGGTTCGGTAAATTGCCATTCACTCTCTGCTGGAGTCAGCAGTTTTGATTCCGGTCCCTGTACACCAACAAGGTCAAGGTTATTATTCCAGTCTGTTGTGGTACCAAAGCCGGATGGCTTGGTCAGGCCAATATTGCATACTTACTACAGATTCAAGATGGAATCTCTGCGGACAGTACTTGCAGGTTTAGAGCCACAGGAATTCATGATTGCGCTGGATCTCGAGGATGCGTACTTACACATTCCGATTTGGCCACCTCATCAGAGGTTCTTGCGTTTGCAATACGGCAGATCCATTATCAGTTTCAGGCTCTACCGTTTGCCCTCTCGTCAGCGCTTAGGGTATTCACCAAAGTGATGTATGTTTTGATGGCTCATTTCATATTCCTGTAAGTGATAATAGTTCCGTACTTAGACGATTTGCTCATCAAAGCTCCGTCTCAACCAAATGCGCCTTCAACATGCGTTGCTAAGGTACAATGTGCTGGTTCAGCACGGTTGGTTTGTCATCTTCAAGAACTCACATCGGATTCAGTCTCAACGACTTCATTTCCTAGGAATGATTCTCGATACGGTAGATCGAGGAATTTGTCTACCAGAACAGAAAGTACAGACTATTCGTCATCTGTTACGATTAGTGCTCAAGCCTCGGTATGTTTGTGCATTCGCCTGTTAGGCACAATAGTGGCGGCTTTCAAAGCGCTTCTGTTCGGAAGATTTAACTCACTTCCTTTTCAACTGCATGGGCTCGCACAGTGGTCGGCCTCGCATCTGCAGATTCACTAGAGGGTGAGGTTGTCTCCACGGGCCAGAGTTTCTGTACTCTGGTGGCTCCAAGTACACAATCTAACCGCAGGAAATCGGTTAGGCGTCTGGAATTGGATAGTTCTAATCACAGACGCGTGTCTCAGAGGTTGGGGAGCTGTAGTTCAAAATTGTCAGCTCCAGGGTCTCTGGGAGGATCACGACAGATTGCTGTCTATAAATGTCCTAGAACTCCGACCAATTTACAATGTGCTACGACAAGTAGTGCACTTGCTTCGGTCTCAGACGGCCCAAGTGCAGTCAGACAACGCAACGGCGGTCGCGTACATCAATAAACAAAGGGGAAAGAGAAGCCGCATGGCAATGCGGGAAGTAGCTCGAATCCTCAATTGGGCCGAACATCACCAAGTGATATTGGCGGTAGTGTTCATTACGAGAATGGACAACTGGGAGGCGGATGATCTCAGCCATCGGGATTTTCATCCAGGAGAATGGGCATTAAATCCATAAGTATTTCACATGTTGGTCCAGAGGTGGGGTTACCCTCAAGTGGACCTGATGACATCTCGCCACAATCACCAAAAGCCAGTATGTGTCCAGAACGCGAGATCCAAAGGCAGTGGCAGTGGATGCTCTCACGATTGCGTGGCCGTACAGCCTCGGGTATCTGTTTCCACCGTTTCCGCTGCCCTCTATGTTGCTTACTCGCAGACGATCCTTGGCCGCTTCCGCTACGTCCGGACCTGTTACGACAGGGTCCATTCCTTTACCCCGATTTAGCGCGGATGCGTTTGAAGGGGTGGCTGTTGAGACCGTCCTCTTAAGAAGAGAGGGCATTCCACTATCGGTTATAACAACCATGTTACGTGCTAGAAATCCAGTTACGACAGCTCATTATTACAGGATTTGGCGTGCCTATATAGGTTGGTGTGAAGCTCGGAAGTTTCCGACATCATCTTTCAAGTTATCCCGTCTTTTGTTATTTCTACAGACGGGCTTAGATGTAGGACTGCGTTTATCTACACTAAAGGTGCAGGTATCTGCTTTGTCAATTTACTTTCAAAGAATATTGGCTCTATTGCCGTCTTACACACCTTTTCTGCAAGGTGTTCTCAGAGTACAGCCTCCATTCATTCCACCTACAGCGCCATGGGACTTGAATCTGGTTTTAGATTTTGTACAGCTTCATACTTTGAACCCTTACATCAAGTGGATGTTAAGTTTCTCACTTGGAAAACTATTTTTTCTCCTAGCCTTAGCTTCGGCAAGGCGTGTTTCAGATTTGGGTGCATTGGCATGCAAGCCATTGTTTGTAGGGTTTCATGATGACAGAGCGGAGCTTCGTACGAATCCCGCTTTCTGGCAAAAGGTAGTGTCATATGTTCACATCAATCAACCAATAGTAGTTCCTGTGTTAACAGGACAGTCTGGAACTTTGGATGTGGTACGCGCATTACGCGTTTATGTATCCCGAACGTCTACAGTTTGTAAGACGGATACGTTGTTTGTTCTCTATGATGCTGCCAAAATGGGTTGGCCAGCTTCTAAGCAGACCTTATCCAGATGGATTATACTGACCATACGGCAGGCTTACCTTCATGCTAGGTTACAGCCGCCTACATCAGTAACAGCTCATTCCACACGTTCTGTGGAAACTTCAGGGGCAGCTGGTCGTGGGGTTTCTACGACGCAGAATTGCTGTGCGGCTACATAGTCATCAGTGCACACGTTTGTGCGCTTTTACAAGTTTAATACGTTTGCGGCATCAGCATCTAGCTTTGGCCGCCTAGTGTTACAGGTGCCAAACAGCTCTCCCGCCCACGAGAAAAGCTTTGGTACGTCCCAAGAGTACTCCAGTGACCCCTAGTGGATGAAAAAGAAAATAGGATTTTGGTACTTACCAGGTAAATCCTTTTCTTTGAATCCATAGGGGGCACTGGATGCCCACCCAGAGCAGTTTTACCTGGTTGTGGTAAGTTCAAAGGATCTTATGGTAACACATTCTCACCGATTTATCGGTTATGGTGTCAACTGGTTAGTTGTCAGTTACGTTATGTGTCAACTTTATTGTTGTCCGTTATGTTATAATATTATAGGTAATTCTCCATTGTTCATCCTCTCTATCCTGTTCGCCTCAGGAAAAAACACTGAGGTATTCTGGGAGTATGGAGGGGAGGAGAGTTACTGAAATTTGAATATTCAGTGCCCAGTCCTTGCTACCACCGTCCATATCCCAAGAGTACTCCAGTGCCCCCTATGGATTCAAAGAAAAGGATTTACCTGGTAAGTACCAAAATCCTATTTTTTGGTAATGATATGAGTCAGCACCAGGGGCATTATAACATGGAAGGAAACCAGTATGCACTTGTATATGCCTCCAGACTGGGACACTTAACCGCTGTGCGGGGAGGATGGCATTGCCGGCGGCCTGGAACAGTGTCCCCTTGACTCCTGAGCCCATGTGTTCCCTATGCCCAATATATACACTGGTTAACAGCTCGTGGCTAGGTACTGTATTGTTATTCTCATTGTCTTCGTGAGAATGTCTCTAGTACGTCACACCATCGCCAGAACAACCTGTCCTGCACAGATGTAGCCATGCCAAGGTGACAGGTCTGTGTCAACTAAAGCCTGGGGTATCCTCAATTCCCATAGGGGTGGCATATGTCCATACTGACCTAAGGGAATATCATTTAGAAAACTCATCAGTTTCGCCTATTAACCTAATTTATTCCATGTTCTAGGTTTTCTTTGGGAAGATGGGCAAGTTTCAGCACTTAGCTCTAGGTCATTTACAATGTATTCCTTTTCAACCTTGGAAGATCTACATTGACAACGCTACAAAAAGATGAAGCTGTTTCAAACATATTTGCTTAAGAATCAAGTTGGGAAATCTACACAGTTCTTACTAAATACTCCCAAATGTTATTATAGAAAGTCAGTATTTACCATCTGAGACAGAGAAGGATAAACTGTAAATGACAGACTCTCCCTTCACAGCAAAGAGCAGACGGCTTCCATCCGGGCTCCAGCACCCTGTCTACATGATCAGAATGGCAGATTAGTAGAAGGTATGTTAGGAAAAGAAACACTGAACCAGGTTATGTGTGTGCTCAATCCTACTCTAGACAACACACCTGACAGCGACCTTTGATTGTTGGCCAGCGCTCACACGTCCACTTCTGTGTCTCCCACACCCTAGAAGATACTAGCTCTGTTATACTGATCACAGCTGGTGTACCAGTCACGTCATGGGATCTCCGATTTACCTGAATACTGAGGATGGCGTAGCAGATAGCACTTTGCTGCCATCTGGAGACCAGGACAGGAAAGTAACACCCCCTCCTCCAACTCTCTGTAGTGGTACACAGCTCTCCGTAGAGACATCCCACACCTAGGGAAGTCAGGACTTATTAACACAGATTACCAAAAAATAAGAATTTACTTACCGATAATTCTATTTCTCGTAGTCCGTAGTGGATGCTGGGAACTCCGTAAGGACCATGGGGAATAGCGGCTCCGCAGGAGACAGGGCACATCTAAAGAAAGCTTTAGGATCACCTGGTGTGCACTGGCTCCTCCCCCTATGACCCTCCTCCAAGCCTCAGTTAGGATACTGTGCCCGGACGAGCGTACACAATAAGGAAGGATTTTGAATCCCGGGTAAGACTCATACCAGCCACACCAATCACACTGTACAACTTGTGATCTGAACCCAGTTAACAGCATGATAATAGAGAAGCCTCTCGAAAAGATGGCTCACTACAACAATAACCCGAATTTTTTGGTAACAATAATTATGTACCAGTATTGCAGACAATCCGCACTTGGGATGGGCGCCCAGCATCCACTACGGACTACGAGAAATAGAATTATTGGTAAGTAAATTCTTATTTTCTCTGACGTCCTAGTGGATGCTGGGAACTCCGTAAGGACCATGGGGATTATACCAAAGCTCCCAAACGGGCGGGAGAGTGCGGATGACTCTGCAGCCCCCAATGAGAGAACTCCCGGTCCTCCTCAGCCAGGGTATCAAATTTGTAGAATTTTACAAACGTATTTGCTCCTGACCAAGTAACTGCTCGGCAAAGTTGTAAAGCCGAGACCCCTCGGGCAGCTGCCCAAGATGAGCCCACCTTCCTTGTGGAGTGGGCATTTACAGATTTTTGGCTGTGGCAGGCCTGCCACAGAATGTGCAAGCTGAATTGTACTACAAATCCAACGAGCAATAGTCTGCTTAGAAGCAGGAGCACCCAGCTAGTTGGGTGCATAGAGGATAAACAGCGAGTCAGATTTCCTGACTCCAGCCGTCCTGGAAACATATATTTTCCGGGTCCTGACAACGTCTAGCAACTTGGAGTCCTCCAAGTCCCTAGTAGCCGCAGGCACCACAATAGGTTTGGTTCACGCTGAAACCACCTTAGGGAGAAACTGAGGACGAGTCCTCAATTCCGCCCTGTCCGAATGGAAAATCAGATAAGGGCTTTTACAGGATAAAGCCACCAATTCTGACACGCGCCTGGCCCAGGCCAGAGCCAACAGCATGACCACTTTTTCTGTGAGATATTTTAACTCCACAGATTTAAGTGTGTCAAACCAATGTGACTTTTGGAACCCAAAAACCACCTGGAGATCCCAAAAGTGCCACTAAAGGCACAAAAGGAGGCTGTATATGCAGTACCCCTTTAACAAATGTCTGAACTTCAGGGACTGAAGCTAGTTCTTTTTTGGAAGAAAATTGACAGAGCCGAAATTTGAACCTTAATGGACCCCAATTTCAGGCCCATAGATACTCCTGTTTGCAGGAAATGTAGGAATCGACCCAGTTGAATTTCCTCCGTCGAGCCTTACTGGCGTCGCACCACGCAACATATTTTCGCCAAATGCGGTGATAATGTTTTGCGGTTACATCCTTCCTGGCTTTGATCAGGATAGGGATGACTTCATCCGGAATGCCTTTTTCCTTCAGGATCCGGCGTTCAACCGCCATGCCGTCAACGCAGCCGCGGTAAGTCTTGGAACAGACAAGGTCCTTGCTGGAGCAGGTCCCTTCTTAGAGGTAGAGGCTACGGATCTTCCGTGAGCATCTCTTGAAGTTCCGGTTACCAATTCCTTCTTGGCCAATCCGGAGCCACTAATATAGTGCTTACTCCTCTCCATCTTATCAATCTCAGTACCTTGGGTATGAGAGGCAGAGGAGGGAACCCATACACTGATTGGTACACCCACGGTGTTACCAGAGCATCTACAGCTATTGCCTGAGGGTCCCTTGACGTGGCGCAATACCTGTCGAGTTTTTCCCAACGGTTTATAATCATGTGGAAGACTTCTGGGTGAAGTCCTTACTCTCCCGGGTGGAGGTCGTGCTGAGGAAAACTGCTTCCCAGTTGTCCACTCCCGGAATGAAAACTGCTGACAGTGCTATCACATGGTTTTTCGCCCCGCGAAGAATCCTTGCAGCTTCTGCCATTGCCCTCCTGCTTCTTGTGGCACCCTGTCTGTTTACGTGGGTGACTGCCGTAATGTTGTCCGACTGGATCAACACCGGCTGACCTTGAAGCAGAGGTCTTGCTAAGCTTAGAGCATTGTAAATGGCCCTTAGCTTCAGGACATTTATGTGAAGTGATGTCTCCAGGCTTGACCATAAGCCCTGGATATTCCTTCCCTGTGTGACTGCTCCCCAGCCTCGCAGGCTGGCATCCGTGGCCACCAGGACCCAGTCCCGCATGCCGAATCTGCGGCCCTCTAGAAGATGAGCACTCTGCAACCACCACAGGAGGGATACCCTTGTCCCTGGTGACAGGGTTATCCGCTGAAGCATCTGAAGATGCGACCCGGACCATTTGTCCAGTAGGTTCCACTGGAAAGTCTTGCGTGGAATCTGCCGAATGGGATTGCTTCGTAGGAAGCCACCATTTTTACCCAGAACCCTTGTGCATTGATGCACTGAGACTTGGTTCGGTTTTAGGAGGTTCCTGACTAGCTCGGATAACGCCCTGGCTTTCTCCTCCGGGAGAAACACCTTCTTTCTGGACTGTGTCCAGGATCATCCCTAGGAACAGAAGACAAGTCGTCGGAACCAGCTGCGATTTTGGAATATTGAGAATCCAATCGTGCTGCCGCAACACTACCTGAGGTAGTGCTACACCGATCTCCAACTGTTCCCTGGATCTCACCCTTATCAGGGAATCGTCCAAGTAAAGGATAACTAAAATTCCCTTCCTTCGAAGGAATATCATCATTACGGTCATTACTTCAGTAAAGACCCGGGGTGCCGTGGACCATCCCTACGGCAGCGTCTGAACTGATAGTGACAGTTCTGTACCATAACCTGAGATACCCTTGGTGAGAAGGGTAAATTTTGACATGAAGGTAAGCATCCTTGATGTCCCGAGACATCATGTAGTCCCCTTCTTCCAGGTTTGCAATCACTGCTCTGAGTGACTCAATTTTGAATTTGAACCTCTGTATGTAAGTGTTCAAAGATTTTAGATTTTAAAATCGGTCTCACCGAGCCGTCTGGCTTCGGTACCACAATAGTGTGGAATAATACCCCGTTCCCTGTTGCAGGAGGGGTACCTTAATTATCACCTGCTGGGAATACAGCTTGTGAATGGCTTCCAAAACTGCCTCCCTGTCAGCGGGAGACGTCGGTAAAACAGACTTTTGGAAACGGCGAGGGGAATACGTCTCGAATTCCAATTTGTACCCCTGAAATATTACCTGAAGGATCCAGGGGTCTACTTGCGAGTGAGCCCACTGCGCACTGAAATTCATTGAGAACGGGCCCCCACCGTGCCTGAACTTGTAAAGCCCTAGCGTCATACTGAGAGCTTGGCAGAGGCGGAAAAGGGTTTCTGTTCCTGGGAACTGGCTGATCTCTGCAGCCATTTTCCTCTCCCTCTGTCACGAGCAGAAAAGAGGAACCCTTTTGTCCGCTTGCCAACCAGGACTGCGCCTGATAATACGGCGTCTTATTTTGAGAGGCGACCTGGGGTACATCCCCTTTTTTTTTTTTTTTTTTTTTTTTAAGGCAATACTTCCAAATGCCGTTTGGAATCCGCATCACCTGACCACTTTACTGGTATAATTGGACAACGCACTTATACTTGATGCCAGTCGGCAAATATTCCGCTGTGCATCATGCATATATAGAAATGCATCTTTTAATTGCTCTATAGGCAATAATATACTGTCCTTATCTAGGATATCAAATTTCCAGTCAGGGAATCCGACCACGCCAACCCAGCACTGCACATCCAGGCTGAGGCGATTGCTGGTCGCAGTATAACACCAGTATGTGTGTAAATACATTTTAGGATACCCTCCTGCTTTCTATCAGCAGGATCCCTAAGGGCGGCCATCTCCAGAGAGGGTAGAGCCCTTGTTCTTACAAGCGTGTGAGCGCCTTATCCCCCCTAGGGGGTGTTTCCCAACGCACCCTAACCTCTGGCGGGAAAAGGTATACTGCCAATAACTTTTTAGAATTTATCAATTGTTATCGGGGGGAAACCCACGCATCATCACACACCTCATTTTATTTCTCAGATTCAGGAAAACTACAGGAAGTTTTTCCTCACCAAACATAATACCCCTTTTTTTTGGTGGTATTTATATTATCAGAAGAGTGTAAACTTTTTCCATTGCCTCAATCATGCAATGTGTGGCCCTATTGGAAATCACGGTTGTCTCTTCACCGTCGACACAGGAGTCAGTATCCGTGTCGGCGTCTGTATCTGAGGTAACGGGCGCTTTAGAGCCCCTGTATGAGACGTCTGGACATGCACAAGCTGAGTAGCCGGCTGTCTCATGTCAACCACTGTCTTTTATACAAAGCTGACACTGTCACGCAATTTCAACAGTACATCCACTCAGGTGTCGACCCCCCAGGGGGTGACAACACTATTACAGACACTCTACTCCGTCTCCTCATCATTTTTCTCCTCATACATGTCGACACAAACGTACCGACACACAGCACACACACAGGGAATGCTCTGATAGAGGACAGGACCCCACTAGCCCTTTGGGGAGACAGAGGGAGAGTTTGCCAGCACACACCAGAGCGCTATATATATACAGGGATAACCTTATATAAGTGTTTTTCCCTTTATAGCTGCTGTATTGTTTATACTGCGCCTAATTTGTGCCCCCCTCTCTTTTTTAACCCCTTTCTGTAGTGTAGTGACTGCAGGGGAGAGCCAGGGAGCTTCCCTCCAACTGAGCTGTGAGGGAAAATGGCGCCAGTATGCTGAGGAGATAGGCTCCGCCCCTTTCTCGGCGTCCTTATCATCCGTTTTCTTGTATGTTTTGGCAGGGGTTAAATGCATCCATATAGCCCAGGAGTTATATGTGATGCATTTATTTTAGCCATAAAAGGTTTTCTATCGATTTATTGCGTCTCAGGGCGCTGCCCCCCCAGCGCCCTGCACCCTCAGTGACCGGAGTGTGAAGTGTGCTGAGAGCAATGGCGCACAGCTGCGGTGCTGTGCGCCTACCTTTATCTGAAGACAGGAAAGTCTTCTGCCGCCGATTTTTCCGGACCTCTTCGCTCTTCTGGCTCTGTAAGGGGGCCGGCGGCGCGGCTCCGGTGACCCATCCAGGCTGAACCTGTGATCGTCCCTCTGGAGCTAATGTCCAGTAGCCTAAGAAGCCCAATCCACTCTGCACGCAGGTGAGTTCGCTTCTTCTCCCCTTAGTCCCTCGATGCAGTGAGCCTGTTGCCAACAGGTCTCACTGAAAATAATAAACCTAAACTAAAACTTTCACAAAGAGCTCAGGAGAGCCCCTAGTGTGCACCCTTCTCGTCGGGCACAGAAAATCTAACTGAGGCTTGGAGGAGGGTCATAGGGGGAGGAGCCAGTGCACACCAGGTGATCCTAAAGCTTTCTTTAGATGTGCCCTGTCTCCTGCGGAGCCGCTATTCCCCATGGTCCTTACGGAGTTCCCAGCATCCACTAGGACGTCAGAGAAAATAAATATGGACTATGAAACAACAAATTGCCTATAAGAACTAGATTGGTATATTTCTCTTACATCCTAGAGGATGCTGGGGTCCACATTAGTACCATAGACAGATCCATTAGGAGCCACTGGCACTTTAAGAGTTTGAGAGTGTGGGCTGGCTCCTCCCCTCTATGCCCCTCCTACCAGACTCAGTTTAGAAAATGTGCCCGGAGGAGCCGGTCACAGCTAGGGGAGCTCTACAGAGTTTTTCTAGTAAAAGTTTATTTTTAGAGTTTATTATTTTACAAGGAGACTGCTGGCAACTTCGTGGGACTAGGAGGGAGAGAGTAGTGTCCGTCCTGCAGGGTCTGAGCCACTATCTGCGCTGACAGGACACTGAGCTCCTGAGGGTGAGGATCGTTAGCTGCCCTAGGCGACCGCTCACTGCCGCAGCATGCCGCCACCCCCTTACAGAGCCAAAAGATCAGTGGCGAGTGAGTCACCGGCACCCCTGGCCAGCGGGGAGCCGGTGTGAAGATGGCGGCAACAGGGTATTGAGCGCAGTACCAACTGCGCACTGGGGCTCAGCGGTACATAGTGCGGCGCTGTGAGGGGTGCCCTGAGTCAGCGCCTATACCCTACACTGACCTCCAAGCCTCTCAGGGTCCCAGGATCGCTGCCAGCACAATTCCTCAGGCCAGTATAATCTTCTGAAGAGTGGGAAGACAGCGCCATTAAGGGGGCAGAGCTTCTCAACAGACCCCAGCAGCGATCAGCGCCATTTTCCTGCCTGCAGAAGCGCTGTCAGTAAAAGCAAGTCCCTCCATGTCAACTCCAGCTATCTCTAACGGTACCAGGGGGTTGTAGAAGGGGTAGGGGGGGGGGGGGGGGGGGGGGGGGTATTAAGGTACACAGTCAGCGCTGGTAGGGGTCTCCCTATACGTTGAAAGCGCTCTGTGTGGGTTGGCTCCAATCTCTGTGTCTCTCTTGCCATTCTTGGGGGTGAAACTCTGTCTAACCGTGTGTGTGTGTGGTGTGTTTGGGGTCTCATTTTAGCAATGTCTAGGGATATGCTGCAGAGGATTTGTTCTCTCAGGATGATCTCATTCCAGGTAATGAGGATTGCACTGTTTTAGCGCAGATACCAGCAAGGAAGCCTGAATGGTTTTCCTCTTAAGAATCTATGACGGCTGAGATATCTACTAGGCTTGCATAGAATGAATCTGCAACTCAGGTTTTACAGAACTCTATGGCAGTTTGGTCCGGTTCTGTTACCTCAGGGCCTCCCTCTGTAGGTTCCCCATAAACGGTGGTCTTCAGGTTGCCGGCTGTCGGTATACCGGGGCACAGTATACCAGCGCCGGAATCCCGACACTTTCTCCCTCTTGGGGGTCCACGACCCCCCTGGAGGGAGAATAGATAGCGTGGCGCACCACCGTGCCCGCAGTGAGGCGAGCCCTCAAGGGGCTCATTTGCGCTCGTCACGCTGTCGGTATGCCGGCGGTCGGGCTTCCGGCGCCGGCATACCATACTACACCCACCATAAACATGCTCTTGCCCAGATTATGCAAGATGACACGGATACCGATTCTGATACGGCAGACGGTGATGTGCTATGGGGGACCGCATCGCTTGCTAAAGGGGTGCAGTTGATGATAGAGGCTATTAGGGATGTGTTGAATATTACTGATACAACACCTGAGCAGGTTGAGGAGGCTTACTTCACAGACAGTAAGAAAGCCTCGCTAACCTTCCCTGCGTCCAAAGAATTGAATGCTATATTTGAAAGAGCGTGGGAAAACCTGGAATTTTTTTTTTCCACATCCCTAAAAGGGTTCTGGTTGCTTTCCCCTTTCCTGAGGAGGATAGGAAAAAATGGGAGAACCCACCCATAGTGGACGCATCTGTATCCAGACTCAAAAAAGGTGGTTTTGCCGGTTCCAGGATCTACCGCCTTAAAGGAGCCGGCTGATCGCAAAGTTGATGCTACGCTCAAATCCATATACACGGCTTCAGGGGCGATACTACGTCCTACTATTGCTTGTGCATGGATTTCCAAAGCTATAGCAAAGTAGTCAGGCACTTTACTAGAGGATTTGGATACAATGGATAAAAATGACGTTGATTTGTTTTTACGTAACATTCAGGATTCTGCAGGATTTGTGGTGGAATCCATGAAGGAGCTGGGTTCAATGGCTGCAGGAATTTCTTCCATGTCTGTCTCAGCTCGCAGAGGACTGTGGCTGCGCCAGTGGTCTGCCGACGCGGAATCCAGGAAAGGTGTGGAGACTCTACCCTACACAGGTCAGGCTCTCTTTGGGGATGCGTGGACAGCGGGTAAGTCACCTTTTCTTCCCTCAGCTGCACCTGCTGCGAAGAAAACTTTTTCTTCAGCTGCTTCATAGTCCTTTCGGGTTACTAAAGCAAGAAAGGCCAAACCGTCCAACACCTTCTTTAGAGGAGGTCGAGCAAAATCCAAGAAACCTGCTGCTGCGGGTTCCCAGGAACAGAAACCTGCTTCAGGTATGCCAAAGTCATCAGCATGACGGTGGACCGCGCGGCCTGGAGGTAGGGCCGGTGGGTGCGAGACTCAAGACATTTCAGTCACATCTTGGTGTCGTCCGGCCTGGATCCCTGGGTACAAGATATTGTGTCCCAGGGGTACCGGCTCGAATTTCAAGATCTCCCTCCGCACCGGTTCGTCAAATCAGGCTTGCCGGCAGGACAGGGCTATCCTACAGGGAGCCATTCAGAAGTTGGTGGAGGCACAGGTTATTGTACCGGTTCATCCACAGATGCAAAACAAGGTTTACTATTCAAACCTTTTCGTGGTACCGAAACCGGATGATTCTGTCAGGCCCATTCTGAACTTAAAATCACTAAACACCTTTCTGAAGGAGTTCAAGTTCAAAATGGAGTCTCTACGGGCGGTGATATCAGGTCTGGAGGAGGGGGGAATTCCTGGTATCCCTGGATATCAAGGATGCGTGCCTCCACATTCCGATTCGGCTGCCGCATCAAACTTATCTCCGATTCGCACTGTTGGACTGTCACTATCAGTTCCAGGCCCTGCCATTCGGCCTCTCCACAGCACCGAGGGTATTCACCAAGGTGATGGCGGAAATGATGGTTCTCCTCCGCAGACAGGGGGTGAATATAATTCCATATCTGGACGATCTGCTGATAAAGGCATCGGCCAGGGAGAAGCTGTTACAGTCCATTCCTCTCACGACCCACCTGCTCAGGGAACACGGTTGGATCCTGAATCTTCCAAAATCACATTTGGAACCAACCAGGAGGTTGTCCTTTCTGGGAATGATCCTCGACACGGAAGTGCAGAGGGTGTTTCTTCCAGAGGAAAAAGCATTGGTGATGCAAACAATGGTCCGGGATGTCCTGAAGCCAGCCCGGGTGTCTGTTCATCAGTGCATTCGCCTTCTGGGGAAGATGGTGGCCTCTTAAGAGGCTCTGCAGTAAGGGAGATTTCATGCTCGGTCCTTCCAACTGGATTTTCTGGACAAGTGGTCAGGATCCCATCTACATATGCACCAGAGGATACATCTGTCGCCAAAGGCCAGGATTTCGCTCCTCTGGTGGTTGCAACTGCGTCACCTTCTGGAAGGCCACAGGTTCGGGATTCAGGACTGGATACTTCTAAGCACGGATGCAAGTCTCCGGGGCTGGGGCGCGGTCACTCAAGGGGAGACCTTCCAAGGAAGGTGGTCAAGTCTGGAAGCCGGCCTGCCGATAAACATTCTAGAACTAAGAGCCGTCTAAAACGGTCTTCTCCAAGCAGCCCATCTTCTAAGAAATCAGGCCATTCAAGTGCAGTCGTACAATGTAACGACAGTGGCTGACATAAACCGACAGGGCGGAACGAAGAGCAGAGATGCAATGTCAGAGGTAACAAGAATCATCCTCTGGGCAGAAAAACACACGTTGGCGCTGTCAACAATTTCATTCCGGGAGTAGACAGCTGGGAAGCGGACTTCCTCCGCAGACACGATCTCCATCCAGGAGAGTGGGGTCTCCATCCGGAGGTGTTCAAGGAGGTAACAGATCTTTGTGGTGTACCTCAAATAGACATGATGGCCTCTTGTCTCAACAAGAAGCTTTGGCGATATTGTTCCAGGTCGAGGGACCCGCAAGCAGTGGTGGTGGACGCCCTAGTGACTCTGTGGGTTTTCCAGTCGGTGTACGTGTTTCCACCACCTACACTCATTCCAAGAGTGCTAAAGCTCATAAGGAGATAAGCGATCCTCATTGCTCCAGACTGGCCAAGAAGATCTTGGTAAGCGGATCTACTGCTAGAAGAGCCGAGGCCTCTTCCTCTTCGGGAGGACCTGCTGCAGCAGGAGCTGTTCGCCTATCAAGACTTACCTCGGCTGCGTTTGACGGCATGGAGGTTGAACGCCAGATACTAGCTCGGAAAGGGCAATCCAAACATAGTTATTCCTACCCTGATACAGGCTAGGAAAGGAGTAACGTCTAAACATTACCATCGTATTTGGAAAAAATATCTATCTTGGTGTGAGTCCAAGAAGTTTCCTACGGTGGAGTTTCAACTGGGACGGTTTCTCCTTTTCCTGCAAGCAGGTGTGGATATGGGCCTGAGGTTGGGATCCGTAAAGGTCCAGATTTCGGCCCTATCCATTTTCTTCCAGAAACAGTTGGCTTCCCTCCCTGAGGTTCAGACTTTTCTGAAAGGGGTTCTGCACATCCAGCCTCCCTTTGTGCCGCCTACGGCGCCCTTGGATCTTAAAGTGGTGTTGCAGTTTCTCCAGTCGGACTGGTTTGAACCTCTACAGGAGGTTGAGGTCAAGTTTCTCACGTGGAAGGCTGTCACTTTGTTGGCTTTAGCTTTTGCTAGACATTGTGTCGGAGTTGGGGGCTTTGTCATGTAAAAGCCCATACTTGATCTCCCATGAAGATAGATCTGAGCTTCGGACACGTCAGCAGTTTCTTCCAAAGGTTGTGTCGACATTTCATATCAACCAACCTATTGTGGTGCCAGTTGCGACTGACTCCTCAATTTCATCAAAGTCCTTGGATGTTGTAAGGGCTCTAAAAATCTATGTGAGGACTGCTCATCACAGAAAATCGGACTCTCCGTTTGTCCTGTATGATCCCAAGAAAATTGGGTGTCCTGCTTCTGAGCAGACGATCTCTCCTTGGATCAGGTTCTACGGCAGGCTTGCCGTGTCCTACGTCTGTTAAGGCCCACTCTACTCGTAAGGTGGGTTTTTCCTGGGCGGCTGCCCGAGGTGTCTCGGCTTTGCAACTCTGCCGAGCAGCTACTTTGTCGGGGTCGAACACGTTCGCAAAGTTCTACAAGTTCGATACTTTGGCCTCTGAGGACCTTAAGTTTGGTCAATTAGTTCTGCAGGAGCCTCCGCGCTCTCCCTCCTGTTCTAGGAGCTTTGGTACATTCCCATGGTACTAATGTGGACCCCAGCATCCTCTAGGACGTAAGAGAAAATAGGATTTTAATTACCTACGGGTAAATTCTTTTCTCGTAGTCCGTAGAGGATGCTGGGCGCCCGCCCAGCGCTTTATTTTCCTGCAGTGGTTATCTGGTTCAGTACAACTTTGTTTTAGTTGAGTACTGCATTATTACTTGGTAAGTAATGTTTCAGCCGTTGCTGTGTTTCAAGCTAGTTAGCTTGGTTTGCCTTGTATGTGTGAGCTGGTGTGAATCTCGCCATTATATGATTATAATCCTTCTCTCGAAGATGTCCATCTCCTCGGGCACAGTTTCTAGACTGAGTCTGGTAGGAGGGGCATAGAGGGAGGAGCCAGCCCACACTCTCTAACTCTTAAAGTACCAGTGGCTCCTAATGGACCCGTCTATACCCCACGGTACTAATGTGGACCCCAGCATCCTCTACGGACTACGAGAAAAGATTTACCGGCAGGTAATTGAAATCCTATTTTCACAGTCTAAAAATGTGCATGCCTCATGATAATGTGCTGTAAAACTGGCAAATTCACAGGGCGTGTCTGATGTGATTGGCTACATAGATAACACATGATGACCACAAACTAAAGTTCAGTTGTAACCTGGCCCCCTACTCACACTTAAACCCATCCAAGCCTCAACTCCTAGCAGATTAATTGCCTATATTTCTAAGAAGGCACAGCTAACCATGTATCTTCTTTGTGCATGAATGTACAGATACATATATTGATTTTGAAGTTATGAAAGCATTTCCGTGATCGATCCAATGATACACAGACACTTTCAATTGAACAAAAACAGTTTGCAGCACATCGTGGAGCAGGAAGTCCCTGTTACTCACCAACATGGCTGTGTCTACAGGGGAAGCGGACAGCAATGCTCCCCCTTTAGGAGACCAAGCAACGCTAGTGACCGGACTGTGACCTGGGTGTGACAACATTTGAGCGCAGCCTGAAGATGGCCTGTCAGTTAATGACAAAAATTAACAATCAAATCTGTTTCGTCAAAGCTTACAGGCTAAACATACTGCACCACAACTGACAGCTTAGAACAATAAAAAGAGTGAATAGAGAGAGACTGAGAAGCCTTTATAAACAATGTTATGGACTAAATGTAATCATTTATTAGAGATGAGCGCCTGAAATTTTTCGGGTTTTGTGTTTTGGTTTTGGGTTCGGTTCCGCGGCCGTGTTTTGGGTTCGAACGCGTTTTGGCAAAACCTCACCGAATTATTTTTGTCGGATTCGGGTGTGTTTTGGATTCGGGTGTTTTTTTCCAAAAACACTAAAAAACAGCTTAAATCATAGAATTTGGGGGTCATTTTGATCCCAAAGTATTATTAACCTCAAAAACCATAATTTACACTCATTTTCAGTCTATTCTGAATACCTCACACCTCACAATATTATTTTTAGTCCTAAAATTTGCACCGAGGTCGCTGTGTGAGTAAGATAAGCGACCCTAGTGGCCGACACAAACACCGGGCCCATCTAGGAGTGGCACTGCAGTGTCACGCAGGATGTCCCTTCCAAAAAACCCTCCCCAAACAGCACATGACGCAAAGAAAAAAAGAGGCGCAATGAGGTAGCTGTGTGAGTAAGATTAGCGACCCTAGTGGCCGACACAAACACCGGGCCCATCTAGGAGTGGCACTGCAGTGTCACGCAGGATGGCCCTTCCAAAAAACCCTCCCCAAACAGCACATGACGCAAAGAAAAAAAAGAGGCGCAATGAGGTAGCTGTGTGAGTAAGATTAGCGACCCTAGTGGCCGACACAAACACCGGGCCCATCTAGGAGTGGCACTGCAGTGTCACGCAGGATGGCCCTTCCAAAAAAACCCTCCCCAAACAGCACATGACGCAAAGAAAAAAAGAGGCGCAATGAGGTAGCTGACTGTGTGAGTAAGATTAGCGACCCTAGTGGCCGACACAAACACCGGGCCCATCTAGGAGTGGCACTGCAGTGTCACGCAGGATGTCCCTTCCAAAAAACCCTCCCCAATCAGCACATGATGCAAAGAAAAAGAAAAGAAAAAAGAGGTGCAAGATGGAATTATCCTTGGGCCCTCCCACCCACCCTTATGGTGTATAAACAAAACAGGACATGCACACTTTAACCAACCCATCATTTCAGTGACAGGGTCTGCCACACGACTGTGACTGATATGACGGGTTGGTTTGGACCCCCCCCAAAAAAGAAGCAATTAATCTCTCCTTGCACAAACTGGCTCTACAGAGGCAAGATGTCCACCTCATCTTCACCCTCCGATATATCACCGTGTACATCCCCCTCCTCACAGATTATCAATTCGTCCCCACTGGAATCCACCATCTCAGCTCCCTGTGTACTTTGTGGAGGCAATTGCTGCTGGTCAATGTCTCCGCGGAGGAATTGATTATAATTCATTTTAATGAACATCATCTTCTCCACATTTTCTGGATGTAACCTCGTACGCCGATTGCTGACAAGGTGAGCGGCGGCACTAAACACTCTTTCGGAGTACACACTTGTGGGAGGGCAACTTAGGTAGAATAAAGCCAGTTTGTGCAAGGGCCTCCAAATTGCCTCTTTTTCCTGCCAGTATAAGTACGGACTGTGTGACGTGCCTACTTGGATGCGGTCACTCATATAATCCTCCACCATTCTATCAATGTTGAGAGAATCATATGCAGTGACAGTAGACGACATGTCCGTAATCGTTGGCAGGTCCTTCAGTCCGGACCAGATGTCAGCATCAGCAGTCGCTCCAGACTGCCCTGCATCACCGCCAGCGGGTGGGCTCGGAATTCTGAGCCTTTTCCTCGCACCCCCAGTTGCGGGAGAATGTGAAGGAGGAGATGTTGACAGGTCGCGTTCCGCTTGACTTGACAATTTTGTCACCAGCAGGTCTTTCAACCCCAGCAGACCTGTGTCTGCCGGAAAGAGAGATCCAAGGTAGGCTTTAAATCTAGGATCGAGCACGGTGGCCAAAATGTAGTGCTCTGATTTCAACAGATTGACCACCCGTGAATCCTTGTTAAGCGAATTAAGGGCTGCATCCACAAGTCCCACATGCCTAGCGGAATCGCTCCGTGTTAGCTCCTCCTTCAATGCCTCCAGCTTCTTCTGCAAAAGCCTGATGAGGGGAATGACCTGACTCAGGCTGGCAGTGTCTGAACTGACTTCACGTGTGGCAAGTTCAAAGGGCATCAGAACCTTGCACAACGTTGAAATCATTCTCCACTGCACTTGAGACAGGTGCATTCCATCTCCTATATCGTGCTCAATTGTATAGGCTTGAATGGCCTTTTGCTGCTCCTCCAACCTCTGAAGCATATAGAGGGTTGAATTCCACCTCGTTACCACTTCTTGCTTCAGATGATGGCAGGGCAGGTTCAGTAGTTTTTGGTGGTGCTCCAGTCTTCTGTACGTGGTGCCTGTACGCCGAAAGTGTCCCGCAATTTTTCTGGCCACCGACAGCATCTCTTGCACGCCCCTGTCGTTTTTTTAAAAATTCTGCACCACCAAATTCAAGGTATGTGCAAAACATGGGACGTGCTGGAATTTGCCCATATTTAATGCACACACAATATTGCTGGCGTTGTCCGATGCCACAAATCCACAGGAGAGTCCAATTGGGGTAAGCCATTCCGCGATGATCTTCCTCAGTTGCCGTAAGAGGTTTTCAGCTGTGTGCGTATTCTGGAAAGCGGTGATACAAAGCGTAGCCTGCCTAGGAAAGAGTTGGCGTTTGCGAGATGCTGCTACTGGTGCCGCCGCTGCTGTTCTTGCGGCGGGAGTCCATACATCTACCCAGTGGGCTGTCACAGTCATATAGTCCTGACCCTGCCCTGCTCCACTTGTCCACATGTCCGTGGTTAAGTGGACATTGGGTACAACTGCATTTTTTAGGACACTGGTGAGTCTTTTTCTGACGTCCGTGTACATTCTCGGTATCGCCTGCCTAGAGAAGTGGAACCTAGATGGTATTTGGTAACGGGGGCACACTGCCTCAATAAATTGTCTAGTTCCCTGTGAACTAACGGCGGATACCGGACGCACGTCTAACACCAACATAGTTGTCAAGGACTCAGTTATCCGCTTTGCAGTAGGATGACTGCTGTGATATTTCATCTTCCTCGCAAAGGACTGTTGAACAGTCAATTGCTTACTGGAAGTAGTACAAGTGGGCTTACGACTTCCCCTCTGGGATGACCATCGACTCCCAGCGGCAACAACAGCAGCGCCAGCAGCAGTAGGCGTTACACGCAAGGATGCATCGGAGGAATCCCAGGCAGGAGAGGACTCGTCAGACTTGCCAGTGACATGGCCTGCAGGACTATTGGCATTCCTGGGGAAGGAGGAAATTGACACTGAGGGAGTTGGTGGGGTGGTTTGCGTGAGCTTGGTTACAAGAGGAAGGGATTTACTGGTCAGTGGACTGCTTCCGCTGTCACCCAAAGTTTTTGAACTTGTCACTGACTTATTATGAATGCGCTGCAGGTGACGTATAAGGGAGGATGTTCCGAGGTGGTTAACGTCCTTACCCCTACTTATTACAGCTTGACAAAGGGAACACACGGCTTGACACCTGTTGTCCGCATTTCTGGTGAAATACCTCCACACCGAAGAGCTGATTTTTTTGGTATTTTCACCTGGCATGTCAACGGCCATATTCCTCCCACGGACAACAGGTGTCTCCCCGGGTGCCTGACTTAAACAAACCACCTCACCATCAGAATCCTTCTGGTCAATTTCCTCCCCAGCGCCAGCAACACCCATATCCTCCTCATCCTGGTGTACTTCAACACTGACATCTTCAATCTGACTATCAGGAACTGGACTGCGGGTGCTCCTTCCAGCACTTGCAGGGGGCATGCAAATAGTGGAAGGCGCATGCTCTTCACGTCCAGTGTTGGGAAGGTCAGGCATCGCAACCGACACAATTGGACTCTCCTTGTGGATTTGGGATTTCAAAGAACGCACAGTTCTTTGCGGTGCTTTTGCCAGCTTGAGTCTTTTCAGTTTTCTAGCGAGAGGCTGAGTGCTTCCATCCTCATGTGAAGCTGAACCACTAGCCATGAACATAGGCCAGGGCCTCAGCCGTTCCTTGCCACTCCGTGTGGTAAATGGCATATTGGCAAGTTTACGCTTCTCCTCCGACAATTTTATTTTAGGTTTTGGAGTCCTTTTTTTTCTGATATTTGGTGTTTTGGATTTGACATGCTCTGTACTATGACATTGGGCATCGGCCTTGGCAGACGACGTTGCTGGCATTTCATCGTCTCGGCCATGACTAGTGGCAGCAGCATCAGCACGAGGTGGAAGTGGATCTTGATCTTTCCCTAATTTTGGAACCTCAACTTTTTTGTTCTCCATATTTTATAGGCAGAACTAAAAGGCACCTCAGGTAAACAATGGAGATGGATGGATTGGATACTAGTATACAATTATGGACGGACTGCCACGGTTAGGTGGTATAAAAAAACCACGGTTAGGTGGTATATATTGTAATACAATTATGGATGGACGGACTGCCTGCCGAGTGCCGACACAGAGGTAGCCACAGCCGTGAACTACCGCACTGTACACTGGTTGATAAAGAGATAGTAGTATACTCGTAACAACTAGTATGACTGACTATGACGGTATAAAGAATGAAAAAAAAAACACGGTTAGGTGGTATATATTATAATACAATTAGGGATGGACGGACTGCCTGCCGAGTTCCGACACAGAGGTAGCCACAGCCGTGAACTACCGCACTGTACACTGGTTGATAAAGAGATAGTAGTATACTCGTAACAACTAGTATGACTGACTATGACGGTATAAAGAATGAAAAAAAAAACACGGTTAGGTGGTATATATTATAATACAATTATGGATGGACGGACTGCCTGCCGACTGCCGACACAGAGGTAGCCACAGCCGTGAACTACCGCACTGTACACTGGTTGATAAAGAGATAGTAGTATACTCGTAACAACTAGTATGACACTATGACGGTATAAAGAATGAAAAAAAAACCACGGTTAGGTGGTATATATTGTAATACAATTATGGATGGACGGACTGCCTGCCGAGTTCCGACACAGAGGTAGCCACAGCCGTGAACTACCGCACTGTACACTGGTTGATAAAGAGATAGTAGTATACTCGTAACAACTAGTATGACTGACTATGACGGTATAAAGAATGAAAAAAAAACCACGGTTAGGTGGTATATATTGTAATACAATTATGGATGGACGGACTGCCTGCCGAGTTCCGACACAGAGGTAGCCACAGCCGTGAACTACCGCACTGTACACTGGTTGATAAAGAGATAGTAGTATACTCGTAACAACTAGTATGACACTATGACGGTATAAAGAATGAAAAAAAAACCACGGTTAGGTGGTATATATTATAATACAATTATGGATGGACGGACTGCCTGCCGACTGCCGACACAGAGGTAGCCACAGCCGTGAACTACCGCACTGTACACTGGTTGATAAAGAGATAGTAGTATACTCGTAACAACTAGTATGACACTATGACGGTATAAAGAATGAAAAAAAAACCACGGTTAGGTGGTATATATTATAATACAATTATGGATGGACGGACTGCCTGCCGAGTGCCGACACAGAGGTAGCCACAGCCGTGAACTACCGCACTGTACACTGGTTGATAAAGAGATAGTAGTATACTCGTAACAACTAGTATGACTGACTATGACGGTATAAAGAATGAAAAAAAAACCACGGTTAGGTGGTATATATTATAATACAATTATGGATGGACGGACTGCCTGCCGACACAGAGGTAGCCACAAGCGTGAACTACCGCACTGTACACTGGTTGATAAAGAGATAGTAGTATACTCGTAACAACTAGTATGACACTATGACGGTATAAAGAATGAAAAAAAAACCACGGTTAGGTGGTATATATTATAATACAATTATGGATGGACGGACTGCCTGCCGACTGCCGACACAGAGGTAGCCACAGCCGTGAACTACCGCACTGTACACTGGTTGATAAAGAGATAGTAGTATACTCGTAACAACTAGTATGACACTATGACGGTATAAAGAATGAAAAAAAAACCACGGTTAGGTGGTATATATTATAATAATACAATTATGGATGGACGGACTGCCTGCCGACTGCCGACACAGAGGTAGCCACAGCCGTGAACTACCGCACTGTACACTGGTTGATAAAGAGATAGTAGTATACTCGTAACAACTAGTATGACTATGACGACGGTATAAAGAAAGAAAAAAAAATACCACGGTTAGGTGGTATATAATTATACAATTATGGATGGACGGACTGCCTGCCGAGTGCCGACTGCCGACACAGAGGTAGCCACAGCCGTGAACTACCGCACTGTACTGTGTCTGCTGCTAATATAGACTGGTTGATAAAGAGATAGTATACAACAATATACTACTATACTGGTGGTCAGGCACTGGTCACCACTAGTCACACTGGCAGTGGCACTCCTGCAGCAAAAGTGTGCACTGTTTAATTTTAAATTAATATAATATTATGTACTCCTGGCTCCTGCTATAACAACCTGCAGTGCTCCCCAGTCTCCCCCACAATTATTATAAGCTTTTATACATTGATGTGCAGCACACTGGGCTGAGCTGAGTGCACACAGACTGAGTCACACTGTGTGACTGCTGTGTATCGTTTTTTTCAGGCAGAGAACGGATATAGCAGAGAACGGATATATTAAATAAAAGTTAACTTAACAACAACTGCACTGGTCACTGTGGTAAACTCTGTCTGCACAATCTCTCTCTCTCTCTCTCTCTCTCTTCTAATCTATTCTAATGGAGAGGACGCCAGCCACGTCCTCTCCCTATCAATCTCAATGCACGTGTGAAAATGGCGGCGACGCGCGGCTCCTTATATAGAATCCGAGTCTCGCGAGAATCCGACAGCGTCATGATGACGTTCGGGCGCGCTCGGGTTAACCGAGCAAGGCGGGAAGATCCGAGTCGCTCGGACCCGTGAAAAAAAAAGTGAAGTTCGTGCGGGTTCGGATTCAAAGAAACCGAACCCGCTCATCTCTATCATTTATGCCAGGTAATGCTTTATAAGGGTAAGTAGTCAGAAAGTCAACATGTTCACACTGTAAATATTTACAGCCAGTTTTAGGGTCAGTATTATGCCGCAATTAAGGTTAAAGGACAAGAATAAGAATTTACTTACCGATAATTCTATTTCTCGTAGTCCGTAGTGGATGCTGGGGACTCCGTAAGGTCCATGGGGAATAGCGGCTCCGCAGGAGACTGGGCACAAAGTAAAAGCTTTAGGACTAGCTGGTGTGCACTGACTCCTCCCCCTATGACCCTCCTCCAAGCCTCAGTTAGGATACTGTGCCCGGACGAGCGTACACAATAAGGAAGGATTTTGAATCCCGGGTAAGACTCATACCAGCCACACCAATCACACCGTACAACTCGTGATCTAAACCCAGTTAACAGCATGATAACAGAGGAGCCTCTAGAAAAGATGGCTCACTACAGCAATTACCCGATTTTTTGGTAACAATAACTATGTACCAGTATTGCAGACAATCCGCACTTGGGATGGGCGCCCAGCATCCACTACGGACTACGAGAAATAGAATTATCGGTAAGTAAATTCTTATTTTCTCTAACGTCCTAAGTGGATGCTGGGGACTCCGTAAGGACCATGGGGATTATACCAAAGCTCCCAAACGGGCGGGAGAGTGCGGATGACTCTGCAGCACCAAATGAGAGAACTCCAGGTCCTCCTCAGCCAGGGTATCAATTTTGTAGAATTTTACAAACGTATTTGCTCCTGACCAAGTAGCTGCTCGGCAAAGTTGTAAAGCCGAGACCCCTCGGGCAGCCGCCCAAGATGAGCCCATCTTCCTTGTGGAGTGGGCATTTACAGATTTTTGGCTGTGGCAGGCCTGCCACAGAATGTGCAAGCTGAATTGTACTACAAATCCAACAAGCAATAGTCTGCTTAGAAGCAGGAGCACCCAGCTTGTTGGGTGCATACAGGATAAACAGCGAGTCAGATTTTCTGACTCCAGCCGTCCTGGAAACATATATTTTCAGGGCCCTGACAACGTCTAGCAACTTGGAGTCCTCCAAGTCCCTAGTAGCCGCAGGCACCCCAATAGGTTGGTTCAGGTGAAACGCTGAAACCACCTTAGGGAGAAACTGAGGACGAGTCCTCAATTCCGCCCTGTCCGAATGGAAAATCAGATAAGGGCTTTTACAGGATAAAGCCGCCAATTCTGACACGCGCCTGGCCCAGGCCAGGGCCAACAGCATGACCACTTTCCATGTGAGATATTTTAACTCCACAGATTTAAGTGGTTCAAACCAATGTGACTTTTGGAACCCAAAAACTACATTGAGATCCCAAGGTGCCACTGGAGGCACAAAAGGAGGCTGTATATGCAGTACCCCTTTTACAACGTCTGAACTTCAGGGACTGAAGCTAGTTCTTTTTGGAAGAAAATTGACAGGGCCGAAATTTGAACCTTAATGGACCCCAATTTCAGGCCCATAGACACTCCTGTTTGCAGGAAATGTAGGAATCGACCCAGTTGAATTTCCTCCGTCGGGCCTTACAGGCCTCGCACCACGCAACATATTTTCGCCAAATGCGGTGATAATGTTTTGCGGTTACATCCTTCCTGGCTTTGATCAGGATAGGGATGACTTCATCCGGAATGCCTTTTTTTTTTCTTCAGGATCCGGCGTTCAACCGCCATGCCGTCAAACGCAGCCGCGGTAAGTCTTGGAACAGACAGGGTCCTTGCTGGAGCAGGTCCCTTCTTAGAGGTAGAGGCCAATCCGGAGCCACGAATATAGTGCTTACTCCTCTCCATCTTATCAATCTCAGTACCTTGGGTATGAGAGGCAGATGAGGGAACACATACACTGACTGGTACACCCACGGTGTTACCAGAGCGTCTACAGCTATTGCCTGAGGGTCCCTTGACCTGGCGCAATACCTGTCGAGTTTTTCCCAACGGTTTATAATCATGTGGAAGACTTCTGGGTGAAGTCCCCACTCTCCCGGGTGGAGGTCGTGTCTGCTGAGGAAGTCTGCTTCCCAGTTGTCCACTCCCGGAATTGCTGACAGTGCTATCACATGATTTTCCGCCCAGCGAAGAATCCTTGCAGCTTCTGCCATTGCCCTCCTGCTTCTTGTGCCACCCTGTCTGTTTACGTGGGTGACTGCCGTGATGTTGTCCGACTGGATCAACACCGGCTGACCTTGAAGCAGAGGTCTAGCTAAGCTTAGAGCATTGTAAATGGCCCTTAGCTTCAGGATATTTATGTGAAGTGATGTCTCCAGGCTTGACCATAAGCCCTGGAAATTCCTTCCCTGTGTGACTGCTCCCCAGCCTCGCAGGCTGGCATCCGTGGTCACCAGGACCCAGTCCTGAATGCCGAATCTGCGGCCCTCTAGAAGATGAGCACTCTGCAACCAACACAGGAGGGACACCCTTGTTCTTGGTGACAGGGTTATCCGCTGATGCATCTGAAGATGCGACCCGGACCATTTGTCCAGCAGGTCCCACTGGTAAGTTCTTGCGTGGAATCTGCCGAATGGGATTGCTTCGTAGGAAGCCACCATTTTACCCAGAACCCTTGTGCATTGATGCACTGAGACTTGGCTCGGTTTTAGGAGGTTCCTGACTAGCTCGGATAACTCCCTGGCTTTCTCCTCCGGGAGAAACACCTTTTTCTGGACTGTGTCCAGGATCATCCCTAGGAACAGAAGACGAGTCGTCGGAACCAGCTGCGATTTTGGAATATTGAGAATCCAATCGTGCTGCCGCAACACTACCTGAGATAGTGCTACACCGACCTCCAACTGTTCCCTGGATCTTACCCTTATCAGGGAATCGTCCAAGTAAGGGATAACTAAAATTCCCTTCCTTCGAAGGAATATCATCATTTCGGCCATTACCTTGGTAAAGACCCGGGGTGCCGTGGACCATCCATACGGCAGCGTCTGAACTGATAGTGACAGTTCCGTACCATAAACCTGAGGTACCCTTGGTGAGAAGGGTAAATTTGGACATGAAGGTAAGCATCCTTGATGTCCCGAGACATCATGTAGTCCCCTTCTTCCAGGTTCGCAATCACTGCTCTGAGTGACTCAATCTTGAATTTGAACCTCTGTATGTAAGTGTTCAAAGATTTTAGATTTAGAATCGGTCTCACCGAGCCGTCCGGCTTCGGTACCACAACAGTGTGGAATAATACCCCGTTCCCTGTTGCAGGAGGGGTACCTTGATTATCACCTGCTGGGAATACAGCTTATGAATGGCTTCCAAAACTGTCTCCCTGTCAGAAGGAGACATCGGTAAAGCCGACTTTAGGAAACGGCGAGGGGGAGACGTCTCGAATTCCAATTTGTACCCCTGAGATATCACCTGAAGGATCAGGGGTCTACTTGCGAGTGAGCCCACTGCGCGCTGAAATTCATTGAGACGGGCCCCCCACCGTGCCTGATTCTGCTTGTAAAGCCCCAGCGTCATACTGAGGGCTTGGCAGAGGCGGGAGAGGGTTTCTGTTCCTGGGAACTGGCTGATTTCTGCAGCCTTTTTCCTCTCCCTCTGTCACGGGGCAGAAATGAGGAACCTTTTGCCCGCTTGTCCACGAAAAGACTGCGCCTGATAATACGGCGTCTTCTCATGTTGAGAGGCGACCTGGGGTACAAACGTGGATTTCCCAGCTGTTGCCGTGGCCACCAGGTCTGAAAGACCGACCCCAAATAACTCCTCCCCTTAATAAGGCAATACTTCCAAATGCCGTTTGAAATCCGCATCACCTGACCACTGTCGTGTCCATAACCCTCTACTGGTAGAAATGTACAACGCACTTAGACTTGATGCCAGTCGGCAAATATTCCGCTGTGCATCACGCATATATAGAAATGCATCTTTTAAATGCTCTATAGGCAAAAATATACTGTCCCTATCTAGGGTATCAATATTTTCAGTCAGGGAATCCGACCACGCCAACACAGCACTGCACATCCAGGCTGAGGCGATTGCTGGTCGCAGTATAACACCAGTATGTGTGTAAATACATTTTAGGATACCCTCCTGCTTTCTATCAGCAGGATCCTTAAGGGCGGCCATCTCAGGAGAGGGTAGAGCCCTTACAAGCGTGTGAGCGCTTTATCCACCCTAGGGGGTGTTTCCCAACGCACCCTAACCTCTGGCGGGAAAGGATATAATGCCAATAACATTTTAGAAATTATCAGTTGTTATCGGGGGAAAGCCACGCATCATCTCACACCTCATTTAATTTCTCAGATTCAGGAAAACTACAGGTAGTTTTTCCTCACCGAACATAATACTAGAGATGAGCGGGTTCGGTTTCTTTGAATCCGAACCCGCACGAACTTCACTTTTTTTTTCACGGGTCCGAGCGACTCGGATCTTCCCGCCTTGCTCGGTTAACCCGAGCGCGCCCGAACGTCATCATGACGCTGTCGGATTCTCGCGAGACTCGGATTCTATATAAGGAGCCGCGCGTCGCCGCCATTTTCACACGTGCATTGAGATTGATAGGGAGAGGACGTGGCTGGCGTCCTCTCCATTAGAATAGATTAGAAGAGAGAGAGAGAGAGAGAGAGATTGTGCAGACAGAGTTTACCACAGTGACCAGTGCAGTTGTTGTTAAGTTAACTTTTATTTAATATATCCGTTCTCTGCTATATCCGTTCTCTGCCTGAAAAAAACGATACACAGCAGTCACACAGTGTGACTCAGTCTGTGTGCACTCAGCTCAGCCCAGTGTGCTGCACATCAATGTATAAAAGCTTATAATAATTGTGGGGGAGACTGGGGAGCACTGCAGGTTGTTATAGCAGGAGCCAGGAGTACATAATATTATATTAATTTAAAATTAAACAGTGCACACTTTTGCTGCAGGAGTGCCACTGCCAGTGTGACTAGTGGTGACCAGTGCCTGACCACCAGTATAGTAGTATATTGTTGTATACTATCTCTTTATCAACCAGTCTATATTAGCAGCAGACACAGTACAGTGCGGTAGTTCACGGCTGTGGCTACCTCTGTGTCGGCAGTCGGCACTCGGCAGGCAGTCCGTCCATCCATAATTGTATAATTATATACCACCTAACCGTGGTATTTTTTTTTCTTTCTTTATACCGTCGTCATAGTCATACTAGTTGTTACGAGTATACTACTATCTCTTTATCAACCAGTGTACAGTGCGGTAGTTCACAGCTGTGGCTACCTCTGTGTCGGCAGTCGGCAGGCAGTCCGTCCATCCATAATTGTATTATTATAATATATACCACCTAACCGTGGTTTTTTTTTCATTCTTTATACCGTCATAGTGTCATACTAGTTGTTACGAGTATACTACTATCTCTTTATCAACCAGTGTACAGTGCGGTAGTTCACGGCTGTGGCTACCTCTGTGTCGGCAGTCGGCAGGCAGTCCGTCCATCCATAATTGTATTATAATATATACCACCTAACCGTGGTTTTTTTTTCATTCTTTATACCGTCATAGTGTCATACTAGTTGTTACGAGTATACTACTATCTCTTTATCAACCAGTGTACAGTGCGGTAGTTCACGGCTGTGGCTACCTCTGTGTCGGCAGTCGGCAGGCAGTCCGTCCATCCATAATTGTATTATAATATATACCACCTAACCGTGGTTTTTTTTTCATTCTTTATACCGTCATAGTCAGTCATACTAGTTGTTACGAGTATACTACTATCTCTTTATCAACCAGTGTACAGTGCGGTAGTTCACGGCTGTGGCTACCTCTGTGTCGGCACTCGGCAGGCAGTCCGTCCATCCATAATTGTATTATAATATATACCACCTAACCGTGGTTTTTTTTTCATTCTTTATACCGTCATAGTGTCATACTAGTTGTTACGAGTATACTACTATCTCTTTATCAACCAGTGTACAGTGCGGTAGTTCACGGCTGTGGCTACCTCTGTGTCGGCAGTCGGCAGGCAGTCCGTCCATCCATAATTGTATTATAATATATACCACCTAACCGTGGTTTTTTTTTCATTCTTTATACCGTCATAGTGTCATACTAGTTGTTACGAGTATACTACTATCTCTTTATCAACCAGTGTACAGTGCGGTAGTTCACGGCTGTGGCTACCTCTGTGTCGGCAGTCGGCAGGCAGTCCGTCCATCCATAATTGTATTATAATATATACCACCTAACCGTGGTTTTTTTTTCATTCTTTATACCGTCATAGTCAGTCATACTAGTTGTTACGAGTATACTACTATCTCTTTATCAACCAGTGTACAGTGCGGTAGTTCACGGCTGTGGCTACCTCTGTGTCGGAACTCGGCAGGCAGTCCGTCCATCCATAATTGTATTACAATATATACCACCTAACCGTGGTTTTTTTTTCATTCTTTATACCGTCATAGTCAGTCATACTAGTTGTTACGAGTATACTACTATCTCTTTATCAACCAGTGTACAGTGCGGTAGTTCACGGCTGTGGCTACCTCTGTGTCGGAACTCGGCAGGCAGTCCGTCCATCCATAATTGTATTACAATATATACCACCTAACCGTGGTTTTTTTTTCATTCTTTATACCGTCATAGTCAGTCATACTAGTTGTTACGAGTATACTACTATCTCTTTATCAACCAGTGTACAGTGCGGTAGTTCACGGCTGTGGCTACCTCTGTGTCGGCAGTCGGCAGGCAGTCCGTCCATCCATAATTGTATTATAATATATACCACCTAACCGTGGTTTTTTTTTCATTCTTTATACCGTCATAGTCAGTCATACTAGTTGTTACGAGTATACTACTATCTCTTTATCAACCAGTGTACAGTGCGGTAGTTCACGGCTGTGGCTACCTCTGTGTCGGCACTCGGCAGGCAGTCCGTCCATCCATAATTGTATTACAATATATACCACCTAACCGTGGTTTTTTTATACCACCTAACCGTGGCAGTCCGTCCATAATTGTATACTAGTATCCAATCCATCCATCTCCATTGTTTACCTGAGGTGCCTTTTAGTTCTGCCTATAAAATATGGAGAACAAAAAAGTTGAGGTTCCAAAATTAGGGAAAGATCAAGATCCACTTCCACCTCGTGCTGATGCTGCTGCCACTAGTCATGGCCGAGACGATGAAATGCCAGCAACGTCGTCTGCCAAGGCCGATGCCCAATGTCATAGTACAGAGCATGTCAAATCCAAAACACCAAATATCAGAAAAAAAAGGACTCCAAAACCTAAAATAAAATTGTCGGAGGAGAAGCGTAAACTTGCCAATATGCCATTTACCACACGGAGTGGCAAGGAACGGCTGAGGCCCTGGCCTATGTTCATGGCTAGTGGTTCAGCTTCACATGAGGATGGAAGCACTCAGCCTCTCGCTAGAAAACTGAAAAGACTCAAGCTGGCAAAAGCACCGCAAAGAACTGTGCGTTCTTTGAAATCCCAAATCCACAAGGAGAGTCCAATTGTGTCGGTTGCGATGCCTGACCTTCCCAACACTGGACGTGAAGAGCATGCGCCTTCCACTATTTGCATGCCCCCTGCAAGTGCTGGAAGGAGCACCCGCAGTCCAGTTCCTGATAGTCAGATTGAAGATGTCAGTGTTGAAGTACACCAGGATGAGGAGGATATGGGTGTTGCTGGCGCTGGGGAGGAAATTGACCAGAAGGATTCTGATGGTGAGGTGGTTTGTTTAAGTCAGGCACCCGGGGAGACACCTGTTGTCCGTGGGAGGAATATGGCCGTTGACATGCCAGGTGAAAATACCAAAAAAATCAGCTCTTCGGTGTGGAGGTATTTCACCAGAAATGCGGACAACAGGTGTCAAGCCGTGTGTTCCCTTTGTCAAGCTGTAATAAGTAGGGGTAAGGACGTTAACCACCTCGGAACATCCTCCCTTATACGTCACCTGCAGCGCATTCATAATAAGTCAGTGACAAGTTCAAAAACTTTGGGTGACAGCGGAAGCAGTCCACTGACCAGTAAATCCCTTCCTCTTGTAACCAAGCTCACGCAAACCACCCCACCAACTCCCTCAGTGTCAATTTCCTCCTTCCCCAGGAATGCCAATAGTCCTGCAGGCCATGTCACTGGCAAGTCTGACGAGTCCTCTCCTGCCTGGGATTCCTCCGATGCATCCTTGCGTGTAACGCCTACTGCTGCTGGCGCTGCTGTTGTTGCCGCTGGGAGTCGATGGTCATCCCAGAGGGGAAGTCGTAAGCCCACTTGTACTACTTCCAGTAAGCAATTGACTGTTCAACAGTCCTTTGCGAGGAAGATGAAATATCACAGCAGTCATCCTACTGCAAAGCGGATAACTGAGTCCTTGACAACTATGTTGGTGTTAGACGTGCGTCCGGTATCCGCCGTTAGTTCACAGGGAACTAGACAATTTATTGAGGCAGTGTGCCCCCGTTACCAAATACCATCTAGGTTCCACTTCTCTAGGCAGGCGATACCGAGAATGTACACGGACGTCAGAAAAAGACTCACCAGTGTCCTAAAAAATGCAGTTGTACCCAATGTCCACTTAACCACGGACATGTGGACAAGTGGAGCAGGGCAGGGTCAGGACTATATGACTGTGACAGCCCACTGGGTAGATGTATGGACTCCCGCCGCAAGAACAGCAGCGGCGGCACCAGTAGCAGCATCTCGCAAACGCCAACTCTTTCCTAGGCAGGCTACGCTTTGTATCACCGCTTTCCAGAATACGCACACAGCTGAAAACCTCTTACGGCAACTGAGGAAGATCATCGCGGAATGGCTTACCCCAATTGGACTCTCCTGTGGATTTGTGGCATCGGACAACGCCAGCAATATTGTGTGTGCATTAAATATGGGCAAATTCCAGCACGTCCCATGTTTTGCACATACCTTGAATTTGGTGGTGCAGAATTTTTTAAAAAACGACAGGGGCGTGCAAGAGATGCTGTCGGTGGCCAGAAAAATTGCGGGACACTTTCGGCGTACAGGCACCACGTACAGAAGACTGGAGCACCACCAAAAACTACTGAACCTGCCCTGCCATCATCTGAAGCAAGAAGTGGTAACGAGGTGGAATTCAACCCTCTATATGCTTCAGAGGTTGGAGGAGCAGCAAAAGGCCATTCAAGCCTATACAATTGAGCACGATATAGGAGATGGAATGCACCTGTCTCAAGTGCAGTGGAGAATGATTTCAACGTTGTGCAAGGTTCTGATGCCCTTTGAACTTGCCACACGTGAAGTCAGTTCAGACACTGCCAGCCTGAGTCAGGTCATTCCCCTCATCAGGCTTTTGCAGAAGAAGCTGGAGGCATTGAAGGAGGAGCTAACACGGAGCGATTCCGCTAGGCATGTGGGACTTGTGGATGCAGCCCTTAATTCGCTTAACAAGGATTCACGGGTGGTCAATCTGTTGAAATCAGAGCACTACATTTTGGCCACCGTGCTCGATCCTAGATTTAAAGCCTACCTTGGATCTCTCTTTCCGGCAGACACAGGTCTGCTGGGGTTGAAAGACCTGCTGGTGACAAAATTGTCAAGTCAAGCGGAACGCGACCTGTCAACATCTCCTCCTTCACATTCTCCCGCAACTGGGGGTGCGAGGAAAAGGCTCAGAATTCCGAGCCCACCCGCTGGCGGTGATGCAGGGCAGTCTGGAGCGACTGCTGATGCTGACATCTGGTCCGGACTGAAGGACCTGCCAACGATTACGGACATGTCGTCTACTGTCACTGCATATGATTCTCTCAACATTGATAGAATGGTGGAGGATTATATGAGTGACCGCATCCAAGTAGGCACGTCACACAGTCCGTACTTATACTGGCAGGAAAAAGAGGCAATTTGGAGGCCCTTGCACAAACTGGCTTTATTCTACCTAAGTTGCCCTCCCACAAGTGTGTACTCCGAAAGAGTGTTTAGTGCCGCCGCTCACCTTGTCAGCAATCGGCGTACGAGGTTACATCCAGAAAATGTGGAGAAGATGATGTTCATTAAAATGAATTATAATCAATTCCTCCGCGGAGACATTGACCAGCAGCAATTGCCTCCACAAAGTACACAGGGAGCTGAGATGGTGGATTCCAGTGGGGACGAATTGATAATCTGTGAGGAGGGGGATGTACACGGTGATATATCGGAGGGTGAAGATGAGGTGGACATCTTGCCTCTGTAGAGCCAGTTTGTGCAAGGAGAGATTAATTGCTTCTTTTTTGGGGGGGGTCCAAACCAACCCGTCATATCAGTCACAGTCGTGTGGCAGACCCTGTCACTGAAATGATGGGTTGGTTAAAGTGTGCATGTCCTGTTTTGTTTATACAACATAAGGGTGGGTGGGAGGGCCCAAGGATAATTCCATCTTGCACCTCTTTTTTCTTTTCTTTTTCTTTGCATCATGTGCTGATTGGGGAGGGTTTTTTGGAAGGGACATCCTGCGTGACACTGCAGTGCCACTCCTAGATGGGCCCGGTGTTTGTGTCGGCCACTAGGGTCGCTAATCTTACTCACACAGTCAGCTACCTCATTGCGCCTCTTTTTTTCTTTGCGTCATGTGCTGTTTGGGGAGGGTTTTTTGGAAGGGCCATCCTGCGTGACACTGCAGTGCCACTCCTAGATGGGCCCGGTGTTTGTGTCGGCCACTAGGGTCGCTAATCTTACTCACACAGCTACCTCATTGCGCCTCTTTTTTTCTTTGCGTCATGTGCTGTTTGGGGAGGGTTTTTTGGAAGGGCCATCCTGCGTGACACTGCAGTGCCACTCCTAGATGGGCCCGGTGTTTGTGTCGGCCACTAGGGTCGCTAATCTTACTCACACAGCTACCTCATTGCGCCTCTTTTTTTCTTTGCGTCATGTGCTGTTTGGGGAGGGTTTTTTGGAAGGGACATCCTGCGTGACACTGCAGTGCCACTCCTAGATGGGCCCGGTGTTTGTGTCGGCCACTAGGGTCGCTTATCTTACTCACACAGCGACCTCGGTGCAAATTTTAGGACTAAAAATAATATTGTGAGGTGTGAGGTATTCAGAATAGACTGAAAATGAGTGTAAATTATGGTTTTTGAGGTTAATAATACTTTGGGATCAAAATGACCCCCAAATTCTATGATTTAAGCTGTTTTTTAGTGTTTTTGGAAAAAAACACCCGAATCCAAAACACACCCGAATCCGACAAAAAAAAATTCGGTGAGGTTTTGCCAAAACGCGTTCGAACCCAAAACACGGCCGCGGAACCGAACCCAAAACCAAAACACAAAACCCGAAAAATTTCAGGCGCTCATCTCTACATAATACCCCTTTTTGGTGGTACTCGTATTATCAGAAATGTGTAAAACATTTTTCATTGCCTCCATCATGTAACGTGTGGCCCTACTGGAAGTCACATTTGTCTCTTCACCGTCGACACTGGAGTCAGTATCCGTGTCGGCGTCTATATCTGCCATCTGAGGTAACGGGCGCATTAGAGCCCCTGACGGCCTATGAGACGTCTGGACAGGCACAAGCTGAGTAGCCGGCTGTCTCATGTCAACCACTGTCTTTTATACAGAGCTGACACTGTCACGTAATTCCTTCCAACAGTTCATCCACTCAGGTGTCAACCCCCTAGGGGGTGACATCACTATTACAGGCAATCTGCTCCGTCTCCACATCATTTTTCTCCTCATACATGTCGACACAAACGTACCGACATACAGCACACACACAGGGAATGCTCTGATAGAGGGACAGGACCCCACTAGCCCTTTGGGGAGACAGAGGGAGAGTTTGCCAGCACACACCAGAGCGCTATATATATATACAGGGATAACCTTATATAAGTGTTTTTCCCCTTATAGCTGCTGTATAGTTAATACTGCGCCTAATTTGTGCCCCCCTCTCTTTTTTAACCCTTTCTGTAGTGTAGTGACTGCAGGGGAGAGCCAGGGAGCTTCCCTCCAACGGAGCTGTGAGGGAAAATGGCGCCAGTGTGCTGAGGAGATAGGCTCCGCCCCCTTATCGGCGGCCTTATCTCCCGTTTTTTTATGTATTTTGGCAGGGGTTAAATGCATCCATATAGCCCAGGAGCTATATGTGATGCATTTTCTTTTTTTTTTGCCATCCAAGGTGTTTATTATTGCGTCTCAGGGCGCCCCCCCCAGCGCCCTGCACCCTCAGTGACCGGAGTGTGAAGTGTGCTGAGAGCAATGGCGCACAGCTGCAGTGCTGTGCGCTACCTTGTTGAAGACAGGACGTCTTCTGCCGCCGATTTTCCGGACCTCTTCTGTCTTCTGGCTCTGTAAGGGTGCCGGCGGCGCGGCTCTGGGACCCATCCAGGCTGGGCCTGTGATCGTCCCTCTGGAGCTAATGTCCAGTAGCCTAAGAAGCCCAATCCACTCTGCACGCAGGTGAGTTCGCTTCTTCTCCCCTTAGTCCCTCGATGCAGTGAGCCTGTTGCCAGCAGGTCTCACTGAAAATAAAAAACCTAAAACTAAACTTTTCACTAAGCAGCTCAGGAGAGCCCCTAGTGTGCACCCTTCTCGTTCGGGCACAAAAATCTAACTGAGGCTTGGAGGAGGGTCATAGGGGGAGGAGCCAGTGCACACCAGGTAGTCCTAAAGCAGGGGTGTCCAACCTTTCACCTTCCCTGGGCCACATTAGAAGATGAAAATTTGGTTTGGGCCGCACATAAAATAAAATAACAGTAACGATACCTGATCATCCAAAAAAACCATAGAAACATAGTTAACATATTAAACTTACTTGGAAATGAAGTTAGTGAGATGTTTGACATTGTTTCTCAGCCACCAATGCATCCCCCACACGCACACTGTAGTCCTCTTCCTCTCCTCCTCCTCTCCCTCCTCCCCCCCCCCTCCACACTGTGCTTCTTCAAGGGCCCACAATTTTCTCCCGCTGGGCTGAGCTCCGTGCTGCTGTCACGTGTGCCACTATGCAGTAGAGGAGGGCTACACTGTGACTGACAGCGGACCCCAAACTCCCCCCCCCCCCCCTCCCGGACACATTGTACTGCAGTGGCACCTGACTTCATCCTCGTTACCCCCTCCCCCCGAACCAATCTGTACTGTGGAGTTTAAACACCGCCGGCCTCATTTTACTGCTGCAGCGCTGGACATCAAGTCCATCCCAGCTCCCAAGAAACCCCCCGGACACTGTATTGCGGCGTGGCGCTGGACTTCAGACCAGACCCTCCCTTCCCCCGACACTGTACAGCGGTTCAGACCTCCTCTCCCCCCCCCCCCCCCCCGTGACACTGTACAGCGGCGTGGGCCGCGGCCACGGACTTCAGATCCCGATTCCCCCCCCGGACACTGTACAGCGGCGCGGCCACGGACTTCAGACACCCCCCCCCGGCTCACTTACGAGTTCTTGTAGAACCAATTTCTCCGCTGGGCTCCTCTACTCTCGTGCTGCTCAGTCACGTGTGCCGCTATGCAGCAGAGGAGGGCTACACTGTGACTGACAGCGGAGAGGGCGTGAGCTGGTGCTGGTCCCAGCGGCAGCAATCCAATCAGGATGTGCTGACAGCCTGCTGGGGCCGGCTCAGCTTCACATGTGGTGTCCGTACTCTGCAAAAAAAAATAAAAAAAATGGATAGGGCGGGTGAAGCGCGCTGGCGTCATCGTTGTGACGTGCCCCGGCCGCATTCCTGCCTCAAGCACCGGCAGTGTAACTTGAAACTTTAGTTTAGAATTTCTTAAAAAATAAAATATTGCACTGGGCCGCATTACTAGCCGACCTGGGCCGCATGCGGCCCGCGGGCCGCGGGTTGGACAAGCCTGTTCTAAAGCTTTACTTTTGTGCCCAGTCTCCTGCGGAGCCGCTATTCCCCATGGTCCTTACGGAGTCCCCAGCATCCACTTAGGACGTTAGAGAAATAATGCAAAATGTCACTGTCAACTTGATGTCTATTCACTTAATATACCACACAAAGCATCATGTGCATATACATTTTAAGATGCTGCATAATGTCTGTGTAGCATGAATATATATGGTATATACAGTATATCTATGCAAAGAAAAACAAAATGAAACCATTAACAAGAACTGTAAATCCATAATTCATGTGGACGCTACTATTAATAAGAAATGACCATAGAGCTACAGGGTTACCTTGTAGAAAGGGAAGTGGGGTCCACGTGCCACACCAAGACACAACTCTGACAGGCCACAGCCAAGATAGACGCACACAAGGGCTTCCATGCCATGCTGGCCACATCCTTCTGCAGGCGATGTTTTAATGTGGGTATCGTTGCACTAAAACATATATAGCAAAAGACTGTTTATTACATAGCAGCAACATATCTGCATATAAGATACAGTAACCGTCTTGTGGTCAAGAGCCACATTCACCATTTATAAAGTCAGTGACAGTATGAATTCCACATCCACTTCTCACTGCTAGAAATCTTCTTGTTAGTGCTGGTAGTGACAGGCTGCAGTCTGCAACAGAGAAGTGTGATGTGGGATGTGCTTAACTAGCAGGCCAAGGTTTCCCAAACTTGGGGGGTCCTTCCGAGTTGATCGTAGCTGTGCTAAATTAAGCACAGCTATGATCTTCTTCCCTGACATGCACCCCGCATGTCAGTCCAGCCCCCCTCGCAGAAGTGCAAAGGCATCGCACAGCGGCGATGCCTTTGCACTTCAAGAGTAGCTCCCGGCCAGCGCAGTTTTAGCGTGCTGGCCGGGAGCTACTCATCGCTCCCCGGCCCGCAGCGGCTGCGTGTGACGTCACGCAGCCGCTGCAGCCCGCCCCTCCCCGTTCGGCCACGTCTGCGTTGGCCGGACCAAACCCACGAAACGGCGACCAAACGCCGCCGTTCCGCCCCCTCCCGCCCAGCGATAGCCTCTGCCTGTCAATCAGGCAGAGGCGATCGCATCCCTACTACGGCCTTCGGTCATCTGGCATGCGCCGGCGCACTACGGCGCCAGCGCATGCGCAGCAGGGACCAATGACCCCCTTAGTCCTTAAAGCACCCTAACAATCCAGGTTTTAAGTATATCCATGCTTGTGCACAGATGGTAAAATCAAACTGATTGAGATACTAATTAAGTCACCTGTGGTTATACATTGATATCCTTAAAACCTGGACTTGAAGACAGAGGGGTAGATGTATTAAGCTTGGAGAAGTGATAAAGTATCAGCCAATCAGCTCCTAACTGTAATTTTTCAAACCCGTAATGACTGGCTGGTGCGTTATCACCTTCTACTTATCACTTCTTTATCACTTCTCCAGGCTTAATGCATCTGCCTCAGAGTTTGGGAACCACTATCGTAGACGTTAGCCATGTCATGGTATGAAGGACTTTAAATGTATATTTACTTATTTTAATGGATAAACCTAATATTTTTTATTAATTTTGTATAGTAGCTCACAATTTGAAAAGTCTCTTATGCTAACACTGCTAGTCTTACTTTTATTTACAGACCTTTTGTAGTTAAGAACCCCCACTGCAAAATAATTCAAATATCCTTTGTCTGAGCTAGACGCCGAACGCAGATAAAGTTATCCATACTGCTGCAGTCAACTTCAGCAAGGTGCCTTGGTATTACAGACTTTCAAAGAAACTATCTAGTGGCAAACAGCTTGCACTATTGGGGTAATTCAGACCTAATCGCTCGCTAGTGGTTTTTTTGCAGTCCAGCATTTGCATAGTCGCCGCCCAGCAGGGAGTGTATTTTAGCTGTGCAAGTGTGCGATCGCATGTGCATCCGAGCGGTACAAAAAAAAAAAAAAAAAAAAAACTTTGTGCAGTTTCTGAGTTGCCCAGAACTTACTCAGCCGCTGCGATCACTTTAGCCTGTCCAGGGCCGGAATTGACGTCAGACACCCGCCCTTCAAATGCTTGGACATGCCTGCGTTTTTCCAACCACTTCCTGAAAACGGTCAGTTGCCACCCACAAACGCCTTCTTCCTGTCAATCTCCTTGCGATCGGTTGTGCGAATGGATTCTTCATAAAAAACCCATCGCACAGCAACGATCTGCTTTGTACCCGTGCAACGCGCCTGCACATTGCAGTCCATACGCATGCGCAGTTCTGACATGATCGCAGCGCAGCGAAAAACGCTAGCAAGCGATCAGGTCAGAATTACCCCCTATGTTCTATGGAATGCCCCTTTGTTCTCGGAGGCATGGCTAGCTTAGAAGTAGAATGTATTGAGGTTCCGGGTCTCTCCACAAGCATCAATAGCCAATAAGCGCTAAATGCCACCCTGTTATCTCACGGTCTCTCTATTTCACTATTCCCACTAGGTCCAGACATCTCCTCTACTGCCACTATGGGCTTCCCCTCAGGTAGAATGCAAAATGCTTCGGACCCTAGCTGGTAATGGTATCTCAGACATACATGAAAGATTCAATACCCCCTCTAGGATTTTTTTTTTTTTTTTTAAATCAATGAATTCAGATTAGGCATATCCATCAAACTGCAAAAAGCATTTAACCAACAGACGGTATCCGGATGATAGATAGTGTCTGGTTAGTCAATCAATAGACATTTGGTCAACAGGGCCAAAAGGTCTACAGGGTCAAAAGGTTAACATGAAAAAGGCAGACAGTACAAAATGTCGACAGAGTCAAAAGGTCGACATGAAATTGTCGACATAAAACTGGTAAACACAGGTTTTTTTTCAATTTTACATGTATTTGGACTTTTCCATACCTTCTCTATCCCTGTCGGCATAGAGTTGGTTATAAACCTTGTGGCGAGCCTTTCTAGTTGGGGGTCCCAGATGACAAAACTATCACACAAACCCCAAAAATGCACAAAAAAAAAGTTGTCTACCTTTTTTATGTCGACATTTTGACTCTGTCGACCTTTTGGCTGTCTAACATGTGGTGTCTATCGATTGACTGTCTAACTAGACACTGTCTGTTATACCACGCCCCCAACAGACCCACCCGCCATGCTAAGGCCAGGCAGACATTACACAATATGTCGTCTGATGTATCGTTCCGATGCGTATCGGAACAATATATCATCTAAATATATATGGATGATTGTGCTCTCCCGTAGGCCATGCTACACACCCAATGGAACAATCCAGGGACCAACTGCATACAGCTGAATGTGGCCAATGAACAATATTTCTCTTTCATCCATCTGGGGGATGCTGCGCTGTTACTTGTGGGTTAGAGTGTGTGGATGGGAGTTTGGCACAGAACCTATCAAAACTAACTCCTCCCCCCTCTAACCCCTCCCATCTCCAGCCTACCACTCGATCACCTCAGTTTTAGTTTTGTGCCTGAGGAGTACAGGCACAGATTTCCTTATCTATAGATTTTAGTTAGGTTTTATTTATTTCTTTTAGGTTTTTCAGCTATACTTAGTCCCTGACAAGTATAACAGGAGTGGGGTTAGTCAGTTATGCATTTTACCCACTCCATTTCACCTCTGGGGAGTCACCATACTTATGTCACTGGGGCTTGCTCGTTCCGGGCTCAGATCCGAGGAGGCAAAAATCTGTCAAGGTAGGACTGCCACAATCTGCAGGCATGGGCGGCTACTTTCATAAAATTTCAGTAATCTCCTCCCCCCCCCTTCCATTTGTCCCCTCTTCCCTCTCATATGTGTGTGGGGACTGTTTGACAAGGGGGAGCGCTGTTTATATATGGCAGCAGCAGCACTAGCGGACAGGATCACTCAGATCACCGCCGTCAGTGTAACAGAGCAGAGCGCAGAAGGTCCCTTCACGGAAGGGGACGTATGGCGCTTGGGCTACTGAGAGGGAGCGGTAACCACGGCGGGATGCAGGGGGGGGGGGGGGGGGGGGGGGAGATGACGTCTCCCCGCCCTGCAGCGACGTCCCATCCGCCGTCCTCACTCTGTGGGGACGGGACCCAGCTTCAGGCGCTATCTTCTTGCTTGCTACCGGAGTGGAAGCGGGGGACGCTGCGCTGCCACAACACACTGACAGAATCCAGCGTCTCACCCTGTATATATCACAGGCGGGGAGCAGCATAATAGCAAGTATTGCTAGGCTATTGATATTATAGAAATTTGATTCATTTTGGGTTATTTTAGTACTCACACTGTAAAGTTTACAGGAGGGGTACACAATATAAGTAGAGGGATTTTTCTCTGGCTTCAACCTTATATAGAACTTTCCTGGTTATTTGGTTATTGTTTATTTAATAAGCCACTGATAGAAATTAGCAGTGGCCAGTAAGCCACACAAACCTACTAAAGGGAAGACAGGCTCAGCTGTATATTTTGCCTGTTCTCAGTGTGGTTCAAAGCTGTCAAAGGGTAGCACGGAACCTGCTTCGCTCTGCACGGCATGCTCCGTGACACCTACAGTAGAGCAGCCTAGTGTATCAGCGAATCAGTCAAGTCCCTCTATGGGCCAGGAACATGGCCGATGCTATTGCTGATTTACGTCAATCCCAGTCAGGTGTTGATTCTGGTCAGTCGGCTAAGGAGCCACCTTGGGCAAGGAATATGGGTAAAAGTATTGCAGACTTAGCACAGTCTATTAACAAGATTGTGACCGCTTCAAGTTCAGCGGCTGCTAAACGACAGCATCCGTTGCCCGCTATCACCTTCCCAGGAGAGGACTTGGATCCAGTATCCACTCCTCTGGAGGAAGGTGAACTGGAGTCTGAGTGGGAGGAGGCTTCCGCCTGGGAAGAAGAGGAATTATCTACAAGTTCAGGTGTCAGATTATTGATTGAGGCCATCCGTCAGACTCTTAATCTTCAGGATTCGGCGGAGGCGGAGACTTCGTCAGGCTTCTTCAAGCGTCAGAAAAGACAAGTAACGGTCTTTCCGTCTTATACTCATTTCGCAGACATTTTGAAGGAACGTTGGCTTAAGCCGGATTCACGATTTCAGGCTCCTAAGAAATTAAGATTTTTGTATCCTTTTGCAGAGGAAGACACAAAATTCTGGGAAACTGCTCCGAAAAGTTGATGCTCCTATTTCTCATTTGGCGAAGGCTACGGTAATTCCTTCGGTACAATCAGTGACATTAAAGGATCCAATAGATCGGAAGGTTAAAGCTATTTTTAAATCCATTTTTGCTTTATCAGATATTTCTCTGCGTCCAATACTTGCTAGTGCCTAGGTCCTTAAAGCCGTTGATGACTGGTTGGCCCAGGTGGTATCTGGCATGCACTCGGATGACCCATCAGAGGCTATTCAGCTGGCTGAACAGATCTCTGAGGCTCTCACCTTTGTTGGTGAGGCCTTGCTAGACTCTGTCTTGCTATAGTCGCGGGTATCTGCTCTGGCGGTTACAGCGAGGCGTGCGCTATGGCTTCGTGTTTGGAACGCTGACTCTGATTCAAAACAGACATTGACAGCAGTTCCATTTGAGGGAGAGTTCCTCTTTGGTTCAGAACTTAAGAAGATTATCTCCGATACTACGGGTGGTAAGAGTCAGTTTCTTCCAGTTGCTCCTCAGAAGTCAAAAACTACTAGATTTTGATCCTTCCGTACTCAAAGTAGGGGCAGTTTCCAGTCCTTTCGAGCCTTTTCAAGATTTCCACATAGAGGCGTGTACCGTGGTAGGGGCGCACAGGCACCTCGCAGAGCGGCAGTCAAGCCTGCCGACAAACCTGCAGCATGACGCGAGGACTTCGCCGGAGGGATCCTTAGTGGTGGGAGCGCAGTTACTACAGTTCGAACAGGTGTGGCTCCTGTCGCATCTGGATCAGTGGGTGACTGGAGTCATAACCTGAGGTTACATTTTGGATCTCGAAGAACCTGTTCCAGACCGTTTCTTCATCACTCCTATTCCGAGCGATCCCTCCAGACGACAAGCAATAATTCAGGCTACTTCCACGCTTTTAAAACAGGGAGTAATTAGTTCAGTTCCCAGAGCTCAACGCGGTCAAGGGTTTTACTCAAGTCTTTTTCTAGTAAACAAACCGGACGGTTTATTTCGACCCATTTTAAATCTAAAATGCCTGAATCCTTATCTTTCTGTCCAGAAGTTCAAAATGGAATCGATTCGTTCGATCATCGCAGCCATGGAACCAGGAGTATTTGGCATCTATCGACATAAAGGACGCTTATCTCCACGTCCCAATTTGGTCGGGCCATCAACGTCTGTTGAGGTTCGCACTAGGTCCTTGGCATTTCCAATTTCAGGCTCTTCCTTTCCGTCTTTCCACGGCCCCTCGAGTATTTACAAAAATATTGGGTCACGTGGTGGCAGTCCTCAGAGGTCAAGGGATCAACATTACTCCTTACCTGGACGATCTATTACTAAAAGCTACTAAAACCTTCTTCAATAGCACCTACAACACACCACGACCACTCTGCAGTCCTTCGGATGGATTGTGAATTTCCGAAAATCTTCCCTGACTCCCTCTCAGGAGACAGTGTTTCTATGTCTACTGTTCGACACAAGGAGTCAGAAGGTTTTTCTACCTCAGGACAAGCTTCAGGATCTCAGGTCCAGGATTCGCTCTCTGTTGCAATTGCCGAGGGTATCGGTTCTCAGATGTATGCAGGTGTTGGGCAAAATGGTAGCAACGTTCGAGGCGGTACCATATGCCAGATTTCATGCTCGTGCCCTTCAGTCGCAGATTCTGGGCTCTTGGACTCAGACGGGTCCGCATCTGGACTTGCAATTATGCCGACTGTTGGTTCAGACTCGACAGTCTCTACTTTGGTGGCTTCACAGTCCCAATTTAACCAAGGGAGCACCGTTCACGGTCTGGGATTGGATGATGGTCAGCACGGACGCCAGCCTCACCAGTTGGGGGGCGATGTTTCAGTCCCAACATCTCCAGGGGCTCTGGAGCGTTCAGGAATCGAAGTTACCGATCAACATTTTAGAGTTAAGAGCAATTCGGTACTCTCTGGTTCAGATACAGGACAGTGTCAGGGGTCACCCAGTACGCATTAATCAGACAAAGCCACAGCAGTAGCTTACATAAACAAGCAGGGAGGAACTCGCAGTTGGACAGCCATGAAGGAAGTCACACATATTCTACAGTGGGCGGAAAGGTGGATTCCGACCATATCCGCAATTCACATTCCAGGGGTAGACAACTGGGAAGCAGATTTCTTAAGCCGTCACACGATACATCCGGGGGAATGGGAACTTCATCAAGAAGTCTTTCTGACCCTGGTGTCTCAGTGGGGAACACTCGACATCGACCTCATGGCATCCCGCCTCAACCGAAAGTTACCTCGGTACGGCTCTCGCACTCAGGACCCTCAAGCAACGCTAATCACTGCATTGACAGCCCCGTGGCAATTTCATCTCGGATGTGTGTTCCCTCCAATTCCCTTGATACAGCTTCTTCTTCAACGCATCCGCAGAGAGGGTCTACCAGTCATTCTTGTAGCACCGGACTGGCCTCGTCGTAAGTGGTACACTCTTCTTCGCAGCATGGTGGTCGGGGAACCGTTCCATCTTCCTCTACGACCAGATCTCCTCTTACAAGGTCCTTGTCACCACCAGGGTTTAGATCGTCTGGATTTACTGCTTGGTTCTTGAATCCAACATATTAAGAGCTAAAGGGTTCTCGACCAGTGATAAAAACTATGCTTCAGGCTAGGAAACCTGTCACTTATCACAGGGTATGGCGTATTTACATTGCTTGGTGTGAGAAGCATGGGTTGTCCCCGCACCTCTTTCGTTTACCTCATCTGCTGTCTTTTCTCCAGGAGGGTCTGACTAAAGGACTTCGTTTGTCTTCCCTTAAGGGACAAGTTTCAGCACTGTCGGTACTTTTTCAAAAAAGATTGTCTGTCATTCCGGAAGTTCAGACTTTCCTTCAGGGTATACTCAGGATTCAACCTCCTTTTGTACCTCCGGTTCCACCGTGGGATTTAAATCTGGTTCTTCAGGCTCTCCAGAAGCCTCCGTTTGAACCATTAAATTCTGTTGCGTTACGCTTTCTTACTCTAAAAGTGGTTTTTCTCTTGGCCATTGCTTCGGCTAGGCGTGTTTCAGAGTTAGCGGCGCTTTCTTGCAGACCACCTTTGTTGGTTTTTCACGACAATCGAGTGGTTTTACGTACGAAGCCTTCCTTTTTGCCTAAAGTTGTGTCGGCTTTCCATATCAATCAGGACATTGTTCTTCCGGCGTTTGTCCCAGACTCTTCTGGACGGGATTGCCATTTGGCCTCATTGGATGTTGTTAGAGCATTACGCATTTATTTGTCCCGTACAGAATCTATTCGACGTACGGATACATTATTGATTTTGTTTGCTGCGCCCAAGCGTGGCCGGCCGGCCGGCCTCTAAAAATACAGTGACGCGCTGGGTTACTTCTGCTATTAGGCAAGCTTATGTTTCCTTGGCGTTACCTGTTCCTGATTCTTTGAGGGCTAATTAGACAAGAGCTGTTGGAGCTTCTTGGGCTGTGCGCGGTGGGGTGTCTGTCAAGCAGTTATGTCGAGCGGCAACCTGGTCTTCCGTGCATACCTTCACACAGTTCTACCGTTTCCATACTTTTGGTTTGGAATCTGCCTCTGTTGGGCGTCAGATTTTACAGACGGCTATGCCCTCCATGTCTCCCTCCTCTAATTAGCGTCCCCAGATGGATGAAAGAGAAATAGGTATTTTTGTTACTTACTGTAAAATCTCTCTCTCTGATTTCATCTGGGGGACGCTGCGATCCCTCCCGTACTTTTGTCTGGTTTCTTGGTCATGTTCTATTCTGTCTCCTCCGGCTTTGCTAAACGTTAACTGAGGTGATCTAGTGGTAGGCTGGAGATGGGAGGGGTTAGAGGGGGGAGGAGTTAGTTTTGATAGGTTCTGTGCCAAACTCCCATCCACACACTCTAACCCACAAGTAACAGCGCAGCATCCCCCAGATGGAATCAGAGAAAGACTTTACGGTAAGTAACAAAAATCCCTATATCACGCAGTCGCACGCTGTATCGCACAGAGTGTACGGGCGATCGTTATATCAGTCCATCAAACACCCGGCCTATGTCTCTCTGTTCCAAATGAGCTTCCTCAAGGTGCTTAATCTCAATATTATATGCAGCGTTAGCTTTGCAGTACTCTGCAGTAAAAGACCCTCATGAGCCAAAATAGGGAGCATAAATAAAAGGACAACATAGATCCATATGTAAATACAATAGAAATGCATATTAACATACACAGGTGGTATTATATTCCCTCCTACTCCTCAAATGTGTTGGCAATGAGACCCGGACAATTCCTTTAGACAGGATGTGAATGCCTGGAACTGCTGACCTTTTAGTCTGCAGTCCAGAACCCAATATGTTTGATCTTTAAAACACCTTCTACTGGCAGCCCCATCACCCATGTCCTAAAATCACTAGAATAAGCAGAGTCGACCAAGTGCTGTAGGTCTCTCCTACCCCTTAGTTTCAGACTGGAAACACAGTGTGCACAACTCCATCCAGGTGGTCTTAAATAGATCATGACATGTATACAAGACAATTTAATAAGAATTCTGCTAATTCCGGGAACATTGGGTAGCTCACTACAATCTGGGACTACCCAAGTGATAGGAAGACTAATGTATCTAACAATACGACTGATGTATTATTGAGGAGTAGAGGGCTCTAGTGGAACGCAATACAATCCCCCTTCATGCACCCCAATTACTGTCACCCCCTCCCCTCTTGAAAATGAGGATCATACTAGTTCTACAAAACACCACAGGGTCAGCCCTGTCACAAAAAAACTAGAAAAGGAACATTAGGTAAACATAATATAGGTGCCTGTTTTTATTGTAACACTGATGATCCATTACAGAAACATACATAAAAATACAAAACCCAAGTTCCTCTCTAAGTGCTTTGCCAGTATGTATTTCAAACATGAATGCCAATACATGACTACACCCCACCGATTGTATGTCTTACCTTCCTGCAGTGTATATCCTAATTGAGTCGTCTATAAGAGCCAAGGCAAATTTGCTGGTATGTGGGTGCCAAGCAAAGGCTCGCAGTGAACAATGGGACCTAAAAACGAACAGGAAAAGAGAAGGCATTGTGAATGGCCATATGGATAATATCACCATCAAATGGATGACCTTCCACATAAAGATTCCACTTAACGTGTACCTACCAGTCACAAGCCTGAGAGAACTCTGCTGTGAGATCCTCATTTTTCATCTGTGGACACAGGAGTGGCAAAATTATGTGGGAGTTTTGGTCAGGCTTAAATACTCATGTGGCTGTGAATTACTTCAAGTACTTTTCATATAGTTCATAAGGAGATACAATGTTTCTAATATAAATAGGGTCATTGTTATTCTCCCTAGTGATTTGTGATGTCCAGTTCTCCGCCTGGGAGACAGATACAGGAATGTAAGTTTGAATAGGTGATACATTATATAAACAATGCCATGGGCCACTTACTGATAGGTGTGGGAAGAGCGAGCCATGGAGAGAGGACACCCAGCGCCAAACTGCAAGGGAAAAGCAGGACACGCGACACAACATGGGAGGAACTAGCAAAAAAGACCAAATGAAAGGTAATGTTGTAATGTGAATAGTGGTACACAAGCCTAAAATAGTAATGCAATGGGGGGGGGGGGGGGGAATGTAACATAGGGTGTGAGAATCAAGACGTGAGAGATTTTGCGAGAGTTCTCTTATTTATTTATTTTAAAGTGGCAATCATTTACATGGCAAAATCAATCTGGTTTTGCCATGTAAATAATTGCCACATTTTATAAACAAGAGAACTCGCAAAATCTCTCACTTCCCGATTCTCACACCCTATAACATTCCCCCCAATGTTTATAATGAGAAAGGCAAACTTAAATCAGTTCTTATCAATATTCTTACTGTCACCATTATACATCAAGCAGACGCTGCAAGAGGCCAGCCACGGATTACCTAACATATTGTATAGAGTTACTTTAGCAGCACTATCTAGAAAACATCAAGAAATACAATTTCATTTTTATTATTATTATTATTATCATCCTGTATTTATCAGGCACCAATATAGAACATTGAGAGGGAACAAGATAAGAATGACTTACTGTACAATGACATAGATGGAAAGTACAGATGGCTCAGATGAGCTTACAATCTAAAGGCCCGTATTCACGGCACGATTTGGGGAAAGATGTGTGCTGAGCGGTTTGCTCAGCACACATCTCTCCCCCGCTCAGCACAGCACGATGTGTACTGAGCGTGCGGGGGGAGATGGGGGGGGGACACGTTCATTTCACCCAGCGGGTGAAGTGAGTGACCTGCCAGGCCAATCTAGCACCAGCGATTAGACAGATTGCTTAGATTTTAAGCAGCGATCGCTCCGTGAGTACCCCCCTTAAGATGTGTGGGGAGGAGGTGATACATATACTGTAGTAGTGGAATATCCATTGTAGCAGGTTTCCTTACCCTCTTCCTCAGAGTTTGACATCTCCTCAAGTAGCCCGGATAGCCCCATTTGGTGCCTAAATGAGCAACATGTGCATGAGATCAGAGACCATTCCATTGATACCACCCACTAATAAGGGCAAACACCATGAAATGAAAATCATAATGCATTCCAGAAGCCCTCACCATGCATTTAAGCATCGCTTCCAGACCGCTTCCCTGTGATGAATAAATGCTGCTTTACTGCTCAACTCCATCCGGCCAGGAGCCTTCACTGCATCCAGAGGAATCATCAGTTCTGGCACATTCACCATCTGCAGAGAGAGACACATCAATCCATCTAGTCGCTTCTTTTCAGGAAAACACACAAACAATTTAAACAAAGAACGTAATTCCTCTTTCTGTTTATATATTAGGTTAATAGGAGTTCCCATATGGCTCATAAATAAGGTAAAATTAAATCTCAGCCAAAGCTGCATTAAGCTGCAAAATCTACAATAAACCACACCACCCAAACATTGTTTCCATTTTCTAACTGGCAGAACGCAGATAAAAGCCAACTGATTATTGGTTGTTGCAGTTCAATGACATTTTTGTGTCTAAATACAATGCTAGTAATGACCCCCAAACTGTAATGCGGCGTTTCCCAAATCCAGTCCTCTTGCACTTCCAACAGCTCACTTTTCAGGACTTCTGTGGCCGAATACTGACAGCGCCTGATTCAGAGATGGGCGCATTAGCACAGCTGCTGCATGTTTGTACACAACAGCTGTGCTAAAATATGCTGATGCAGCAGGAGGAGTCTTGTGTAAATAGACTCCTCCAACTGGCTTCTGTGATCTACTGCTTTCTCCGAAGATGCAGCATCGGATCTCTCTGCGTGAACATCAGTCACCTGAGTGACCCTCAGGTTATCCAGTATGGCCGGTGTTCTCACGCAGTGTCAGAGGACTCAGCATGCCCAGAAAACGTGGGCAACACGCCATTTTCTGAAACGCCGGCCATCACTGCCCCTTTCCTTGTACCTAAACGGCCACAGCTTGTCAATCAGGTTGTAGCTTAGGAGGCATAAGCGATCTAGAGATTTGCCCAAGCGCAGTACAGTCACTTATGCATGATTAAATAAATCCTGAAAACATGACCTGTTGAGGGTGCTCAAAGACCACATGTGCGCTAATAGAAAAGCAGCCCCTGTGGGGGGGGTACTTTGCTCCATACAATCTAGCCTCTGCTAAGCAATGAACTGAACATGTGAGCTGCCATAACTAGACCTCAGCTGTCAATAACATACTGGACAGATGACATTTATCGGGTTGAACTCTGCATGTCAGCGCTATTACATCCTGTATAGCACAGATCTTATATAACCTGAAATACCAGCTATTAGGTGACTTTTACACTGTAGGACAGGTGACTTTCAGTAACTAAAGCAGTAGATGCAAACAGATTTCTTTAGAGACACCAGTCATGGTATTACACAGAATAACGTACACTGTAAACTACAGGTTCTGTGACATGCTATGGCCAATGAACTCCTTTGGGATCTGTATTATCCTTATAATCTATAATACAGTATGTATTACATGATCATGTTGGTTAGATACAATATAGCCAATCCATAATCATGGCACAATATTTGCTGTAGCTGTCTGAGGGTGTCCTGAATAACAGGAACACTGGTCATTACTCACTCTCAGTATGATTAATGCATGCATAATGAAGTTACCGCAGTGTGGAAGGAGGGTGGTGGGCTGTCATCAGCCAGCCAGGGCATCATCGTGTTGTTGTACTCATACAGCGTTACATCCCCACGGGGGAGTGGCGGGGGGAACAACTCCAAGGAGCACATCTTCTGGGATCTGTGTGTGATACAAAGTATACACAGTACATCACTGCAGAGGTGGCATGTCACCATACCCACCATCACTGACCACCTCCAGTAATGGCATGTCACCCTACCCACCCCCAGTGGTGGCATGTTACCCTACCCCATCCACACTGATCACCCCCAGTGGTGGCATGTCACCCTACCCCACCCACACTAATCACCCCCAGTGGTGGTATGTCTCCCTACCCCACCCTCACTGATCACCCCCAAAAGAGGTATGTCATTCTACCCCACCCACACTGATCACCCCCAGTGGTGGCATGTCACCCTACCCCTCCCTCACTGATCACCCCTAGAGGAGGTATGTCACCCTACCCCACCCACACTGATCACCCCCAGTGGTGGCATGTCACCCTACCCCTCCCTCACTGATCTCCCCCAGACACGGCATCTCACCCTGCCCACCCATAGAGGTAGTATGCATCTCTAGCTGTTGTGGAACTACAATTCCCAGCATGTCGTGTCAGCAAGAGCGGAGACTTACATCACCACAACAGGAAAGAGACAGATTGACTGACTGCTTCTTGTCCACCTGGTCACTAATCCTCTGTATATTACCTGACCTACTACTGACTACAGATTCAGAATCCCGCGTCAGTGTCATGTGGCCGGACCAGAAGTGACGTCACGGCGCCGTGTCGCATTGAACAGGAAGAGAGTGATCGCTACAGAGTATAGCACACTGCAGATACCTGGCTGCGCGATGTACTAACAGTTATTATATTAGAATACGTGTGGTTGTGCTGGGTTGGTGTCATGCCAGCTGCGTAGTACGGTATTTGCCTGTCATTACTCCTTGTTGTCCTCACTCATGTTTCCCTAATTGTTTATCTACTACGAGTCGCAGGTACATAGTGCAATATAGCGCCAGCATTCCATACAGGACCCATGGTAAGTTAGTTCATTTACATAAAGGTATTTGGCGGCGTTGGAGTTGTGCAGTCATCCACTTCTCCCTATCGCCTTACATACACCGTTCTTTGCATCAGGGCCTGGTGCATGGTTTATCATTTCCCACAACCAATAAGAAACTGTAGGTACGTCACAATGAAATTGAAAAAATATTTATTTGGTGTAACGTATACCACCAATAAAGGCAGTAAACACATACAATGACCCAGTCTATGCCAGCATGTATAAGGTGCGTACACACTGGGTGTTCTATTGAACGGCTGATATCGCAGGTCTGTCGACCAGTGTCTACGAGCGATATATCTGAACACCGTTGTTCACAGACATATTGCGTCGGCCCTGCAGCACAGCTAACGGGCCGTACACTTGGTGCAGATGCCGGCAGTGATTGACAGCACAACTGGGCAGGCGCATGTAAATGCTTGACCAGTTTGTGACGTCAGTCCCGAGGGATCGGGCAGTGTGTATGCAAAAGACACTGCCCAACCGCCTATAGATTTATGTGCAGATCAGTTTACCTAGGTTTCTGCAGCAGGTTACATTGGTTTCCACAGGGAAACATCAGGGTGTAGAGTGGATCTTGGTCCAGAGGCACCAACAGGCTAAAGCTTTACGCTGTCCCAGGATGCACTTCAGCGCTGCAGCTCCATCACCTGGTGGCGTTGCATACTCCCGCGGCCTGTTCTCGGGTACTTGCGGCGAAGATGCTCCGGCAGCTTTAGGCACACGGTCGCAGTCTCTCACTTGGTTCACATGGCTGCTACGGGGAGAAGGTAAGAGGGTCCCCCAGGCGGGACCCGCCATTAAATCGCATTCCGTCCGCGATCTAGGGAGATTGGTCGCGGAACTGGCGTGGATACTGTCACTGAGCAGGGACCCCACTAGACCACCAGGGCAATAGAGCACAGGTCGGGTGTACTAATGCCCCATTTAATAAGGCTCGTTAGTACCTGGGGTGGAAGTCCAGCATAGGGGAGCTTTGCGCTTGACCTATAGCCTCTTCCCGGCCCAGGGCTACATCTGCAGGTTTTCCAGCCCTGGAGCTGCCTCACACTCTCCCTGACTGAGACGCTGGACGCCATCTTATAAGCATAGTTGCGGCTAGTCTCTGGGACTGCAGGGCAAGGTCTCCCTTGTAAAACCGCCTGTATACAGGGCTGTGACTTTACAAACACTTGAGTATTCTACATGTTTTTATACAGACAGCGTTTGTTAAGAAAAAGTGTACCAATATATTACAGGATATATTGTACGAGTATTCTGATATATACCTCCGGTCTAGGACCGTGCTGTGTTTTATATATATATATATATATATATATATATAAATTTCTATGACGTCCTAGTGGATGCTGGGAACTCCGTAAGGACCATGGGGAATAGCGGCTCCGCAGGAGACTGGGCACATCTAAAGAAAGCTTTAGGACTATCTGGTGTGCACTGGCTCCTCCCCCCATGACCCTCCTCCAAGCCTCAGTTAGATTTTTGTGCCCGACCGAGCAGGGTGCAATCTAGGAGGCTCTCCTGAGCTTCTTAGAAAAAGTTAGTTTTAGGTTTATTATTTTCAGTGAGACCTGCTGGCAACAGGCTCACTGCATCGAGGGACTAAGGGGAGAAGAAGCGAACCTGCCTGCTTGCAGCCAGCTTGGGCTTCTTAGGCTACTGGACACCATTAGCTCCAGAGGGACCGAACACAGGCCCAGCCTCGGAGTCCGGTCCCAGAGCCGAGCCGCCGGCCCCCTTACAGAGCCAGAAGCAAGAAGAGGTCCGGAAAATCGGCGGCAGAAGACATCAGTCTTCACCAAGGTAGCGCACAGCACTGCAGCTGTGCGCCATTGCTCCTCATGCACACCACACACTCCGGTCACTGAGGGTGCAGGGCGCTGGGGGGGGGCGCCCTGAGCAGCAATATAAACACCTTGGCTGGCAAAAATACATCACATATAACCCCCAGGGCTATATGGATGTATATTAACCCCTGCCAGATTCCATAAAAATGCGTGAGAAAAGTCCGTGAAAAAGGGGCGGAGCTATCTCCTTCAGCACACTGGCGCCATTTTTCCCTCACAGCTCCGTTGGAGGGAAGCTCCCTGGCTCTCCCCTGTAGTTAATACACTACAGAAAGGGTTAAAAAGAGAGGGGGGGGGGGCACAATTTAGGCGCAGTATACAACATATATGCAGCTATAAGGGAAAACACTTTTTTATAGGTGCTATCCCTGTGATAAATATATCGCCCTGGTGTGTGCTGGCATACTCTCCCTCTGTCTCCCCAAAGGGCTTTGTGGGGTCCTGTCCTCTATCAGAGCATTCCCTGTGTGTGTGCTGTGTGTCGGTACGGCTGTGTCGACAGGTATGTGGAGGATAATGAGGTGGAGGCGGAGCGAATGCCTGTAAATATGTTGTCACCCCCTGCGGGGTCGACACCGGTGTGGTTGAACTTATGGAAGGATTACGTGAAAGTGTCAACTCCTTACATAAAAGGTCGACGACACGGAACAGCCGGCTACTCAGCTTGTGCCTGTTCCAGCGTCTCAAATGTCATGGGGGGCTCTAAAATCGCCCGCTACCTCATATAACAGACACAGATGTCGACACGGATACTGACTCCAGTGTCGACATCGATGAGACTGGTGTACCCTCCAAATAGGTCCACCCGTTACAGGATTGAGACAATGAAAAATGTATTACACATTTATGATTATACCCCAGGTACCACATAAAAGGGTATTGTGTTTGGTGAGAGAAAACTATTAGTAGTTTTTCCTGCATCTGAGAAATTAAATGAGGTGTGTGAGGAAGAGTGGTCTTCCCCCGGTAAGAAATTGATAATTTCTACAACGGTTATTGGCAGCGTACCCTTTCCCGTCAGAGGATAGGTCACGCGGGGAAACACCCCATAGGGTAGATACAGCACTTACACGCTTATCAGAAAAGGTGGCACTACCGTCTCCGGGTACGGCCGCCCTGAAGGAACCTGCTGATAGAAAGCAGGAGGTTACCCTATAAGATATGGTCACACACTAGGGCATTATATTGCGACCAGCCGTTGCTTCGGCATGGATGTGCAGTGCTCCCGCTGCGTGGTCAGATTCCCTGTCGGAAAATAACTATGGATAGGGACAATATTTTGCTGAAAATAGAGCATATAAAAGCCGTGGTCTTATACATGCGTGATGCACAGAGGGATATTTGCCGGCTGGCATCAAAAATAAGCGCTAGGTCCATTGCCGCCAGACGGGGGTTATGGACTTGGCAATGGTCAGGCGATGCCGACTCGAATCGGCACATGGAAGTTGCCCTATAAGGGGGTAAACCTGTTTGGGGATAGTTTTTCAGACCTCGTTTCCACAGCTACGGCTGGGAAATTAATTTTTTTGCCACAGGCTACCCCACAACAAAAGAAAGCACCATATCATCAAGTACAGTCCTTTCGGCCCCAGAAAAGCAAGAGGGCTAGAGGCTCATCCTTTCTGCCGAGAGGCAAAGGTAGAGGAAAAAGCTGCAACACACAGCTAGTTCCCAAGAGCAGAAGTCCTCCCTGCGTCCGCTAGGTCCACAGCATGGTGCTGGGGCTGCTCAGGCGGACCCGGGTACGGTGGGGGCCCGTCTCAGATATTTCAGCGGACAGTGGGCTCTCTCACATGGATCCCTGGGTCCTTCAAGTAGTATCTCAGGGGTACAGGCTGGAGTTCGAGACGTTCTTCCCCCCGCCGTTTCCTAAAATCTGCCTTACCGGCACCTCCCTCTGCCAGGGAGACGGTGTTGGTGGATATTCAACACTATAATCACAACAAGTGATTGTCAAGGTGCCCCTCCTTCAGCAAGGAAGGGGTTACTATTCCACAGTGGTTGTGGTACCGCAACGGTTCGGTGAGACCCATCTTGAAATTAAAATACTTGAACTTTTATATCAGAAGATTCAAGTTCAAGATGGAATCGCTCAGGGCGGTTATTACGAGCCTGGACGAGGGGGATTACAGGGTCTCCCTGGACATCAAGGATGCGTACCTGCATGTCCCCATTTACCCCCCTCACCAGGAGTACCTCAGATATGTGGTACAGGACTGTCACTATCAGTTCCAGACGCGGCCGTTGGAGTTGTCCACGGCACCGAAGGTCTTTACCTAGGTAATGGCCGAAGTGATGATACTCCTTCGCAAGAAGGAAGTTTTTATTATCCCGTACTTGGACGATCTCCTGATAAAGGCGAGGTCCAAAGAACAGTTGGTAGTGGGGGTAGCACTCTCTCGGGAAGTGCTACAACAGCACGACTGGATTCTCAATATTCCAAAGTCACAGCTGGTCCCGACGACACGTCTTCTATTCCTGGGAATGTTTCTGAACGCAGACCAGAAAAGAGTGTTTCTTCCAGTGGAAAAAGCCGAGGAGTTGTCATCTCTAGTCAGAGACATCCTAAAACCAGGACAGGTGTCGGTACATCAATGCACACGAGTCCTGGAAAAAATGGTAGCTTCGTACGAAGCATAATTCCATTCGGAAGACTCCACGCAAGGACGTTCCAGTGGGACCTGTGGGACTAATGGTCCGGGTCCCATGTACAGATACAACAGCGGATAACCCTGTCAGCAAGAAACAGGGTGTCGCTGCTGTGGTGGCTGCAGAGGGCTCATTTACTAGTGGGCCGCAGATTCGGAATACAGGACTGGGTCCTGGTGACCACGGATGCCAGCCTTCGGGGCTGGGGTGCAGTCACACAGGGAAGAAATTTCCAAGGAGATTTCGCTTCACATAAATATTCTGCAGCTAAGGGCCATTTACAATGCCCTAAGCCAAGCAAGGCCCCTGCTTCAGAACCAGCCGGTACTGATCCAATCAGACGACATCACGGCGGTCGCCCATGTAAACAGACAGGGCGGCACAAGAAGCAGGATGGCGATGGCAGAAGCCACAAGGATTCTCCGATGGGCGACCTACACCCAGGAGAATGGGGACTTCATCCAGAAGTTTTCCAAATGCGGGTAAACCGTTGGGAATGACCACGGGTGGACATGATGGCGTCCCGCCTCAACAAGAAGTTGAAATGATATTGCGCCAGGTCAAGGGACCCTCAGGCGATCGCTGGGGACGCTCTAGTGACACAGTGGGTGTACCAGTCGGTTTATGTGTCTCCTCCTCTACCTCTCATACCCAAGGTACTGAGAATAATAAGAAGGCGAGGAGTGAAAACCATACTCGGGGTTCCGGATTGGCCATGAAGAGCTTGGTACCCGGAACTTCAAGAGATGCTGGCAGAGGACCCTTGGCCTCTGCCGCTCAGACAAGACCTGCTGCAGCAGGGACCCTGTCTGTTCCAAGACTTACCGCGGCTGCGTTTGACGGCATGGCGGTAGAACACCGGATCCTAAAGGAAAAGGGTATTCCGAAGGAAGTCATCCCTACCCTGATCATAGCCAGGAAGGATGTCACCGCAAGACATTATCGCCGCGTTTGGCGAAAATTTGTTGCTTGGTGGGAGGCCATGAAGGCCCCGACGGAGGAATTTCAACTATGTCGATTCCTGCACTTCCTGCAAGCAGGATGGGCCTCAAATTGGGGTCCATCAAGGTCCAGATTTCGGCTCTGTCGATTTTCTTCCAGAAAGAACTGGCTTCACTGCCTGAAGTTCAGACTTTGGTTAAAGGAGTACTACATATTCAGCCTCCTTTTGTGCCTCCTGTGGCACTTTTTGGATCTCAACGTGGTGTTGGATTTCCTAAAGTCGCATTGGTTGAGCCACTTAAAACCATGGAGCTAAAGTATCTCGCGTGGAAAGTGGTCATGCTGTTGGCCTTGGCCTTGGCCAGGCGTGTGTCAGAATTGGCGGTTTTGTCATGTAAAAGGCCTTATCTGATTTTCTGTATGGATAGGGCAGAGTTGAGGACTCGTCCTCAGTTTCTCCCGAAGGTGGTCTCAGGTTTTCACTTGAACCAACCTATTGTGGTGCCTGCGGCTACTGGGGACTTGGAGGATTCCAAGTTGCTGGACGTAGTCAGGGCCCTGAAAATTTTATTTTTCCAGGACGGCTGGAGTCAGGAAAACTGACTCGCTGTTTATCCTGATGGCACCCAACAAGCTGGGTGCTCCTGCTTCTAAGCAGTCTATTGCGCGCTGGATTTGTAGCACTATTCAGCTGGCGCATTCTGCGGTAGGATTACCGCAGCCTAAATCAATAAAAGCCCATTCCACAAGGACGGTGGGCTCATCTTGGGCGGCTGCCCGAGGGGTCTCGGCTTTACAACTTTGCCGAGCAGCTACTTGGTCAGGGGCAAACACGTTTGCAAAATTCTACGAATTTGATACCCTGGCTGAGGAGGACCTGGAGTTCTCTCATTCGGTGCTGCAGAGTCATCCGCACTCTCCCGCCCGTTTGGGAGCTTTGGTATAATCCCCATGGTCCTTACGGAGTTCCCAGCATCCACTAGGACGTCAGAGAAAATAAGAATTTACTTACCGATAATTCTATTTCTCGTAGTCCGTAGTGGATGCTGGGCGCCCATCCCAAGTGCGGATTGTCTGCAATACTTGTACATAGTTATTGTTAACTAATCGGGTTCTTGTTGTGAGCCATCTATTCAGAGGCTCCTCTGTTATCATGCTGTTAACTGGGTTTCATATCACAAGTTGTACGGTGTGATTGGTGTGGCTGGTATGAGTCTTACCCGGGATTCAAAATCCTTCCTTATTGTGTACGCTCGTCCGGGCACAGTATCCTAACTGAGGCTTGGAGGAGGGTCATAGGGGGAGGAGCCAGTGCACACCAGATAGTCCTAAAGCTTTCTTTAGATGTGCCCAGTCTCCTGCGGAGCCGCTATTCCCCATGGTCCTTACGGAGTTCCCAGCATCCACTACGGACTACGAGAAATAGAATTATCGGTAAGTAAATTCTTATTATCTGTACATATACTAGTCCAGTGCAGTTTTATCGTCATAATAATTATCTGCATTGCCTGTGAATGTGTGTGCCTGTATCTGCTGTGTGGTTTCACTTTCAGTGCACCGGCGCATGGCTGACAGCCGACGGCTGTCGTTGCCTAGCGATCGCCTCTGCCTAATTGACAGGCAGTCGCTGGGCGGGAGGGAGCGGCATGTGGGTGCGGCCCGGCGTACGGGCGTGGCTGGACCGTGTGGGCGACGTCACACGCAGCCACTGCGACCCGGGCAGCGATGAGTAGCTACCGGCCAACACGCGAAAGCTGCGCTGGCTGGAAGCTGCTCCTGCGGTGCAAAAGCATCACCACTGTGTGATACTTTTGCACTTCTGCAACGGGGCAAGGACTGACATGCGGGGCGGGCTAGCCCTGTGCTGGGCGTCCCCCCCCCACATGTCTGTGTTCCTGATCGTAGCTGTGCTAAATTTAGCACAGCTATGATCAAGTCGGAATCACCCCCTAGGTGCGTCAGGGTCATATATATAGTGCATCAAAGTATTTACCTATTGCGTGTATTCTACTGTGTACTCGGTCACACATAATACCGGATTTATTTGCTGGTGTTGTGTACTGTGCCTACAGTCACATACTAACAGATTTATTCGCAGGTATCATACTAATTCGCTCTTGTTGTATTTGTGTACAATGTCTAACAAGAAGGGCAGTAAGTGTGTGGACGCTCCTGCATCATGCAGAGCATGCGCCAAAGATTTACCAGAGGGGGAAGCTGTGTATGATGGTCTGTGTACTATGTATCATACATCTCCCAGTCAGTCCGTAGCTCCTGTAGCCAATCAGGAGCCACCCTGGGCTACGTTCACAAACCTACTGGGTACTCTGGTGGAACGCCTTACGTCCCCTATGAAACCACCTGCCATTACGGCCACAAATTGTCCCTATGGTTAATCCGCCGTGGGCGAAAAATTTGTCTAACCAGTTGCAGCAATTAAACCATTCCTTGGTCAGGCAAAAATCTACTCCAGGTCACTTTTGTGTCTCTGGGTCATCTAAGTGGGCTGCTTCCTCCTCACAATCCACTAGTCTCTCAGATGTTTCATCTGAAGAAGAGGGGGACCATACTGTCCTGTCAGACAGGACAGTATGGTGTTTCTGACGAGGATTCTCCATTGCAAATTGATGTCCCTGCCCTTGTGGTTGCTATTAAGCAAATCCTACAAATCACTGAAGATGAGGATTCCACTACTGTGGCTAAGAAAATTGATATGTTTAAACGGCAGAAGGTGGCTAAACATGTATTACCCCATTCTGACCATTTGGTGGACATCAGGCAGGAGCCCTGGTCTAATCCAGGAAAGAAATTCCTTCTGTCTAAACGGGCCTTGGCTCGCTATCCTCTCCCTGCACAGTTATGTAACAATTGGGAAAATTCACCACCGGTGGATTCTCATGTCACCCGCCTAGTGGTGTCATCCACTCTGCCTGTCACCACTGTCACCTCACTGAAGGAACCGACAGATAAGCGTGTGGAAGGATGCCTGAAGTCTATTTACTCCCTTACAGATGCTGTACATACAGTAGACCCACTATTGCGGCCTCTTGGGCTGCAAAAGGAATTGAAGCATGGGTTCATGCATTAGAGCTGCCCGAGGATATAGCTGACAATGCCAGACAATACCTGTCTCCTATTGACACCGCCGCCTATTACATTCAGGAGGCGTCCTCTTAAGGCGAGTCTGTTGGCAGCCAAGGCGTCAACTACTTCTGTCCTGGCTCGCCGTATTCTGTGGTTGAGGTCATGGAAGGTGGATCTAGACTCCAAAAAAAGACCTTGGAGGTATTCCCCTTTAAGGGGGACATTTTGTTTGGGGAAGACCTAAATAAAATTGTGTCTGAATTGGCGGCTGCAAAGACTGCCTTTCTCCCAAATACTAATCCTTCTGCACAGAAGGCTAAAGGTACCACTTTTCGTTCCTTTCGGATTCAAGGGAAAGCAAAAGGTCAGGCATACCTGAGACAATTTTGTGCTCCCAAAACAACTAAGCCCAAGGCAAAGCAGCCCTGGTCTGTCAGCCTGCTTCTAAACAAGACAAGCCTGCCGCATAATGGGGCGGGGGAGGCCGACTTCTGCAGTTCACCCAGGTCTGGTTAAAGACCACTTTAGACACATGGTTGCGGGAAGTTGTCTCCCACGGGTACACAATCTTCTTCAAGAGACATCCCCTCGCCAGTTTTGCACCACGGTTTTCCCTTCGGAACCGTTAAAGGCGCAAGCTCTACAAAAAGTTGTGGGTTCTTTCCTGAATACACTAGTGGTAGTACCGGTTCCTTTGGCCCAGAGAGGCAGAGGTTTCTACTCGACCCTGTTTCTAGTTCCGAAACCCAATCTATACTCAACCTCAAATCACTGAACAAGTTTGTGAGAGCATCCAAGTTCCTGTTATGCACACCAGTGCCTGCAGGAAAGTACTGGTGTCAGAACTGTTATGCACTCCAGTGTCTGCAGGAATGTACTGGTGTTTGAACTGTTATGCAAAACAAATGGACTCACAGACAAACTGGGGAATATGACATAACGTACACAGAAGGTAATAGGGTAACAAAATACACACAAAGTGAACAGAGAAGCCCAGAGGCTAAGGAACTGGGTATCTCCCTTGTATTAGAACTGCACAGATGGAAAAAGCAAGATGTTGTGTTTTAATACGTAGAGAACCCGAAATGCTGTTGCTAAGGGCAACAGCAAAACCCTAAAGGGTTACCAACGGGTGTGGCAGTAAACTCCTTGGTCAGAGATGGAATGATAGACACAAGGAGAGTCTCCACAATCCTATTTCTCACTTGCAGTGCACAGGTTTTAGCTTACTGCCACTAAACTGACCCCTGACACCTAGCACAGTGAGACAGGATTAGACAGGCAAGTCTTAGAATACAGCCGCAAACTTGCTAAGTTCACAGAGTAGTAACAGAACCCCAGCAAGCTAAACGACTGACTCCAGTCTTACTGCTAGGTCTGGATTGGCAGAGTGTAATACCAAATCCCCAGGCCTATTTGCAGTAAGCAACAAACAAATACAAAGCTACACAGTACTGGCTAACTTTCATGAACTGACTAACCAACAAAGATTCAGCAGCATCTGCTTACCCTGAAAAGAGGCCTTATAAAGCAGGTGCTGTCCACGCCCCACTCAGACCTCACAGACTGTGAGCACAAAAACCAGCACCGGATCCCCTGCCGTGCACAGAGCCTATAACCACTGCACAGCAAAAGACCCGAACCGGAGTATCAGCTGCGCTCAGGTTACTCCACTAGCACTTGTCTCCCGGTTGCCATGACGACGTGGCAGCACAGGGCAGGAGACCCTAACAGTTCCATATGGAAACACTGCGCTCAATTGTACTGGCTATGGAACCTGGAGACTATATGGTATACCTGGATATACAGGATGCGTACCTGCATATACCTGTTGCCATATCGCATCAGCAATATCTGCGGTTTGCTATTGGCAACCTCCACTGTCAGTTCCAAGCTCTACCATTTGGACTGGCTACGGCTCCACGGATCTTCACCAAGGTCATGGCCGTAATGACGGCCCATCTCCGTCGCCAGGGAGTCAGGATCCTGCCGTATCTTGACGACTTGCTGATTCTGGCAAACTCCCACGATGTTCTCCTCAGTCATTTAGGTAAGCTTCCTACAAGCCCACGGGTGGCTCATCATTTGGAAGAAATCTACGTTGGTCCCAGCTCAGAGCATGGTGCACCCGGGGGTACACCTGGACACACACAGTCAACGACTGATTCTGTGTCCAGAAAAAGTCCTGAGACTTCAAGACAGGATAAGATGCTTCCTTTGTCGCCCCAGAGTGTCGATACACTCGGCGATGCAAGTACTTGGCCTGATGGTGTCGGCATTCGATATGGTAGAGTACACTCAATTTCATTCTCACCCTCTGCATAGGTTAATCCTTTCCAAGTGGGAGGGCCTACCTCATCGGATCAGATCTCACATGATCACTTTCACTCCGGAGGTTCGTCTGTCGCTGACCTAGTGGCTACAGGACCAGCAATTGAACAGGGGCCGTCCCTTCTGGATTCCCGACTGGATCCTGCTGACAACGGACGCCAGACTGAGGAGATGGGGTGCGTTGTTGGAGCAACACTCTTATCAGGGCCGCTGGACCAAGGAGGAGTCACTTTTCCCAATAAACATTCTGGAGTTGCGGGCAGTGTTGGATGCATTGACTCTCGCCCTGCCTCTGTAACAGAAGAACAGGCCGGTTCAAGTACGATCAGACAATGCCACTACGGTGGCATACATAAACCATCAAGGCGGCACTCAAAACCGCATCGCTATGATGGAAGTGTCAAAAATCCTTTGTTGGGTGGAACGCCATCTGCCAGCAATATCGACAGTGTTTATTCCGGGCATCCTAAACTGGGAAGCAGACTTCCTCAGTCGCCAGGATGCATGGCGGAGAGTGGAGTCTTCATCCAGAAGTCTTTCAGCTCCTAGTGGACAAGTGGGGCCTACCAGATGTAGACCAGATGGCGTCTCGACACAATCACAAGGTTCCGGTCTTCGGATCAAGGACTAGGGATCCTCAAGCAGCATTCATGGATGCACTAGCAATTCCATGGAACTTTCGGTTCCCTCCAGGGTGCTGCGGAAGGTCAAACAAGAAGGAGGATTTCTACTGTTAGTCACTCCAGTGTGGTTCAGATGGCATTGGTTCTCAGACCTGCAAGGTCATCGACAAAGCATCCTCTTCTACTTCCTCAGCGCCCAGACCTCCTTGTACAGGGCCCTTGTCTTTATCCGGACCTGGCCAGGCTGACTTTGACGTAATGTCTCTTGAGGCATCACTCCTGAGAGCCAAAGGATTCTCTGAGGCGGTGATCCAAACTATGTTAAAAGCCCGCAAACCGGTATCTGTTCAGATTTATTACATGGTCTGGAATCCTTACTTCACCTGGTGTGCTGACAAGAATTATGATGCATACAGATTCAGAACTTCCAGAATTCTGGCTTTTCTGCAAAGAGGCCTGTACTTAGGCCTTCGTCTGGCCTCCCTCAAGTTTCACATACTTGCCTTGTCGGTATGGTTTCAGAGAAAAAGTGCATCTATACCTGACGTTCATACATTCGCTCAGGGTGTCTTACGGATTCAGCCTCCCTGTGTCCCTCCTGTGGCTCCATGGGATCTGTCTGTTGCCCTGCAAGAGTCTCCATTTGAACCTCTTGAGACTGGACCTTAAATGGCTCATGGCCAAGGTCTTGTTTTTACTGGCTATTGCCTCTGCAAGTAGGGTGTTGGACTTAGGCGCATTGTCCTATCATCCACCCTTTCTAATATTTCATTGTGACGGGCAGTTCTTAGAACTCGCCTAGGTTATTTACCTAAGGTGATGTCATCTTTTCACCTTAACCAAGAGATTGTGGTTCCGGCCTTTATCTCTTCTGATTTGTCCTCCAGAGAGCGGTCATTGGATGTGGTGCGGGCTCTCCGTATATATGTGGAAAGGACTGCCTCTATCAGGAGGTCGGATTCCCTTTTTGTTTTGTTTGGTTTTCACAAACGTGGCTGGCCTGCGAATAAGCAAACCTTGGTCAGATAGATTAGAATAGTGATTGCACAAGCTTATGCGCAGGCTGGTCTCCCAGCTCCTGCTGCTATTAATGCCCATTCTACTCGTTCTGTTAGACCTTCTTCGGCGGCCCGCCGTGGCGCGTCTGCAAAACAATTGTGCAAGGCGGCTACGTGGTTCTCTGTGAACACGTTTATTGATACTTCCGCCTCCCAGGATGCTTCCTTTGGACGCTAGGTTCTCATACATGGTTCCACAGGGCACCCACCCTGACGCACCTAGCTTCTATAGGTTTGTATGGCATTAGCCACTGGTCCCTTCTCCTCTCATGAGAATGTGGTTCTATGTGACTAACCTCTACCTTCTCTCTTACCTGCTCCTTCATTGGACTAGTTAACGAAACTGAGCCCACAGCGCCTGGAGGCTGGGTTATAAAGGAGGCCCCAATGCATCCTGGGACAGCCTAAAACTTTAGCCTGTTGGTGCCTCTGGATCAAGATCTACACCCTGATGTTTCCCTGTGGAACCCAATGTCCCTCGCAGAAAGAGAGTTAGCAATGGTAAGTCTACCATAACTCTCCTTTTGTTAGCAAACCAAAAAAGTTAGCAATTGGGCAAAACCATGTTGCACTGCAGGTGTGGCAGATGTAACATGTGCAGAGAGATTTAGATTTGGGTGGGGTGTGTTCAAACTGAAATTTGCAGTATAGAAATTAAGCAGACAGTATTTACCATGCACAGAAATAATGTAACTCACCTAAATCTTAATCTCTCTACGCGTTACATCTGCCCCACCTGCAGTACAACATGGGGGGTCATTCCGAGTTGTTCGCTCGCAAGCTGCTTTTAGCAGCTTTGCACACGCTAAGCCGCCGCCTACTGGGAGTGAATCTTAGCATAGTAAAATTGCGAACGAAAGATTCGCAATATTGCGATAAGACTTCTCTGTGCAGTTTCTGAGTAACTCGAGACTTACTCGGTACCTGCGATCAGTTCAGTGCTTGTCGTTCCTGGTTTGACGTCACAAACACACCCAGCGTTCGCCCAGACACTCCTCCGTTTCTCCAGCCACTCCCGCGTTTTTCCCAGAAACGGTAGCGTTTTTTCACACACACCCATAAAACGGCCAGTTTCCGCCCAGAAACACCCACTTCCTGTCAATCACATTACGATCACCAGAACGAGGAAAAAACCGTGAGTAAAATTCCTAACTGCATAGCAAATTTACTTGGCGCATGCGCACTAAGCGGAAAATCGCTGCGATGCGAAGAAATTTACCGAGCAAACAACTCGGAATGACCCCCATGGTTTTGCCCAATTTCTTACTTTGTTGTTTTGCTAACAAACCTGAATAAGCCCCAAGGTCTGTTGGATGGCTCAGCTGGATAGAGGAGCGTCACCATATGAAAACACACTGACATGTTTCAGATACATGATCCTTTCTTCAAGCGGAGACCATGAGCTGTGAATGCACAATTGGGTGTCATCCATGGTTTCTCTCCGATTGTTAAAAACCATTGGTGGTAAACCTGTTGATGGCTATTTCTCCTGACGATTTTCCATAAACTGATACCTTGTATGTGTGGCCTTATGGTTTAAATGTCAGGAAAGACAGCATGGTGATAGCCGGGACAGATACCTATAGGAGCCGCTGCAAATTACATCTGTAGAACTATTTTACAATGTTTGAGATAATTGCTAAATTATTTTCTCTGACGTCCTAGTGGATGCTGGGGACTCCGTAAGGACCATGGGAAATAGACGGCTCCGCAGGAGACTGGGCACATCTAAAGAAAGATTTAGGTCTATCTGGTGTGCACTGGCTCCTCCCCCTATGACCCTCCTCCAAGCCCCAGTTAGATTTCTGTGCCCGGCCGAGCTGGATGCACACTAGGGGCTCTCCTGAGCTCCTAGAAAGAAAGTATAGTTTAGGTTTTTTTTTTACAGTGAGACCTGCTGGCAACAGGCTCACTGCAGCGAGGGACTAAGGGGAGAAGAAGCGAACCTACCTAAGTGGTGGTAGCTTGGGCTTCTTAGGCTACTGGACACCATTAGCTCCAGAGGGATCGCACACAGGACCCGACCTCGTCGTCCGGAGCCGCGCCACCGTCCCCCTTACAGAGCCAGAAGCAAGAAGAAAGCCCGCCGAAAAAGGGGCGGAGCCATCTCCCTCAGCACACTGGCGCCATTTTCCCTCACAGCTTCGCTGGAGGGATCGCTCCCTGGCTCTCCCCTGCAGTCCTGCACTACAGAAAGGGTAAAAAAGAGAGGGGGGGCACAAATGTAGGCGCAGTATAATATATATATGCAGCTATAAGGGAAAACACTCTTTATAGGTGATATCCCTGTGGTATATAGCGCTCTGGTGTGTGCTGGCATACTCTCCCTCTGTCTCCCCAAAGGGCTTTGTGGGGTCCTGTCCTCTGTCAGAGCATTCCCTGTGTGTGTGCTGTGTGTCGGTACCGCTGTGTCGACATGTATGATGAGGAAAATGATGTGGAGGCAGAGCAAATGCCTGTAAATGTGTTGTCACCCCCTGAGGGGTCGACACCTGTGTGGATGGACTTATGGAAGGAATTACGTGACAGTGTCAGCTCCTTACATAAAAGGTTTGACGACATAGGACAGCCGGCTACTCAGCTTGTGACTGTTCCAGCGTCTCAAATGTCATCAGGGGCTTTAAAACGCCCGCTACCTCAGATGGCAGACACAGATGTCGACACGGATACCGACTCCAGTGTCGACGACGATGAGACTAGTGTACCCTCCAATAGGTCCACCCGTTACATGATTGAGGCAATGAAAAATGTATTACACATTTCTGATAGTACCCCAGGTACCACAAAAAAGGGTATTATGTTCGGTGAGAAAAAACTACCAGTAGTTTTTCCTGCATCTGAGGAATTAAATGAGGTGTGTGAGGAAGCCTGGACTTCCCCCGATAAGAAATTTATAATTTCTAAACGGTTATTGGCAGCGTACCCTTTCCCGCCAGAGGATAGGTCACGTTGGGAAACATCCCCTAGGGTAGATAAAGCGCTTACACGTTTATATCAAAACAGGTGGCACTACCGTCTCCGGATACGGCCGCCCTAAAGGATCCTGCTGATAGAAAGCAGGAGGCTACCCTAAAAGCTATATATACACACACGGGCATTATATTGCGACCAGCGATTGCATCAGCATGGATGTGCAGTGCTGCTGCTGCGTGGTCAGATTCCCTGTCGGATAATATTGATACCCTGGATAGGGACACTATTTTGCTGACAGTAGAGCATATAAAAGACGCTGTCTTATAGATGCGTGATGCACAGAGGGACATTTGCCGGCTGGCATAAAAAATAAGCGCAATGTCCATTGCCGCCAGAAGGGAGTTATGGACTCGGCAGTGGTCAGGTGATGCCGATTCAAAAAGGCACATGGAAGTTTTGCCTTATAAGGGGGTGGAACTGTTTGGGGATGGTCTTTCAGACCTCGTTTCCACAGCTACGGCTGGGAAATCGACATTTTTGCCACAGGCTACCCCACAGCAAAAGAAGGCACCGTATTATCAAGTACAGTCCTTTCGGCCCCATAAACACAAGAGGGCTCGAGGCGCATCCTTTCTGCCGAGAGGCAAAGGTAGAGGGAAAAAGCTGCAACATACAGCCAGTTCCCAAGAGCAAAAGTCCTCCCCCGCGTCCGGTAAGTCCACAGCATGACGCTGGGGCTTCACAGGCGGATCCGGGTACGGTGGGGGCCCGTCTCAGAAATTTCAGCACACAGTGGGCTCTCTCACAGGTGGATCCCTGGACCCTTCAAGTAGTATCTCAGGGGTACAGGCTGGAATTCGAGACGTCCCCCCCCCCCCCCTAACCCCCCCCGCCGTTTTCTAAAATCTGCCTTACCAGCAACTCCCTCTGCCAGGGAGGCAGTGTTGGTGGCTATCCAAAAACTGTATTCACAGCAAGTGATTGTCACGGTACCCCTCCTTCAGCAAGGGAAGGGTTACTATTCCACCGGACGGTTCGGTGAGACCCATCTTAAATTTAAAATCCTTGAACACTTATATCAAAAGGTTCAAGTTCAAGATGGAATCGCTCAGGGCGGTTATTGCGAGCCTGGACGAAGGGGGCTTACATGGTCTCCCTGGACATCAAGGATGCGTACCTGCATGTCCCCATTTACCCTCCTCACCAGGAGTACCTCAGATTTGTGGTACAGGACTGTCACTATCAGTTCCAGACGCTGCCGTTTGGGTTATCCACGGCACCGAGGGTCTTTACCAAGGTAATGGCCGAAATGATGATACTCCTTCGCAAGAAGGGAATTTTAATTATCCCGTACTTGGACGATCTCCTGATAAAGGCGAGGTCCAAGGAACAGTTGGTAGTGGGGGTAGCACTTTCTCGGGAAGTGCTACAACAGCACGGCTGGATTCTCAATATTCCAAAGTCACAGCTGGTCCCGACGACACGTCTTCTGTTCCTGGGAATGATTCTGGACACAGACCAGAAAAAAGTGTTTCTTCCAGTGGAAAAAGCCGAGGAGTTGTCATCTCTAGTCAGAGACCTCCTAAAACCGTGACAGGTGTCGGTACATCAATGCACACGAGTCCTGGGAAAAATGGTAGCTTCGTACGAAGCAATTCCATTCGGAAGGTTCCACGCAAGGACTTTCCAGTGGGACCTGTTGGACAAATGGTCCGGGTCCCATCTCCAGATGCAACAGCGGATAACCCTATCGGCAAGGACCAGGGTGTAGCTGCTGTGGTGGCTACAGAGGGCTCATCTACTAGAGGGCCGCAGATGCGGAATACAGGACTGGGTCCTGGTGACCACGGATGCCAGCCTTCGGGGCTGGGGCGCAGTCACACAGGGAAGAAATTTCCAAGGACTGTGGTCAAATCAGGAGATTTCGCTTCACATAAATATTCTAGAGCTAAGGGCCATTTACAATGCCCTAAGCCAAGCAAGGCCCCTGCTTCAGAACCAGCCGGTACTGATCCAATCAGACAACATCACGGCGGTCGCCCATGTAAACAGACAGGGCGGCACAAGAAGCAGGAGGGCAATGGCAGAAGCCACAGATATTGCGCCAGGTCAAGGGACCCTCAGGCGATCGCTGTGGACGCTCTGGTAGCACCGTGGGTGTACCAGTCGGTTTATGTGTTTCCTCCTCTGCCTCTCATTCCCAAGGTACTGAGAATAATACGAAGGCGAGGAGTGAAAACTATACTCGTGGTTCCGGATTGGCCAAGAAGAGCTTGGTACCCGGAACTTCAAGAGATGCTTTCAGAGGACCCTTGGCCTCTGCCGCTCAGACAGGACCTGCTGCAGCAGGGGCCCTGTCTGTTCCAAGACTTACCGCGGCTACATTTGACGGCATGGCGGTTGAACACCGGATCCTGAAGGAAAAGGGCATTCCGGAGGAAGTCATCCCTACCCTGATCAAAGCCAGGAAGGATGTCACCGCAAAACATTATCACCGCATTTGGCGGAAATATGTTGCTTGGTGTGAGGCCAGGAAGGCCCCAACCGAGGAATTTCAACTGGGTCGATTCCTGCATTTCCTGCAAGCAGGGGTGACGTTGGGCCTCAAATTGGGGTCCGTTAAGGTCCATATTTCGGCCCTGTCGATTTTCTTCCAGAAAGAACTGGCTTCACTGCCTGAAGTTCAGACTTTTGTCAAAGGAGTTCTGCGTATTCAGCCTCCTTTTGTGCCCCCAGTGGTACCTTGGGATCTCAATGTGGTTTTGGAGTTCCTGAAATCACATTGGTTTGAACCACTTAAGACTGTGGATTTGAAATATCTCACGTGGAAAGTGGTCATGCTGTTGGCCCTGGCTTCGGCCAGGCGTGTGTCAGAATTGGCGGCTTTGTCCTATAAAAGCCCTTATCTGATTTTCCATATGGATAGGGCAGAGTTGAGGACTCGTCCTCAGTTTCTCCCGAAGGTGGTATCAGCGTTTCACTTGAACCAGCCTATTGTGGTGCCTGCGGCTACTAGGGACTTGGAGGATTCCAAGTTACTCGACGTAGTCAGGGCCCTGAAAGTTTATGTTTCCAGGACGGCTGGAGTCAGGAAAACTGACTCGCTGTTTATCCTGTATGCACCCAACAAACTGGGTGCTCCTGCTTCTAAGCAGACTATCGCGCGCTGGATTTGTAGCACTATTCAGCTGGCGCATTCTGCGGTGGGACTACCGCAGCCTAAATCTGTAAAAGCCCATTCCACAAGGAAGGTGGGCTCATCTTGGGCGGCTGCCTGAGGGGTCTCGGCTTTACAACTTTGCCGAGCTGCTACTTGGTCAGGGGCAAACACGTTTGCAAAATTCTACAAATTTGATACCCTGGCTGAGGAGGACCTGGAGTGCTCTCATTCGGTGTTGCAGAGTCATCCGCACTCTCCTGCCCGTTTGGGAGCTTTGGTATAATCCCCATGGTCCTTACGGAGTCCCCAGCATCCACTAGGACGTCAGAGAAAATAAGAATTTACTCACCGGTAATTCTATTTCTCGTAGTCCGTAGTGGATGCTGGGCGCCCATCCCAAGTGCGGATTGTCTGCAATACTTGTAAATCGTTATTGTTACACAAATCGGGTTGTTATTGCGAGCCATCTGTTCAGAGGCTCCGTTGTTATCATACTGTTAACCGGGGTTCCTATCACGAGTTATACGGTGTGATTGGTGTGGCTGGTATGAGTCTTACCCGGGATTCAAAATCCTTCCTTATTGTGTCAGCTCTTCCGGGCACAGTGTCCTAACTGAGGCTTGGAGGAGGGTCATAGGGGGAGGAGCCAGTGCACACCAGATAGACCTAAATCTTTCTTTAGATGTGCCCAGTCTCCTGCGGAGCCGTCTATTCCCCATGGTCCTTACGGAGTCCCCAGCATCCACTACGGACTACGAGAAATAGAATTACCGGTGAGTAAATTCTTATTATTAGTAATATTGATATAGCGCCACCATACTCTGTTGTGCTTTACAAAAGTGAAAATAAATGCAAATAGAATAATGCAGAATTCAGGCGACAGCGGTCATTTTAAATGAACATATTGTAAGGCTTAGTCTAACAAAATTCAGTATTTGCCAGGAGGCATCAATACCCAGAATTTCTCTTTCATCCACAAGGGGACACTGGGGATCTCAGAGACAAAGATCCCGCGTGGAAGGGATCGTCATCTCACAGAAGATCAAGAAGCAGTGAGTACAGAGACAGAAAACGCAAACAGCGCAGTAAGGTGATTTATCCCCCCAGCAGTAGATATCACGCTGCCCGTTGGTATAGACAGCGGCAGAAGGGTTAGTTGCTTGTTGATCTTCTGAGAGATGCCGATCCCTTCCACACGGGATCTTTGTCTCTGAGATCTATAGAGTCCCCGAGTGGATTCGGAGAAATGGATTTATCGGTAAGTACCAAAATCCTCTTTTATATATATTAAGGTGGCAAAAACGTAAAACACCGAAAAAGGCAATACAACAGGGTGAGCTCTTTGGTGCTCTTCGATTAAAGGCAAACAAGAGTAGTAGTAATTTTAACCTGAAGAATAGAAAGTGTGAGGAGGGTGGTCTAAGAAGACAGATGGCACCCAACGGAGCTATTCAATTGTTGCTCCGTTCAGGTGCGATCAACAATTGGGCGCTCAAACAGGACTTTTCACGTCACACCCATTAGTTTGGTCAGGTTTCGCTGCTTAGGGTGGTCTAAGAAGATTGATGTAAGCTCAAAGGGGAATCGTGGAGCCATGGGGCTTAATTCAGACCTGATTGCAGCAGCAAATGTGTTAGCTAATGGGCAAAACCATGTGCACTGCAGGTGTGGCAGATATAACATATGCAGAAAGAGTTAGATTTGGGTGGGTTATATCGATTCTGTGCAGGGTAAATACTATCTGCTCTATTTTTACACTGCAATTTAGATTTCAGTTTGAACACACCCCACCCAAATCTAACTTTCTCTGCACATGTTATATCTGCCACACCTGCAGTGCACATGGGTGGTCATTCCGAGTTGTTCGCTCGGTAATTTTCTTCGCATTGCAGCGATTTTCCGCTAACTGCGCATGCGCAATGTTCGCACTGCGACTGCGCAAAGTAAATTTGCTATGCAGTTAGGTATTTTACTCACGGCATTACGAGGTCTTTTCTTCGTTCTGGTGATCGTAATGTGATTGACAGGAAGTGGGTGTTTCTGGGCGGAAACAGGCCGTTTTATGGGAGTGTTTGAAAAAACGCTGCTGTTTCTGGGAAAAACGCGGGAGTGGCTGGAGAAACGGAGGAGTGTCTGGGCGAACGCTGGGTGTGTTTGTGACGTCAAACCAGGAACGACAAGCACTGAACTGATCGCACTGGAAGAGTAAGTATCGAGCTACTCAGAAACTGCACAGAGAAGTCTTTTCGCAATATTGCGAATCTTTCCTTCGCAATTTTGATAAGCTAAGATTCACTCCCAGTAGGCGGCGGCTTAGCGTGTGCAAAGCTGCTAAAAGCAGCTTGCGAGCGAACAACTCGGAATGAGGGCCATGGTTTTGCCCATTAGCTAACACATTTGCTGCTGGCTCCACGATTCCCCTTTGTGCTTACATCAATCTTCTTAGACCACCCTAAGCAGTTAAACTTGACCAAACTAATGGGTGTGACGTGAAAAGTCCTGTTTGAATGCCCATATTGTTGATCGCACCTGAACGGAGCAACAATTGAATAGCTCCGTTGGGTGCCATCTGCTGGCTACTGGCACTTTAAACAATTGAATATCGCCCAATATGGTTAATTGGATTTTCCATTATGTGTAGGTAAGTGTAACTGTGGGAATGAGTCATGTGATGGTAAAGAGTAACAGCCCCAGGTGACAGTTTGTTTGGGAAAGAGAGGTTAAAGGATCTCACTATACTCTCAACTGAGCAAAAGGTGGTGTAGAATATCGATTTAGAGGACATAGGGGCTGATTCAGACTCTGACGTGCTCAAATTGATATGAAGCGATTTCTGCACATCTGGGCATGAGTTTACGCCGGTATGTGCATGTGCAAGATCCTAAACTGCGCAAGGGGGAGCGTTTACGCCATGTTTTGTGGGCGCTGTCCAGATAACGGAGATGTGTCCGGATCGTTGGAGGGGCGGGCCGCAGCGGCTGCGTGATGTCACATGCAGCCACTGTGACCCATAACATGGCGGCTAGCCGTCTGCCTTCGCAGCTAGGCAGAGCAGGCAGAGGGCTACTCGAAACATGCAAAAGCATCGCTGCCGTGCTATGCTTTTGCATGGGTGCGGGTGGGGGCAGGATCTGATATGCAGGGCAGACTTGCCCTGTGCTGGGCGTCCCCCCGCATGTCAAAGAAATTGATCGTAGATGTGCGTTTTCTCGCTCATCTACGATCAGGTCTGAATGAGGCCCACTGGGGTAAATGTATGAAGCAGTGATAAGAGTGGGGAATTGAGCCAGTGGAGAAGTTGTCCATGGCAGCCAATCAGCATTGAAGTAACATTTATAATTCGCATACTATAAAATTATGCAGAGCAGCTGATTGGTTGCTATGTGCAGCTTTTCCACTGGCTCACTTCTCCACTTTTATCACAGCTTCATACATTTGCCCAGTGATCAGAAGCCTTGCATCGGTTACAACTAGCAACGTTTTTTTTTTCCACTCTGCAAAGGATGGGGGGGTTTGTTTGCGATTCATTGACTTTGCCAGGGGCACCCTGACGTCTAGTTGTTGCACTGTATCATATATACATGTATTATAAAGCAGTCATCAGTTACATTTATTAGATGTATTTATTGAAGAAGTTACGTAATGGGCAATACACAATAACATGCACAATGTAGTATATGTAATGTATATGTGTGTTCCATCCATCAATTTACAAACGTAGCAAAGAATATATTAGAAAAGTGGGAAGGGAAATATTAAGACAGTCTTAACGAAATATTAAGTCAGTCAGACGTGGAGCATCCAGACATATGCAGCAAGTTTACAACAAAACCCATGAAAGACTACATCCAGTGGAGGTTCAAGGGTGTGCGCAGCCACAGTCACCCCATCAGCACAAGTTACCCCTCCAGCTCCTCTATTAACTGCTAGGAGAACCCAGTTGCAATCAGACCCAGTGGCACTAGGATCCAGACGCCATATACAGATGACGGGCTTCAAAGGAAGATAACTCATTTGCGGATAAGGACCAGGCATTGGCAAGATCCGTGGGGATGTATTATACAGCCACCTAGTTGTAGGCACATTAGTCAGCCAGAGGGCATCACCCAGGTGGAACGGGCAGATGAGCGACAGACTCAGAACACAGCATACAGTAGTGTCGAGTCGGGGACATTGCTGTATGGTCAGATAGTTACATAGTTAGTGAGGTTGAAAAGTGGCAAAATGCCCATCGGGTTCAACCTGTATCCGTGTTAAGCAGTGCATATTATAATGCACCAGCCGAAATAATGGTTTCGTACCTATTGACAACTATATTTCGTATCACTCCCATATACAGTACATAATGTCAATATATTAAATGCTATAGCCCTGGATATCTTTTTCAGCTACAAAACTGTCCATTCTGTTTTTAAATGCATTTAAAGAGTCCGCCATTATTATCTTCTCTGGCAGGGAGTTCCAAATCCTTATTGCCCTTACAGTGAAGAACCCTTTCGTACGTTGTGTATGGAATTTTCTCTCCTCTAGCCTCAGTATGTGCCCACGTGTCCTATACAGAGTTTTATTAATAAACAAATCCCCTGCTAACTCTTTGTATTGACCCTTTACATATTTGAAGATATAAATAATGTCTCCTCTTTTCAAGGTAATACAAATTTAACCTAGTAAGCCTTTCCTCATACTCCAGCGTCTCTAACCCTTTAATCAGTTTAGTAGCGTGCCTTTGAACTCTTTCTAGTTCCCCAATATCTTTTTTATAATATGGTGCCCAAAATTGAACACAATATTCCAGATGCGGACGTACCAATGATTTATACAGAGGCAGGATTACATCCTCGTCCCTTGACTCAATACCCCGTTTTATGCACGCAAAGACTTTACTTGCCTTCTTTGCTGCATTTTGACATCGTGTACTGTTATTAAGCCTATTATCTATGAGCACCCCCAAATCTTTTTCCACTACTGCTACCCCTATATTTTCTCCATTAAAAGTGTAGGATGCAAGTTTGTTTCTAATCCCAAAGTGCACAACTTTGCATTTTTAAATATTGAATCTCATTCCCCATTTAGGCTCCCAAGTTTCAAGTTTAAGTAAGTCATTCTGTAGAGACTCCACATCGATTTCTGAATTAATTACCTTCGTATCAGCTGCAAAGATTGACACTGTGCTTCCCAGGCCTATTCCTAGATCATTAATAAATATATTGAACAGTAGCGGGCCAATTACGGACCCTTGTGGCATTCCACTGACTACTGGTGCCCAGCTGCAGAACATCCCATTAACCACTACTCGTTGTACCGTTATTCAGCTAATTTCCTATCCATGTACAAATAGTATTTCCTAGTCCAAGTTCTCTTAATTTGATGATCAGTCTACTATGAGGCACTGTATCGAAGGCTTTTGCAAAATCTAAAAAGACCACATCCACTGCTTTACCCTGGTCGAGATTAATGCTCACTTCCTCGTAGAAGCTAATTAAGTTAGTTTGACACAATTTGTCCCTCACAAACCCATGCTGACTATTGCTAATAAACTTAGAATTCCGCAGATAATCCTCTATGATGCTATCCCTCAAAATGCCTTCCAATATTTTACCCACTATAGAGGTTATACTAACTGGTCGATAGTTCCCAGGATGATTTTTAGATCCCTTTTTAAATAATGGCACTACCTCAGCTATACGCCAATCCCTCGGTACCATACCTGATCTAATTCAACTATAGAAAATCAAGTATAAGGGTTTTGCTAGCTGAGCCTTAAGCTCCATAATAACCCTCAGGTGAAAGCCATCTGGGCCCAGTGATTTATTAATCTTTATGTTGCTTAGATAGGAACCTCCAGTCCGGGATCTCTGGCTGCTGCTGCCCTTGGGGCCCACTTATCATTGATTGCATTTGCAATGTGATCTCATAGGCAAGTGACAAGGGGGGTGTTCCAGTTGCTCAGAAACCCCTCTCCTCTTAGCCAGCTGCTCAAATTATAACCACTGTAGCAATAGTATATAATACAATTACTAGAGCTGCCACGACAGCGTGCAGTTTAGGAGACAGAGCGGAGCTGCTGCACATGCCCAGTAGACTTCTACCAAGTTTGCTGTGTGTGGAGATCTGAGTGCTCAGTCAGTCCACTGGACCAGAGAGCAGCTGCCAGGAAGAAGATACAGGAGCCTTACCATGAGGTGGGAAATTATGTGCTTAGAAAGTGCAGTTCTGTCGTCTACTGGTTTGCTCATGTTTATTTATTATGTACAGTTTAACCTTTTCATAACCACTATGTTTGATACAACCTATACCAGGGGTTCCCAACCACGGTTCCTAAGGCACACTAACAGTCCTGTTTTTAAGTATAGCCATACTTGAGGACAGGCTACTTAACTACTATCTCAGTTATGTTAGCAATCTGCTCAAGCATGCATATCACTAAAACCTAGACAGGGCTCCTTGAGGACTGATGTTGGGAGGAGGTGCATACCACCGCCTCCCTGCATTTGCTAAGCGATCGCATCTCATATGAACATCGGGGCCCACTGCTCGCCGACCAACAAAGTGTGATCCCCTGGATCCCCACAGACCATTTTGAGCAGTGTCAGATGAATTGCCCAGTGCAGAGAGCAGGGTGGGCCCCACTGCCTGAGGGATCTGCCCCTTACCTTAGGTAGGCAGGGCTGACCTTGTGTGTGCCAGACTGAGTGCACTGGTTCCATGTCAACAACTATTTGGAATTGTAACCTGTGGCGAGCGGATCAAGACACCGGGCCCGAAGTGTGGCGAGTGAAGCAAGCTGGCGAGGGTACGTTGCAACATCAATTAAAAAAAGAAATAACGTAAAGCAAACAGAGATTGAAGAAAAGATGAACATGCTGTAAGGGCGGAAGAGATCTTATGCCCTCACTTGATATCACATCTGGGTCCTGTCCACGAAGGGTAAATAGACACAACAGCCAGACTGAAGGCGGGAATCCTGCCACCTATCAGCACTGATAATCACAGACACATACTGTATGTAATTAAGACCTACTTCTGTGAGTTTCAAGGCTCTGCTTGCTTCTTTGGCTACAGGACACCATTAGCTCCTGAGGGTTTGAACACTAGGTACGCCTAGGGGCTCATTCCCAGAGCCGGCCGTCACCCCCCTTGCAGAGCCAGAAGTCAGAAACCAGGTGAGTAGAAGAAGAAAAGTAGACTTCAGTGACGGCTTTGAAGTATCGCACAGCGATCGCGCTGTGAGCCATGCTCCCACACACAGCGGCACTACAGGGTGCAGGGCGCGGGGGGGGGCGCCCTGGGCAGCATATCTAACCTCCATAACGGACTGGCAAGAGTGGACATAGTGCCAGGGCACTGTCCGGACCCCCGCCAGTATAAAAATTTATTTAAAAAAAGCGGGTCTGAAGCGCGCCATTACGGGGGAGGAGCTTAGCCCTCACAGCACACAGCACGGCGCCATTTTCTCTTCACAAGGCTGCAGAGACGCTGGTCCTTCCTCATACTGCTGCATAAGTATCAGGGTGAAAAACGGGGGGGCACAGCTATTTTGGTGCACGATAAAAGACGTATTACATATCACTGAGGATCCTACTGTTCCCGAGGGAGGCGGTCAAGATCCCACTGGACAGAATCCCGGCGGTCGAAATACCGACGCCGGAATCCCGACCGGCACAATCCTGACATATTCTCCCTCCGTGAGTGTCCACGACACCCATAGAGGGAGAATATAATAGTGTGCCGAGTGTAACGAGGCACCGTGCCCGCAGCGTGGCGAGCGAAGCGAGCCCGCAAGGGGCTGCATTCCGCTCGCCACCCCTGTCGGAATTGTGTGGTCGGGATTCCGGCGTCGGTATTTCGACCGCCGGGATCCCGTCCAGCGGGATTTAGTACTGATCCCTGTTCCCGATACTAGGGTCTGTATGTTTAAAGGAAAGAAACCTGAGGTAACATTTCCTCCCTCTCATGAACTGAACACACTTTGGGAAAAAGTTTGGGAAAATCCTGACAAAAAGTTTCAGATTCCCAAAAGGATTCCAGTGGCATATCCGTTTCCCTCTGGGGATAAGGAAAATGGGAGTCACCCCCCATTGTGAACAAAGCTCTATCACGGCTGTCCAAAAAGGTGGCTCTTCCGTCCCCTGACACGGCAGCCCTAAAGGATCCTGCGGATCGTAGGCAGGAAAATACATTAAAATCCATTTATGTCACCACGGGTACGCTGTCACGATCCGGGTATCTGGACGCCATTTCTTACCCATCAGATGCCTCCTAAGGCTGGCTCAGCGCTCCAGGACCGGATCCCATCTGTTATCCTGATGTGCATATTCCCGCATCCTCTCCTGTCTCTCTGGACGCTGTCACAGTAACGCCTTATACATTTGGCATGGCGTCTCCCGCGGCCTCCGCCGCCGTTCCTGAGCTTCTGCATTCAGAGTGGCGATTACGTCAGCCGCGGCCTCCGCTGTGTCCGCGTGGTTGGATGTGCACCTGTCAGCCTGGCGTCTCCTGTCTCCGGTGGCCGGCGCCGCCATTACTGTTTTCCAGACCACATGGATTACAAACCAAACTTCCCTCCAAGTGTCTGCATGGGCGCAGCCATCTTGGATTCTGTCATCTGATCATATTCACCAATCTGCTGTCTGTATTATTAATTTGCATAATTGCCTAGCCAATGCCTTCCTTGCTGCAGGTATAAATAGGTTGTGCCTGAGCAAGGAAGGCGTCAGTGCTTTGGTTGTCAAACCTAGTTCCAGTTTGTCTCTCTTCTGTGAATGTCTTCCAGGTTCCAGCTCCTGTCTCCAGACTTCTGCTATAGAGACCCGCACCATAATTCCATCTGCGGTGTAGCCTGACTCTCCGATCCATACTGGACTCACCTGTTTCCAGCTACAACATCACCTGCTTCCAGCTCAGCTTCCAGCAGTGTACAGCTTCTCTTAAAGGGCCGGTGTCCTTTCTGCAGTTTACCACTCTCCACCGGTATTATTATTTCTCCGCTCTCAAATTCTACATTTCATCTACATTGCATCGCTCTCAAGCTTTATTTATTATTTAACTGGTTCCAGCCAGTATCCACTCCGTGCCAACACCTGTCTGGTTCTAACCAGTACCCACAGCAGCATTTTATCTACAGCAGTCCAGCTTTCCCTGGAACACCAGCTGGTACGACCCTGGGCTTTCCTCATTGCTACAGTTGAGCCTGGTAAGGACTTTCCAACTTGCAGATAATAAGAACTGTCTCATACCACCAGAGCTCTGTGGCCCCTGCCACCCTGTAGTACCCAGGAACTGTATTATTATTTCTCTGCTGATTTTTATGTTACTTTTTACTGCTACTGTGATGCATGGAGTTTGTCATAAATAAATATCATTGACTTTTACTCAAGTTGTCGTGGTCACGCCTTCGGGCGGTTTCTCTTCATGTTACTTACATGTCCAGGGGTCTGATACAACCTCCCAGGTTCCGGTACATCTCAGCCCCTACAACTGAGGCTGCCTTCCGTCAGCTCAGGCCCTCAGTTGTGACATACGCTACTCAGACCAGCCATTGCATCTGCGTGGGTGAGTAGTGCTATCGAAAAATGGGCAGATAACTTGTCATCTGAAATAGATACCCTGGATAGGGATAGTATTCTTTTGACACTGGGTTATATCAGGGATGCTGCAGTCTACCTAAAGGAAGCTGCGAGGGATATTGGCCTCTTGGGATCACGGGCCAATGCCATGGCAGTCTCAGCTAGGAGAGCATTGTGGATTCATGGAATGCTGATGCTGACTCTAAGAAAGCTATGGAGTCTCTACCGTATAAGGGTGGTGTATTGTTTGGTGACGGCCTCGCAGATTTGGTATCTACGGCTACCGCGGGTAAGTCGTCATTTTTACCTTATGTGCCTGCACCACAAAAGAAAGTACACCACTATCAAATGCAGTCCTTTCGGCCCTATAAATACAGAAAGGGCCGAGGTTCTTCCTTCCTTGCTACTAGAGGAAGGGGAAGAGGTAAACGATCACTGGCCGTGGCCGGTTCCCAGGAGCAGAAGTCCTCTCCGGCTTCTGCCAAGTCCACCGCATGACGCTGGGGCTCCTCTGCGGGAGTCCGCACCTGTGGGGGCATGTCTCAAACTCTTCAGTCAATTCTGGGCTCGTTCGCGCCTGGCCCCATGGGTTTTAGAAATAGTGTCCCAGGGGTACAAACTGGAGTTTCAAGTCGTTCCCCCTCACCGTTTTTTTTCTTTTTCAAATCGGCCTTACCAGCTTCTCTTTTCCGGACAGGGAGGTGGTATGCGCCGCAATACAAAAATTGTATCACAATCAAGTCATTGTCAGGGTTCCCCCCGTCGCAACAGGGAGAAGGCTTTTATTCGAGCCTGTTCGTGGTCCTGAAGCCAGACGGCTCAGTCAGACCAATCCTGAACCTCAAATCCCTCAATTTCTACCTGAGAAAATTCAAATTCAAGATGGAATCTCTCCGGGCAGTGATCTCCAGTCTGGAGGAGGGGGATTTTATGGTGTCGGTAGACATAAAGGATGCCTACTTACATGTTCCCATGTATCCTCCACATCAGGCTTACCTGAGGTTTGCAGTTCAGGATTGTCATTACCGATTTCAGACGTTGCCGTTTGGTCTGTCCACGGCTCCGAGGGTTTTCACCAAAGTGATGGCCGAAATGATAGTAAAGGTGAGATCCAGGGACCAATTACTGCAGAACATTACGCTCTCCCTGACAATTCTGCAGCAACCTGGTTGGCTCCTAAACTTGCCAAAATCACAGTTGGTTCCGACGAGACGGCTGTCGTTTTTGGGAATGATTCTGGACACAGAATTACAGAGAGTTTTTCTTCCAGTGGAAAAGGCTCTGGAAGTTCAGACCCTGGTCAAACAAATTCTGAAACCAGCTAGAGTATCGATCCATCAATGCACTCGGTTGCTGGGGAAGATGGTGGCGGCCTACGAGGCCATTCAGTTTGGCAGATTCCATGCCAGAGTGTTTCAGTGGGACCTGTTGGACAAGTGGTCCGGGTCCCATCTACACATGCACCGCAGGATAACCCTGTCTTCCAAGACTAGAATCTCAGTCCTGTGGTGGCTGCACAGCTCTCACCTCCTAGAGGGATGCAGGTTCGGGATCCAGGACTGTCTCTTAGTGACGACGGATGCGAGTTTTCGAGGCTGGGGAGCAGTCACACAGGGGGAAAGCTTCCAGGGAAGATGGTCAAGCCAGGAAATGCGTCTACACATAAACGTTCTGGAATTAAGGGCCATTCACAACGGCCTTCTGCAAGCGGAACATCTTCACAATCGGCCCGTCTTGATTCAGTCGGACAACATAACAGCAGTGGCGTACATAAACCGCCTGGGTGGTACAAAGAGCAGAGCAGCAATGGCAGAGGCCACAAAGGTTCTTCGTTGGGCGAAAAGGCATACAAGCGCTCTGTCAGCGTTCTTCATTCCAGGAGTGGACAACTGGGAAGCAGTCTTTCTCAGCAGACACGATCTCCATCCAGGAGAGTGGGGTCTTCATCAAGAGGTCTTTGCAGAAGTGAGGAGTCTTTGGGGAATTCCTCAAATAGACATGATGGCGTCTCGCCTCAACAAGAAACTTCAGAAATATTGTTCCAGGTCCAGAGACCCTCAAGCAATAGCAGTGGACGCCCTAGTGACACAGTGGGTGTTTCAGTCAGTGTACGTCTTTCCACCGCTTCCACTCATTCCAAAAGTGATAAAGATCATAAGAAGAACAAAGGTTCAAGCAATCCTCTTTGTTCCAGACTGGCCAAGGAGAGCTTGGTATCCAGATCTTCAGGAATTACTCGTAGGAGATCCCTGGCCTCCTCCTCTGAGGGAGGATCTGTTACAGCAGGGGCCGTGCGTGTTCCAAGACTTACCGCGACTTCGTTTGACGGCTTGGAGGTTGAACGTCGGATCCTAGCCCGAGAGAGTATTCCCAAGGAAGTCATCCCCACTCTTATTCAGCCCAGAAAAGGGGTAACGTCTAAACATTACCACCGTATTTGGAGGAAATACGTGTCTTGGTGTGAGTCCAAGAAGGCTCCTACGGAAGAATTTCAGTTAGGACGTTTTCTCCATTTTCTACAAGCCGGTGTGGATGCGAGCCTAAAGTTGGGCTAAATTAAAGTGCAAATTTCAGCTTTATCGGTTTTCTTCCAAAGACAATTGGCCTCCCTTCCAGAAGTTCAGACTTTCATGAAGGGCGTGTTGCACATCCAACCTCCCTTTGTGCCCCCTGTGGCACTGTGGGATCTTAACGTGGTGTTGCTTCAATCTCATTGGTTGGTGAACCTTTACAGAAGGTAGAGTTGAAATTCCTCACCTGGAAAGTGGTCATGCTGTTGGCCTTGGCATCCGCAAGACGGGTGTCTGAATTGGCGGCCTTGTCTCACAAGAGCCCTTATTTGATATTCCATGAAAATAGAGCAGAGTTGAGGACTCAGCAGTTTCTGCCGAAAGTGGTTTCATCATTCCACCTGAACCAACCTATTGTGGTGCCAGTGGCTACTGACGCCTTGCTGGAATCGAGTTTTCTCGACGTAGTCAGAGCTTTAAAGATTTATGTCGCCAGAACGGTTCAGTTTCGGAAAACGGAGGCTCTGTTTGTCCTGTATGCTCACAACAAAATTGGGGCGCCTGCTTCCAAGCAGAGTATTGCACGCTGGATCTGTAATACGATTCAGCATTCTCATTCTACGGCTGGATTGCCGTTACCAAAATCGGTGAAGGCCCATTCTACCAGAAAGGTGGGCTTGTCCTGGGCGGCTGCCCTGGGGGTCTCGGCTTTACAACTTTGCCGAGCGGCTACTTGGTCAGGTTCAAACACCTTTGCGAAGTTCTACAAGTTTGATACCCTGGCTGATGAGGACCTCATGTTTGGTCAATCGGTGCTGCAGAGTCATCCGCACTCTCCCGCCCGTTTTAGAGCTTTGGTATAAACCCCATGGTTCTTGATGTGACCCCAGCATCCTCTAGGACGTATGAGAAAATAGGATTTTAATACCTACCGGTAAATCCTTTTCTCTTAGTCTGTAGAGGATGCTGGGCGCCCGTCCCAGTGCGTACTGTATCTGCAGTTTTTTGTTACGTTTTTAACACAAGTTGTGTTACGTTTAGTCAGCCTGTTGCTGACGTTGTTCATGCCGTCGCTTTCCGTTATGTTTAATGCCATGTACGGCGTGCTTGAGGTGTGAGCTGGTATGTATCTCACATTAGTTTAACAATATATCCTTTTCCTCAAAATGTCCGTCTCCCTGGACACAGTTCCTATAACTGGAGTCTGGAGGAGGGGCATAGAGGGAGGAGCCAGTTCACACCCCTTTGAAAGTCTTAAAGTGCCCATGTCTCCTGCGGATCCCAGCTATACCCTATGGTTCTTGATGTGACCCCAGCATCCTCTACGGACTAAGAGAAAAGGATTTACCAGTAGGTATTAAAATCCTATTTTCCTGTGTGTGTGTAAGTGTATATATCTCACGTTACCATGTCTAAGGACTCTGTGTCCTGCACTGCAGAGTGTTTATCTTCTCCAGAGGAGTATGCAATATGCTTTCTCAGCCTTCTGAATCCGAACCCACATGGGTGGATTCTTTAAGGGGAATGATATCCCAGATCTCAACGAGAATGTCACATATTGAGAAAGAGACTCGGTTTTTGAGGAAGACTGGGGAGGCGTTGCCCAGCCCCCACTACTTTGTCAAAAACCCCACCTACATACCCGCAAGAAAACGTCCACTTGCCCATATAATGCAAGCTGACATGGATACCGACTCTGATACAGGAGATGGTGGTGGGGATATGCAGGGGGGAATGCATCTCTTGCTAAAGTGGTGCAATTAATGATTGAAGCCATTAAGGATGTGTTACACTTACTGAGAAGGTACCTGAGCAAGAGGAGGCTTATTTTACTGTAAATAAGGCATCCTCGCTTATCTTCCCTGCTTCTAAGTAGTTAAGCTCCTTGTTTAAAAAATCCTGGGAAAACCCAGAGAAAAAGTTCCAAATTCCTAAAAGTTCATTGCCTTTTCTTTCCCTTAAGAAGACAGGAAGAAGTGGGAAAACCCACCTATAGTATTCGCTTCTGTATCTATATTGTCTAAAAAGGTGGTTTTACCTGTCCCCGGTTCAACCGCCTTAAAGGAGCCGGCTGACCATAAGATTGAGACTACTCTCAAATCACTATACACTGCTAAAGGCGTGGCTTTAAGGCCCACTATTGCTTGTGCGTGGATTCCTAAAGCTATAGTAAAGTGGTCAGGCACATTACTAGAGGAATTTGATTCTATGGATAGGAATGACATTGACTTGTTTTTACGTCACATACAGAATTCGGCAGGTTTTATGGGGAAGCCATGAAGGACATAGGCCTGCAAGGGCTACTTCCATGGCGGTCTCGGCACGCAGAGGACTCTGGCTACGCCAATGGACTGTGGATGCGGAATCCAAGAAGAGCGTGGAGAATTTACCCTTCACAGGTCAGGCCCTGTTTGGGGAAGCACAGGATGCGTGGATATCCACGGCAACTGCGGGTAAGTCAACCTTTCTTCCCTACGCAGCTGCACCGGCTCGGAAAGCCTATCCTACGCCTGCACTGCATTCCTTTCGGACTGCAAAATTTAAAAAATCCAAGGGCCACCACCTTCTTTAGAGGAGGTCGGGGAAAATCCAGAAAACCTGCACTAGCAGGTTCCCAGGAACAGAAACCAGGTTCTGCTTCCTCCAAGTCTTCAGCATGATGGTGGACGTCACAGCCTGGGAATAGGTCAGGTGGGAGCGAGACTAAAAGATTTCAGTCATGTCTGGGCGGCATTGTGCCTAGACCCCTGGGTAAAAGATATTGCTGACCAGGGGTACTGACTGGAATTTCAGGTACTCCCACCTCACAGATTCTTTAAATCAGGCTTACCAGCTTCACTGACAGAAAGTACAATTCTGCAGGAAGCCATTCAAAAATTGGTACACACAAATGGCATTTTTCCAGTTCCACCTCACCTAAGATACGGGTTATTACTCAAACCTGTTTGTGGTACCGAAGCCGGACGGTTCGGTAAGGCCAATATTGAACCTAAAGTCCTTGAACCCATCCTTACAAGTGTTCAAGTTCAAGATGGAGTCTCTGAGAGCGGTGGTCTCAGATATGCAAACCTTAGATTTCACTACTCTGGTGGCTTCAAGCTTCTCACCTGCTCGAGGGCCGCAGGTTTGGGATTCAGAACTGGATCCTTCTAACCACGGATGCAAGTCTCAGAGGTTGGGGAGCAGTCACTCAGGGGAAAAACTTCCAAGGAAGGTGGTCCAGTCAGGAATCTCTCCTTCCAATAAATGTTCTGGAACTGAGGGCCATTTACAACAGCCTTCTACAAGCGGCACATCATCTGCAAGCTCAAGCCATTCAGGTTCAGTTGGACAACGTCACAGCGGTGTCCTACATAAACAGGCAGGGCAGAACGAAGAGCAGAGCTGCAATGTTAGAGGTAACAAAAATCCTTATCTGGGCAGAAAGACACGCGGTGGTGTTGTCGGCAATCTTCATTCCGGGAGTGGACAACTGGGAGGCAGACTTCTTCAGCAGACACAATCTCCATCCAGGAGAATGGGGCCTCCACCCGGAGGTGTTGGCAGAGGTAACAAGGTGATGGGGTGTACCTCAAGTAGACATGATGGCATCTCACCTCAACAAGAAGCTTCGGAGGTACTGTTCCAGGTCACAAGACCCACAAACAGTGGCGGTGGATGCTCTGGTAACTCCGTGGGTGTTCCAGTCGGTGTATGTGTTCACTCCGCTTCCGCTCATCCCAAGGATTCTCAGATTAATAAAAGAACAAGAGTTCAGCAGATCCTCATTGCTCCAGACTGGAGGACGTTTTACAACAGGGGGCGTTCGCCTATCAAGACTTACCGCGGCTATGTTTGAATGCATGGAGGTTGAACGCCAGATCTTAGCTCGGAAGGGCATTCCAAACAAGGTCATTCCTACTCTGATCCAAGGAAGGGAGTAACGACTAAGCATTACCATTGGATTTGGAAGAAGTATGTGTCTTGGTGTGAATCCAAGAAGTTTCCAACGGTGGAGTTTCAACTAGGACGTTTTCTCCTCTTTCTGCAAGCAGGTGTGGATGTGGGCCTTCGCTTGGGCTCCATAAAAGTCCAGATTTCAGCCTTGTCCATTTTCTTCCAGAAACAATTGGCTGCTCTCCCTGAGGTTCAGACATTCTTCAACGGAGTTCTGCACATCCAACCACGTTTTGTGCCTCCTACGGCACCTTGGGATCTTAACGTGGTGTTGCAGTTTCTGCAATCGGATTGGTCTGAGCTTTTACAGGAGTTAGACGTAAAGTTTCTTACTTGGAAGGCTGTCACACTGTTGGCATTGGCATCTGCAAGACATGTGTCAGAATTGGGGGCATTGTCACACAAGAGCCCCTACTTGATTTTCCATGAGGGTAGAGCTGAGCTCCGGACGCGTCAGCAATTTCTTCCAAAGGTTGTGTCGGCTTTTGATATCAACCAACCTATTGTGGTGCCAGTGGCTACTGACACCTCGATTACCTCAAAGTCCTTGGATGTTGTACAGGCTTTGATATTTTATGTGAAGAGAACCTCTCGTCACAGGAAGTCGGACACGCTGTTTGTTCTTTATGATCCCAACAATATTGGGTGTCCTGCTTCTAAGAAGACCATTTCTCTGACGTCCTAGTGGATGCTGGGAACTCCGTAAGGACCATGGGGAATAGCGGGCTCCGAAGGAGGCTGGGCACTCTAGAAAGATCTTAGACTACCTGGTGTGCACTGGCTCCTCCCACTATGACCCTCCTCCAAGCCTCAGTTAGATTTCGTGCCCGGCCGAGGTTGGATGCACACTAGGGGCTCTCCTGAGCTCTTAGAAAGAAATAGACTTAGGTTTTTTTATTTTCAGTGAGACCTGCTGGCAACAGGCTCACTGCAGCGAGGGACTAAGGGGAGAAGAAGCGAACTCGCCTGCTTGCAGCCGGATTGGGCTTCTTAGGCTACTGGACACCATTAGCTCCAGAGGGATCAACCGCAGGCCCAGTCCTTGGTGTTCGGTCCCGGAGCCGCGCCGCCGTCCCCCTTACAGAGCCAGAAGCAAGAAGATGGTCCGGAAAATCGGCGGCATGAAGACTCAGTCTTCACCAAGGTAGCGCACAGCACTGCAGCTGTGCGCCATTGCTCCTCTCACACACTTCACACTCCGGTCACTGAGGGTGCAGGGCGCTGGGGGGGAGCGCCCTGAGGCAGCAATAAAAACACCTTGGCTGGCAAAAATACCTCAATATATAGCCCCAGGGGCTATATATGAGGTAAATACCCCTGCCAGATAACATAAAAAAGCGGGAGAATAGACCGCGGAAAAGGGGCGGAGCTATCTCCCTCAAGCACACTGGCGCCATTTTCCCTCACAGCTCCGATGGAGGGAAGCTCCCTAGCTCTCCCCTGCAGTTTACAACACAGAAAAGGGTTAAAAAAGAGAGGGGGGGCATTTAATTTAGGCGCAGTATACATATATAAAAGAAAGCAGCTATAGGGGACATAACTCAGTTAGTCCCTGCATTATATAGCGCTCTGGTGTGTGCTGGCATACTCTCACTCTGTCCCCCCAAAGGGCTTTTGTGGGTTCTGTCCTCGTTTAGAGCATTCCCTGTGTGTCTGCGGTGTGTCGGTACGGCTGTGTCGACATGTTGAATGAGGAGGCTTATATGGTGACGGAGCAGAGGCCGATATATGTGATGTAGCCCCCTGTGGGGCCGACACCAGAGTGGATGGATAGGTGAAAGGTATTAACCGACAGTGTCAACTCCTTATATAAAAGGGTGGATGACGTAACAGCTGTGGGACAGCCGGCTTCTCAGCCCGCGCCTGCCCAGGCGTCTCAAAGGCCATCAGGGGCTCAAAAAACGCCCGCTCTCTCAGATGGCAGACACAGATGTCGACACGGAGTCTGACTCCAGTGTCGACAAGGTTGAGACATATACACAATCCACTAGGAACATCCGTGACTTGATCCCGGCAATAAAAAATGTGTTACACATTTCTGACATTAACCCAAGCACCTCTAAAAATGGGTTTTTAGGTTTGGGGAGAAAAAACAGGCAGTGTTTTGTTCCCCCATCAGATGAATAAATGAAGTGTGTGAAAAGCGTGGGTTCCCCCGTTTAGAAACTGGTAATTTCTAAAAAGTTACTGATGGCGTACCCTTTCCCGCCAGGAGGATAAGTTACGCTGGGAGATATACCCTAGGGTGGATAAGGCGCTCACACGGTTGTCAAAAAAGGTGGCACTGCCGTTTTAGGAACGGCCACTTTGAAGGTACCTGTTGATAAAAGACAGGAGGATATCCTGAAGTCTGTATTTACACACTCAGGTACTAGACGGAGACCTGCAGATCGTGCTGCTGCAGCGTGGTCGGTGACCCTGTCAAACATGAGAACATATTAAAGACGTCGTCTTATATATGAGGGATGCACAGAGGGATATTTTGCCGGCTGGCATCCAAAATGAATGTAATGTCCATTCTGTCAGGAGGGTATTAGAGACCTGTCACGGGACAGGTGATGCTGATTTTAAAAAGATTCTGCCTTATAAGGGTGAGGAATTATTTGGGGATGGTCTCTGGGACCTCGTATCCACAGCCACAGCTGGGAAGAAATATTTTTACCTCAGGTTTCCTCACAGACTAAGAAAGCACTGTATCAGGTACAGTCCTTTCGGCTTCAGAAAAGCAAGCGGGTCAAAGGCGTTTCCCTTCTATACAGAGACAAGGGAAGAGGGAAAAAGCTGCACCAGTCAGCCTGCTCCCAGATTCAAAATTCTTCTCTCGCTTCCTCTGAGCCCACAGCATGACGCGGGGGCTCCACAGGTGTAGCCAGGTACGGTGGGGGGCCGTCTAAAAAAATTTCAGCGGTAAGTGGGCTCGCTCACAGGTGGATCCCTGTTTCTTTCAAGAAGTATGTCAGGGGTACAAGCTGGAATTCGAGATATCTCCCCCCAGTCGTTTCCTAGATTATGGCTTGCCGACAACTCCCTCAGGCAGGGAGGCTGTACTAAAGGCAATTAATAAGCAGTATTCCCAACAGGTAATACTCAAGTGCCCCTACTTCAACAAGGACGGGGTTACTATTCTACACGGGTTGGGGTACCGAAACCACATGGTTCGGTGTGACCCATTTATATTAAAATCCTTGAACACATACATAAAAAAATTCAAGTTCAAGATGGAATCGCTCGGGGCGGTTATTGCAAGCCTGGACGAGGGGGATTACATGGTATCCCAGGACATCAAGGATGCTTACCTGCATGTCCCCATTTACCATCCTCGCCAGAAGTACCTCAGATTTGTGGTACAGGATTACCATTACCAAGTCCAGACAGGACTGTACAAGGCACCGAGGGTGTTTACCGGGGTAATGGCCGAAATGATGATACTCCTTCGAAAAAAGGGAGTTTTTAAATATCCCGTACTTGGACAATCTCCTTATAAGGGCGAGGTCCAAGGAGCAGTTGCTAGTCGGGGTAGCACTATTTTGGAAAGTGCTACAACAGCAGAGTTGGATTCTAAACAGTCCAAAGTCACAGCTGGTTCCTATGACACGTCTACTGTTCCTGGGGATGGTTCTGGACACAGACCAGAAATAAGTGTTTCTCCGGGAGGAGAAAGCCAAGGAGCTGTCATCTCTAGTCAGAGACCTCCTGAAGCCAAAACAGGTATCGGTGCATCATTGCACGCGAATCCTGGGAAAAAGGGTAGCTTCCTACGAAGCAATCCCATTCGGCAGGTTCCATGCAAGAACTTTTCAGTGGGACCTGTTGGACAAGTGGTCCGGATCGCATCTTTAAATGCATCGGCTGATAACCCTGTCTCCAAGGACCAGGGTATCTCTAAAATGGTGGCTGCAGAGTGCCCATCTTAAGGAGGGCCGCAGGTTCGACATACTGGACTAGGTCCTAGTGACCATGGAGGCCAGCCTTTGAGGCTGGGGGCAGTCACACAGGGTAGAAAATTCCAAGGACTTTGGTCAAGTCAGGTGACTTCTCTACACAGGCAAGGCCTCTGCTTCAAAACCAGCCGGTACTGATCCAATCAGACAACATCACGGCGGTCGCCCATGTAAACCGACAGGGCGACACAAGAAGCAGGATGGCGATGGCAAAAGCCACAAGGATTCTCCGATGGACGGAAAATCATGTGTTAGCACTGTCAACAGTGTTCATTCCCGGAGTGGACAACTGGGAAGCTGATCTTCTCAGCAGACACGACCTCCACCCGGGAGAGTGGGGACTTCATCCAGAAGTCTTCCAAAGGATTGTACACCTTTGGGAAAGGCCACAGGTGGACATGATGGCGTCCCGCCTCAACAAAAAGCTATAAAAGATATTGCGCCAGGTCAAGGGACCCTCAGGCGATAGTTGTGGACGCTCTGGTAACACCGTGGGTGTACCAGTCGTTTAATGTGTTCCCTCCTCTGCCCCTCATACCAAAGGTATTGAGAATTATAATAAGAAGGCGAGGAGTAAGAACGATACTCGTGGTTCCGGATTGGCCAAGAAGAGCTTGGTACCCAGAACTTCAAAAAATTATATCAGAGGACCCATGGCCTCTGCCGATCAGACAGGACCTGCGGCAGCAGGGGCCCTGTCTGTTCCAAAACTTACCGCGGCTGCGTTTGACGGCATGGCGGTTGAACGCCGGATCCTGAAGGAAAAGGGAATTCCGGAGGAAGTCATTCCTACGCTTATTAAAGCTAGGAAAGAGGTTACAGCAAATCATTATCACCGCATATGGCGGAAGTATGTTGCATGGTGTGAGGCCGAAAAGGCCCCAACAGAGGAATTTCAACTAGGTCGATTTCTGCATTTGCTGCAAGCAGGAGTGAATATGGGCCTAAAACTGGGCTCCATTAAGGTACAGATCTCGGCTCTGTCGATTTTCTTTCAAAAAGAACTAGCTTCAGTACCTGAAGTTCAGACTTTTGTAAAGGGAGTGCTGCATATTCAGCCCCCGTTTGTGCCCCCTGTGGCACCTTGGGATCTCAACGTGGTGTTGGGTTTCTTAAAATCACATTGGTTTGTACCACTAAAAACCGTGGATCTGAAATATCTCACGTGGAAGGTGGTCATGTTATTGGCCTTGGCTTCGGCCAGGCGAGTATCAAAATTGGCGGCTTTGTCCTGTAAAAGCCCTTATCTGATTTTCCATATGGATAGGGCAGAATTGAGGACTCGTCCCCAGTTTCTCCCTAAGGTGGTGTCAGCGTTTCACCTGAACCAGTCTATTGTGGTGCCTGCGGCTACTAGGGACTTGGAGGACTCCAAGTTGTTAGACGTGGTCAGGGCCCTGAAAATATATGTTTCCAGGACGGCTGGAGTCAGAAAATCTGACTCGCTGTTTATCCTATATGCACCCAACAAGCTGGGTGCTCCTGCTTCTAAGCAGACTATTGCTCGTTGGATTTGTAGTACAATTCAGCTTGCACATTCTGTGGCAGGCCTGCCACAGCCAAAATCTGTCAATGCCCATTCCACGAGGAAGGTGGGCTCATCTTGGGCGGCTGCCCGAGGGGTCTCGGCTTTACAGCTTTGCCGAGCTGCTACTTGGTCAGGGGCAAACACGTTTGCAAAATTCTATAAATTTGATACCCTGGCTGAGGAGGACCTGGAGTTCTCTCATTCGGTGTTGCAGAGTCATCCGCACTCTCCCGCCCGTTTGGGAGCTTTGGTATAATCCCCATGGTCCTTACGGAGTTCCCAGCATCCACTAGGACGTCGTAGAAAATAAGAATTTACTCACCGGTAATTCTATTTCTCGTAGTCCGTAGTGGATGCTGGGCGCCCGTCCCAAGTGCGGTGTATCTGCAATACTTGTACGTAGTTATTGTTAACTAAATCGGGTTATTGTTGAGCCATCTGTTGAGAGGCTCGGTTGTTTCATACTGTTAACTGGGTTTCATATCACGAGTTATACGGTGTGATTGGTGTGGCTGGTATGAGTCTTACCCGGGATTCAAAATCCTTCCTTATTGTGTACGCTCGTCCGGGCACGGTGTCCTAACTGAGGCTTGGAGGAGGGTCATAGTGGGAGGAGCCAGTGCACACCAGGTAGTCTAAGATCTTTCTAGAGTGCCCAGCCTCCTTCGGAGCCCGCTATTCCCCATGGTCCTTACGGAGTTCCCAGCATCCACTACGGACTACGAGAAATAGAATTACCGGTGAGTAAATTCTTATTTTCTCGCTGGATCAGACTAACTATCCAGCATGCTTATTCTACAGCAGGATTGCCGATTCCAAAATCTGTTCAGGCCCACTCTACCTGTAAAGTGGGTTTTTCCTGGGCGGCTGTCCGGGGGTGTCTCGGCTCTTCAGCTTTGCCGAGCAGCTACTTGGTCAGGGTCTAACACGTTTGCTAAGTTTTACAAGTTCGATACTTTGGCCTCTGAGGACCTAAAGTTTTGTCAATCTGTTCTGCAGGAACCTCAGCACTCTCCCTCCTGTACTGGGAGCTTTGGTACATCCCCATGGTACTAAATTGGACCCCAGCATCCTCTAGGACGTAAGAGAAAATAGGATTTTAATTACCTACCAGTAAATCCTTTTCTCGTAGTCTGTAGACTAGGATGCTGGATGCCCACCCAGTGCTTCAGTTTCCTGCATTGTTACTTGGTTAAGTATTGTTGGTTCAGGCGTTGCTGAATCGTTTCTTGTTGGTTAGCTTGGCTTTCCTTTTGTTATGTGTGAGCTGGTGTGAATCTCACCACTATCTGTGTATTTCCTTCTCTCGAAGTATGTCCGTCTCCTCGGGCACAGTTTCTAGACTGAGTCTGGTAGGAGGGGCATAGAGGCAGGGGCCAGCCCACACTATTAAACTCTTAAAGTGCCAGTGGCTCCTAGTGGACCCGTCTATACCCCATGGTACTAAATTGGACCCCAGCATCCTCTACGGATTACGAGAAAATGATTTACCGGTAGGTATATAAAATCCTGATTCACTGCTGTCTGAATTAAAGGCAGCTCACAACTGGTGTAACTGGCACTGTTAAGAGTCTGCTTGACCGAATGCCAAACTGAGGAAAGCACAAGGGGCAGGGACCCCTGTCACAGACAGAGCCGAGGCCACTGTGTTCCAGCCCCCACCAAGGTACATGCCCCTGTTCTCCACACAGGACAATGGGGCAGATGTATTAACCTGGAGAAGGCATAAGTAGGGGATAAACCAGTGATAAATGCACTAGCCAGTCAGCTCCTAACTGGCAATTTGCATATTGGAGCTGCTTGGCTGGTGCGTTTATCACCTGCACTTATCACTGGTTTATTACTTCCTTATGCCTTCTCCAGGTTAATATATCTGCCCCATTGCGTTTGTACCTCTGTCACCCACTGTCTCTCCCTGTCACCCACTGCCTTTCATTGTTGCCCTCTGTCTCTCTATGTCAACTTCTGCTTCACCCTGCCTTACACTGTCACCCACTGCTGTGTGGTATATTGTGCACTGCAATGCGCAGATGTGTGTCCAAACGGCTACAGGATGGTGCGTAAATTTCAATCGCAAGGTAATTGACAGGAAGAGGACGTTTGTGGGTGGTAACTGGCCGTTTTCAGTGAGTGTCAGGAAAAAACTTGAGCGTTCCCAAGCGTTTTCAGGGTCGGTGTGTGACATCAGCTCCGGACCCGATCCATGCATCCATACACATGCATTCACACACTTGCACAGGGCGGGTTTTCACTCTCTCTGGACGGCAACTATCTGATCGCAGACCTCTGCAAATTTGCAGCACAGCAATCAGGTCTGAATGAGGTACGGCCCTGGACAAACCCAGCTTGAACAGAATGAGGAAATGAGGGCAGTAGTTAAGCGCACAGCAATAACTCTGGTAAATCCTGGATCTATTTCTATTTTATAATAATTAATTTCAGTGACCCAGCAATATATGATGAAAACAAGCAGTAAATTCATCACCTCAGCCTCTTCCCACCTGCTTGTGTTTTTGCATTTTTTTTTTATCCCTTAGCCAATTAGGTCCTGCAAAAAACACCCGTTTTTCGTGTGGAAATACATATGTCCTGCGAAAAGCAACAGACCTATATATTTTCATGGCACTTATTGTGGGTCTAGGGGGCACTTATCGTGGCCTGAGGCATGTACAGCATAATGCCTGATAAGTGTCGGCATCGGAGGGAGGAGCGCGTCGCATCTGGGCTAATAGGGTAGCCACTTGCAAACCAATTAGCCGCGGTAATGCTAATTGGATAGCCCCCCAAGTGGGGCTGAACTGCTGAGACTGCAGCCCCGGGTTCATAGCTAGTGTGAGCAGGAATGATCTGGATTAAGAGCGCTGACAATCGGGACACATGCGCAGTGCGACTGGGATGCATCGCCACTGCATCCAACTCAGGATCAGGGCCTCATTGTGGGCAGGTTATATAGATAGTCAATAGGTCGACACCCAGGGGCCTATCTACCTATTGGCCAGGATTGCACTTGCCTGGGGTGCCAGCAGAAGAGGGGCGCCGCCCTGCGATGCCACCCATGGCCAGTAGGTAGCAGCTGAATCCTCTAAAAGTGCAAGAATTGTATGTATATATATATATATATATATATATATACACACACACACAGGTCCATAAATATTGGGACATCAACACAATTCTCATATTGGGCTCTATACACCCCCACAATGGATTTGAAATTAAACAAACAAGATGTGCTTTAACTGCAGATTTTCAACGTTAATTTGAGGGTAGTTACATCTAAATCAGGTGAGCGGGGTAGGAATTACAACGGTTTCTATATGTGCCTCCCACTTTTTAACCACTTGCCTGGCATGGTTGCATCAGATGCGACCATGCCTGCAAGTGCCCTATCTGACCTGGTCGCACAGGATGCGACCAGTCAGATAGAGAGTGTTAGCAGCAGCAGGGAAGGTAAACTTCCCTCCGCAGCTGCTGTCAGAGGGACCGAAATAAATCGTCAGTTCAGTGGTTAAGGGACCAAAAGTAATGGGACAATCGACTTTAAAGCTATTTCATGGACAGGAGTGGGCTATTCCCTCGTTATTTCATCATCAATTTCAGGTGTATCATTTGCATTTGGAATCTGTTGCTGTCGACTCTCAATATGAGATCCAAAGAGCTGCCACTATCGGTGAAGCAAGCCATCATTAGGCTGAAAAATCAAAACAAACCCATCAGAGAGATAGCAAAAACATTAGGTGTGGCCAAATCAACTGTTTGGAACATTCTTAAAAATGCACTTGAGAGCTCAGCAACACCAAAAGACCCGGAAGACCACGGAAAACAACTGTGGTGGATGACAGAAGAATTATTTCCCTGGTGAAGAAAAACCCCTTCACAACAGTTGCCCAGATCAAGAACACTCTCCAGGAGGTAGGTGTATATGTGTCAAAGTCAACAACCAAGAGAAGACTTCACAAAAGTGAATATAGAGGGTTCACCACAAGATGTAAACCATTGGTGAGCCACAAAAACAGGAAGGCCAGATTAGAGTTTGCCAAACAACATCTAAAAAAGCCTTTACAGTTCTGGAACAACATCCTATGGACAGATGAGACAAAGATCAACTTGTACCAGAGTGATGGGAAGAGTAGAGTATGGAGAAGGAAAGGAACTGCTCATGATCCAAAACATACCAACTCATCAGTGAAGCATGGTGGTGGTAGTGTCATGGTGTGGGCATGTATGGCTGCCAATGGAACTGGTTCCCTTGTATTTATTGATAATGTGACTGCTGACAAAAGCAGCAGGATGAATTCTGAAGTGTTTCGGGCAATATTATCTTCTCATATTCAGTCAAATGCTTCAGAACTCTGGATGGCGCTTCACAGTGCAGATGGACAATGACCCGAAGCATACTACGAAAGCAACTAAAGAGGTTTTTAAGGCAAATAGGTGGAATGTTATGCAATGGCCAAGTCAATCACCTGACCTGAATCCGATTGAGCATGCATTTCACTTGATGAAGACAAAACTGAAGGGAGAATGCTCCAAGAACAAGAAGGAACTGAAGACATTTGCAGTAGAGGCCTGGCAGAGCATCACCAGGGATGAAACCCAGCGCCTGGTGATGTCTATGCGTTCCAGACTTCAGGCTGTGACTGCAAAGGATTTGCAACAAATTATTGAAAAGTGAAAGTTTGATTTAGTATTGTCTAGTTTGTCCCATTACTTTTGGTCCTTTAAAAAGTGGAAGGCACATATAGAAATCGTTGTAATTCCTACACCGTCCACCTGATTTGGATGTAAATACCCTCAAATTAAAGCGGAAAGTATGCAGTTAAAGCACACCTTGTTTGTTTCATTTCAAATCCATTGTGGTGGTGTATAGAGCACAAAATATGAGAATTGTTTCAATGTCCCAATATTTATGGACCTGACTGTATGTATATGTGTATATATATATATATATATATATATATATATACATACACACACACACATATACACAGGCGGCACCAGAATCCACAATATCCCAACGGTGCTTTCATTGATTTATGTTTCGGGGATGTTCTCCCCTTCCGTCACTATTTTGAAGTTTTCGAGTGCCGCCTGTTCTTTCCTATCTGCATATTTGGGGGCGCGTACCCTGTAGGAGAGCACTTGAGCATGTTACCCTGAGGGGATCCTGGAGTGCTGGGGAATAGTGTGGATATATATTGTCACGATCCGGGTTACAGGACACCATTATTGACCTTTCAGGTGTCTCCTGAGGCTGGCTCAGCGTACCAGGGCCGGGTCTCAGTCATGCCGCTGACATCCTCACTTCATGTCTCCTCTCTACCAGTCTGCAGATGCTGTCATAAGGAACTCTTAATGTCTGGATGGTGTTTCTAGCCGCTGTGGCCTCCGCCGCCATTGCTGCGCTTCTAGTGCTCGGATGGCTCTGCGTGGCGTCTCCTGTCAGTTGCGGTCTCTGCCGCCATCATTGTAATTCAAGTGCACATGCGGGTCTGCATGGCGCCTCGCCCACTGTGGTCTCTGCCGCCGGCTCTGTGTGTCTGATGCATGGGTTGGCGTCCATTGGCTCCCGCGGCGGCCGCCGCCGTTACTGTAAAACCCCATGTGGTGCTACAAATTAATTTCCCTCCAAGTGCCAGTATGGGCGCAGCCATGTTGGTCCTAATCACATGACGCTATTTCCACCAATCCACAGCATCGCTGAACTCTGCCTGATTGCCTATCCAATCCCTGCACTGCTGAGGGTATAAAGGGACTGATCCTGAACCAGGAAGTTGTCAGTGCTTTGGTTGTCATTACCAGTGTAACCTGTGTCTGCTCCTGTGGTTGATTATTAAGTTCCAGATATTCCAGCACCTGTATCTTAATTCCATCAGAGACCCGCACCAATCACCACCTTGCGGTGCAGCCTGACTTCACAGTGTCCTTCCAGCTCTCTGCTACTGGCAGTGTTCTAAAACACTGGCTTCCACCGTCTGGCTCCCAGCGGTGTTCAGCTTCACAGTACTATCGATGTTCCGCCATCGGTTTCCTTGATACCACCCTGTGCTCAGTCATCTATTCTTCAATATCACCAATCCCTAGCGTCACCAGTGTCATTCAACTCTCCTCCTGTTAACACTGGTTCATCTGCACTTCTTCAGCAGTTCTCCATCACCGGTTCCATCCGGCAAACCGGCAGTCTACAGTACAGTACAGTACAGTACAGTCTACTACAGTACATTCAGCCTCTGTATAACATCTGCTGACCAGTTCATATCACCATCTCATTATTTCAGCATACAGGTGTTGGTGAAAGGACTTTCCATCTCCTAATCTCCTAAACCCTCAAGTTACTCTTGTTGTGGATACCACACCTAAGGACATTTCACCTATTGCTGCATCCAGTGGAACTGTGTACTGTTTTTAATCATTTCTTATATTCTACTACTGCTACTGCCGTGTACCATCTGAACTGTGCTGAATAAATATTCATTCATTTTATCCTTGTTGTCGTGGTCACACCTTCGGGCATTGGTGGAACAACTCTATCTGCTTGTCTAGAAGCCCTATACTGCCGCTCAGGTTTACATACACACCAGCCCCTACAACTGAGGCCACTCCTGGTCAGCACCAGCCCTCAGTTGTGACATATTTTATAAATAGATAGATAGCCTTCCAAAGAAGAGACAGGCACTCAGGAGACTGTTGAGAATGTTTAATGTAGTGCCCCAATATCAACGTTTTGGGTTGGTGTTGGTGGATGGAGCGAGACATGATGTCCCAGATGTGCTCAATTGGATTCAGGTCTGGGGAACGGGCGGACCAGTTCATAGCATCAATGCCTTCGTCTTGCAGGAACTGCTGACGCACTCCAGCCACATGAGTTCTAGCATTGTCTTGCACGTCTGTCACATGTGCTCAGTGAGAACCTGCTTTCATCTGTGAAGAGCACAGGGCGCCAGTGGCGAATTTGCCAATCTTGGTGTTCTCTGGCAAATGCCAAACGTCCTGCACAGTGTTGGGCTGTAAGCACAACTCCCACCTGTGGACGTCGGGCTCCCATACCACCCTCATGGAGTCTGTTTCTGATCGTTTGATTAGACACATGCACATTTGTGGCTTGCTGGAGGTCATTTTGCAGGGCTCTGGCAGTGCTCCTCCTGTTCCTCCTTGCACAAAGGCGGAGGTAGCGGTCCTGCTGCTGGGTTGTTGCCCACCTACGGCCTCCTCCACGTCTCCTGATGTACTGGCCTGTCTCCTGGTAGCGCCTCCATGCTCTGGACACCACGCTGACAGACACAGCAAACCTTGCCACAGCTCGCATTGATGTGCCATCCTGGATGAGCTGCACTACCTGAGCCACTTGTGTGGGTTGTAGACTCCGTCTCATGCTACCACTAGAGTGAAAGCACCGCCAACTTTCAAAAGTGACCAAAACATCAGCCAGAAAGCATAGGAGCTGAGAAGTGGTCTGTGATCACCACCTGCAGAACAACTCCTTTATTGGGGGTGTCTTGCTAATTGCCTATAATTTCCACCTGTTGTCTATTCCATTTGCACAACAGCATGTGAAATTGATTGTCAATCAGTGTTGCTTCCTAAGTGGACAGTTTGATTTCACAGAAGTGTGATTGACTTGGAGTTACATTGTGTTGTTTAAGTGTTCCCTTTATTTTTTTGAGCAGTGTGTATATATATATATATATATATATATATATATGCACTACTGTGTAGCATAATGTGTATAAGGGGCACGACTGTGTAGCATAACCTGAATAAAGGACATTGAATAAAGGACATTACTGTGCTGTGTAATTTGAGTAAGCAACAATACTGTGTGGTGTTATTTAAATTGGGGTACTATTAAGTGGCCACACACCTTTTTTTTTACACACGCGCCTTCCCTATTTCAATTATGGGGGGGTGCCAGTCCTTTACTATGCCTTGGGCGCTGGGAACCCTAGATACAGCCCTGTCAACACCATATGGTAAACGGGTTCAAAAGGTTGACAGGTTCAAAAGGTTGACATGACAATGGTCGACACAAGTTTTTTTGGGGTTTTCACATATTTTTTCAACTTTTCCTTGATTTGCCATCCTCGTGGACTATTGGGAATAGTACCCTGCGTCAGCCATCTTGCCCTAAGTGTGGTGAGTGTACAAGTTTACACTAATTGTGGTCACAGATGATGAAACAAACAAACTTACACTTACACTAAATTAAACTTGTTTCGACCTTTTTTGTGCGTCAACCATTTCAATGTCAATCTTTTGACCCTGTCAACCTTTTTTTTTACCTATCGACCTTTTCTACTGTCTACCTTTTCCATGTCGGCCTTTTGACCATGTTGACACAATGCATGTCAATCATATGGGGTCAACCTAGTGACTGTCTATCTAATTACGGGTGGTCTTCTGTATACCGGCGGGCGGGCTCCCGGCGCTCAGTATACCGGCGCCGGGAGCCCGACAGCCGGCATACCGACACTTATTTTCCCTCGTGGGGGTCCACAACCCCCATAGAGGGAGAATAAAAGTGTGGCGCGCGTAGCGCGCCACCGTGCCCGTAGCGTGGCGAGCGCAGCGAGCCCGCAAGGGGCTCATTTGCCCTCGCCACACTGTCGGTAAGCCGGCGGTCGGGCTCCCGGCGCCGGTATGCTGGTCGCCGGGAGCCCGACCGCCGGCCAGCCGTAGTGAACCCCTAATTACTGTAGATCCTTTATGCTACACCCTTTGTGGACATGTCTGATGTAGAGATGAATGTACGAGAGGATATAGTGTAACAGATATTAGTTCATGGTCAGAAATAGGGAATGGAGAATTTATCACAGACAAGAGAATACAGTGACATTTAATACTGAGTATTGGAGGCATAGAGCATGGACCTCTGTGGCAAAGTGGGTGGTGGGCAGAGTTTGGGTGGTCTCAGAGAAATCCATTCCTGTCTGTGCTTTGTCTAATTGCAGTATGTTACTGCCAGACCACTGAAAATATTAGGGCACTGTGACTCAAGAAAGTTTAGGGAACCACTGACCTATACTATAATTACTTATAGCTTGTCCTTTTGTTTATTATTTTATTATGTTTTACGTTCTTCGTAGATGCCTTGAAATAAATAGGAGTGGAGGACAACCACCAACGTATCACATACATGTTTTAGTAGATTTATTTTATCATTAACATGTACATTTACTGCTCAGTTAACTTTCTATGTTGCAAAAGATCAATCATTAATTGACAGTATTCATAAGGCGCAGATGACAAGAATATAAATGTACAATCCCTTTAATCCCCTCTCTAAACAGATTATATCAATTATCTGATTGTCATTTACTACATTATATACATTATTCCACCAGGAAACACCCAGCAGCACCTGTAGATGCCATGGCAGTTAACAACACAGTTTTACATTTAAACCATGACAATGTTCACTTTTGTTCTGACTAGTGTCACAATGTCACCAAACCAGTTAAAAGAAATTTATAGGAAATACAAAAATGACCACTAGAGGTCCCCAAAGTACAGATTTCTCGCTTGATGAATTTGTTGTTTGTGTAAATAGGGAAAGCACAGCAGTGACAAAATGAAAACAGAGTTACGGTAACTATAAATATGTGAGAATTATTTAAAGAGAAATATTTGTCCCAGCTCTACATTTATCCCACAAACATACAGGGGCTCATGCAGAGCTGAACGTAAACACATTTTGTGGCTTTTTTTCCCTACCCAGTCACATTTAGCGCTCACAACTCTTTGAGTAAATGTGGCCAAACGGGGTTGGGGGCTACGTGTAGAAGCAGTTAAAGGGCCGTATGACTGTATCGTGCAAGCTGTAAACTGGTGGCTGCATCTGATGCATCTAAATCCTCTCATGCTATTCTAATATTACAACAATGCAGCATCCGGTCAAGATGCCGGCTGTCAGGATCCCGACACCCGTCAGAATACCGACGCCAAAATCCCAAAAAGGTTTAGATTTAGTGCCGGGTGGGGGTTAGGTTTAGGCGCCACCATGGGAGGTTATGGTTGTGCTGTGGGAGGGGAGAGGGTACAGTTAGGCTGCGGGGAGGTAGTGGGGGGGTGTAGGGTTAGGCACCACCGAGGTAAGGTTAGGTTTAGGCACTAAGGGGCGATGGTTAGGTTTAGGCTGCAGGAAAGAGGGGGTTAGGTTTAGGCAACAACGCGGGAGGTTAGGGTTAGGCTGCAGAAAGGGAGGGTTAGAGGGGAAAGGGTAGAACATAAGTAGCTCACCCCTGTCAGGATGCTGGCATCGGTATACTGAACACCGGCATCCAGACTGCCTGTAACTCATACCCAACCCAATAATGCAGCTGCAATCTATTTGCAGGATTACAGTGAAATGGCCAAGCAGTCCACAGTAAAACATGTTTGCCAGTCAGTATATAAAGCTAAGGTTACTTATATGTTTATTATTTTACTTTGAAAAAATAAAAAAAATTGCATTTGGGGTTCCATTTTTATTTTACATGCTCACTTAGGGCGGGATGTATTATCATACATCGCCGCCCATCGCAGCGATGTTGATCGCATATGTACTAACATATGCGATCAACATTACAATGCGGTGACGGAGGCCCCCCACGATACCTGTGAGATGATGTGCAGGGGGGTCTTCGTTACCTCCCTGGGCTCTCCACCTGCCGGGAAGCAGGCAGCAGGCTGTCCCCGATGCCTCCACCTCCTCCCTGCACCCGGAAGGACCTCTGGCTGCGTTGCTAGGGGGAGGAGGAGTTTACCTTCTGGGTCCAGGCTTCCTGGAGGAAGGTATGCCAGGGGGGAGGGGGGTCAGCAGCGGGTTGCGGCGGCCGGCAATAAGAAGCCCATAGAAGCCTATAGGGTATCCAAAAGATGGCGATACCCTCATGGGTGAAAACGTGGCGGGCGGGTGTTAGTACAACGAAAATGCGATAAGACACCCGAAAACGGGGGGTTTATCGCATTTTCCCTTTAGTACATCCCGCCCTTAGAGTTTATTACCTATGAATTACATGTCTGGCCGAGTACAGTGATACTGATTTTTGAGCATTTATTACAGCTACTCTTATGTCTTTGCGCAGCTCTGTATGGTTAGCAAGAATGTGTTTTTTTCTGCGCGCATTTTATGTTAGCAATTAGATGAAACCTGCACTCAACTCCGCATAGTACCCACAGGGCCCAAAGCATTGCATAGGAGCATGTGACATTTATTACACACCGCATATGTTCTGTGTGCCATACTGAGTATGGATTACCTGATAGAGATGTTGTTTCATACTCATACACTGAATATGATCTACCGCACATACACGTATGCTATGCTTCCTCTCCAGTAAAACAATTCTACACAATTACAAACAACCGGTCTAATTACATAGAATTCATCAAACTGACAAATATATTAGAATCTATTATATTGTTTTATAACACAAACTTCATTTCTGTTGGCACTATTTGTTATCAGGTCTTAATATAATTTCTTATTGATGCTTATCACAGCCATAAAATTATGAATCACCGGAATTAATTAAAATATACGTAGGGACTTCAATAGGAGCCCGTCCCTACGATGTGTAAAAGTTAAGTAATCACTTTCAGTGTCTTGGGCTAGCCACACCACTGTGCATGCGCAGTCATCGGGCCACCCATTGCTGGGGAGGGATCCAGTGGCCCCCTCTCCCACTAACATTGGTGGTGTGTAATCAATAGGCTACAATAGCTAATGGCATATGGGCTTTACTATCGGGGATTGGTAAATGTGGCATTTAAGCAGCCGCATACAGAAACCTAAGGGGACTGCTTTTGCGATTCTTTAAACGAGATCACAGCAGATATCTCCAAAAACAAATTCACACATCACTAAGCATTGCCCTTTTAGCAAGCATGTTCTGGTAGTTACCATACCCAGAGGGGGTGACTTCCAGTGTACCGGAAACATTTCTTCATCACCACCTTTGGACTCCTACAGTTTTAAATAGTCACTGCTTGTTTACGTGGGTTTTCTTTAGGCCTCTGAGTTGTTATTTGTCTTTTTTAGCTGTGCTGGAACATCAAACTTCTGCACCAATAATTCAGTTACCACATAGAACATTTCTGAAGAGACAACAGTCAGACATTGAACTTTTTCATGAGAATTGGTTCCTAGTAAATATTAGTTCAGCCCACAAAATGGCTGCCTCACCTGTTTATAGGCAACTGGTGCACTGTAAGTTGTTCATAAAACGGTTCATTAGTCGCACTTTGTAATGTTTATTTGATTTTTTTTTTAAATCTCTTTATAAAGGTAGAAGGCAATCAAAACAAACAAAGACCATTTGTATCAGTAATAAGCAGTACATGTCCACAGGGAATCACAAGCACCGATCGTAAAGAGACAGAAACATGTTGTAAAGTTACAATACAGGAAACTATACTAATGATATCTGCTCAAAAAACTCACAATGCACGTTGACATCTCATTTGTAGCATAAACAAAATCAACATAAATAAAAACCACTATAAAGTAAAAGGGAGGGTGAAACTATGTGGGGAGGAGAGGGAAGGTGGTCACCAGGCAGCGGAGTCTCAAAAGTGCTGAGCAAATGGAAAAAAGAACAAGGCCCAAAAAGACATCTCTCCTGCATCCTGCTGCAGCACTACTCTGTAGCGCTAATCTCCTCTGGCTGCCGCCCGCATTCCCCCTGCGCCTCCCCCCCCCCACTCCCCGCCTCCTCCTCTGGGTCCCATCTAAATTAGACTTGAAAAAGTCGAATTTTAAATGGGATTGAATAGGGGTTGTTGGCTCCATTCCGACAAATACATGTGGGAATGGATCCGAATTTAGTTGAATATACCCCATAAACTATGTGGACAAACAGAAGTGAATCCTTGTCTCTGACCACATAACTAAACGTAAGGATGACATATAAACACAATTGAATATATTTTAATACATTTCTCAATAAGAAACTTTTGGCCTAGGGTTGCGTGAAAAAAATTCTAATAGTCTAGGGCGCCGTGATTCAAAAAAGTTTTGGAACTACTGGTTTCTACAACAGTACATGCAATGGGTCCTTCAGGGGTACAGAGTTAAACAAACTGCCTATCAAAGATAAAACATCACTCCAATATGTAGAGATCAATGGGCATTCCCACCATATATGAAAATAAAAACCCTTATGCCCATACTGATGCCAGCAAAGGTCCGATATCAATGGGTATATAGAGTAACATCTCAGGGACCAAGGGGGTAATTCTGAGTTGATCGCAGCAGGAACTTTGTTAGCAGTTGGGCAAAACCATGTGCACTGCAGGGGAGGCAGATATAACATGTGCAGAGAGAGTTAGATTTGGGTGGGTTATTTTGTTTCTGTGCAGGGTAAATACTGGCTGCTTTATTTTTACACTGCAATTTAGATTGCAGATTGAACACACCCCACCCAAATCTAACTCTCTCTGCACATGTTATATCTGCCTCCCCTGCAGTGCACATGGGCCCTCATTCCGAGTTGTTTGCTCGCTAGCTGCTTTTAGCAGCATTGCACACGCTAAGCCGCCGCCTACTGGGAGTGAATCTTAGCTTATCAAAATTGCGAACGAAAGGTTCTCAAAATTGCGTAGCTCGAGACTTACTCTTCCAGTGCGATCAGTTCAGTGCTTGTCGTTCCTGGTTTGACGTCACAAACACACCCAGCGTTCGCCCAGACACTCCTCCGTTTCTCCAGCCACTCCCGCGTTTTTCCCAGAAACGGTAGCGTTTTTTCACACACTCCCATAAAACGGCCAGTTTCCGCCCAGAAACACCCACTTTCTGTCAATCACATTACGATCACCAGAACGAAGAAAAAAGCTTGTAATGCCGTGAGTAAAATACCTAACTGCATAGCAAATTTACTTGGCGCAGTCGCAGTGCGAACATTGCGCATGCGCAATAAGCGGAAAATCGCTGCGATGCGAAGAAAATTACCGAGCGAACAACTCGGAATGACCACCATGGTTTTGCCCAACTGCTAACAAAGGCCCTCATTCCGAGTTGTTCGCTCGCAAGCTGCTTTTAGCAGCTTTGCACACGCTAAGCCGCCGCCTACTGGGAGTGAATCTTAGCTTATCAAAATTGTGAACGAAAGGTTCTCAAAATTGCGAAAAGACTTCTCTGTGCAGTTTCTGAGTAGCTCGAGACTTACTCTGCCAGTGCGATCAGTTCAGTACTTGTCGTTCCTGGTTTGACGTCACAAACACACCCAGCGTTCGCCCAGACACTCCCCCGTTTCTCCAGCCACTCCCGCGTTTTTCCCAGAAACGGCAGCGTTTTTTCACACACTCCCGCCCAGAAACACCCACTTCCTGTCAATCACACTCCGATCTCCAGAACAAAGAAAAAACCTCGTAATGCCGTGAGTAAAATACCTAACTGCATAGCAAATTTACTTGGCGCAGTCGCAGTGCGAACATTGCGCATGCGCAGTTAGCGGAAAATCGCTGCAATGCGAAGAAAATTACCGAGCGAACAACTCGGAATGACCACCAAAGTTCCTGCTGCGATCAACTCAGAATTAGGCCCCATATACCATTTAGTATAAAGTTTAGGAGTTTTCTTTGAGGTTGGTATTAATGGATGTTTTAGCAACCTGCTGAGGAATGGTATCCTGTCTTTGGGTCAACAGTAAAAAGGTCAATAGGTCGAACACTAATGGTCGACATGCATTAAGTCGACATGATCAAAAGGTTGACATGGCAATGGTCAACACATTATATACAGTATATATATATATATACATACAGTATCTCTCTCTCTCTATATATATATATATATATACAGTCATACCCTAGCAGAATTTGTGATTTTCTGGCCATTTGTCAGAGAATATTAATGATAACTCACAAACTTTTCTTTCACTCATGGTTAATGGTTGGGTGAAGCCATTTATTGTCAAACAACTGTGTTTACTCTTTTTAAATCATAATGACAACAGAAACTACCCAAATGACCCTGATCAAAAGTTTACATACCCCAGTTCTTAATACCGTGTATTGCCCCCTTTAACATCAATGACAGCTTGAAGGGGGTAATTCCAAGTTGATCGCAGCAGGAATTTTGTTAGCAGTTGGGCAAAACCATGTGCACTGCAGGGGAGGCAGATATAACGTGCAGAAAGAGTTAGATTTGGGTGGGTTATTTTGTTTCTGTGCAGGGTAAATACTGGCTGCTTTATTTTTACACTGCAAATTAGATTGCAGATTGAACACACCACACCCAAATCTAACTCTCTCTGCACATGTTAAATCTGCCTCCCCTGCAGTGCACATGGTTTTGCCCAACTGCTAACAAAATTCCTGCTGCGATCAACTTGGAATTACCCCCGAAGTCTTTTGTGGTAGTTGTGGATGAGGCTCTTGATTTTCTCAGATGGTAAAGCTGCCCATTCTTCTTGGCAAAAAGCCTCCAGTTCCTGTAAATTCTTGGGCTGTCTTGCACGTTTGAGATCTCCCCAGGGTGGCTCAATGATATTATGGTCAGGGGACTGAGACATATACACACAGTGCATCCGGAAAGTATTCACAGCGCTTCACTTTTTGCACATTTTGTTATGTTACAGCCTTATTCCAAAATGGAATAAATTCATTTTTCTCATACGTCCTAGAGGATGCTGGGGTCACCATTAGAACCATGGGGTATAGACGGAGACATGGGCACTTTAAGACTTTCAAAGGGTGTGAACTGGCTCCTTCCTCTATGCCCCTCCTCCAGACTCCAGTTTTAGAATTGTGCCCAGTGAGACTGGATGCACTACAGGGAAGCTCTATTGAGTTTCTCTGAAAAGACTTATGTTAGGTTTTTTATTTTCAGGGAGGCTGCTGGCAACAGTCTCCCTGCTTCGTGGGACTTAGGGGAGAGAAGTCAGACCTACTTCTAGTGAGTTCAATGGCTCTGCTTCTGGCTGCCAGGACACCATTAGCTCCTGAGGGTGCTGATCGCTGGGTACGCCTAGATGCTCACTCCCACAACCTGCCGTCACCCCCTTACAGAGCCAGAAGTCAGAAGACAGGTGAGTAGCAGAAGAAAAGAAGACTTCTTCTCCAGTGACGGCATTCTGAGGTACTGCACAGCAAACGGAACGCTGAGCACTATGCTCCCGCACAAACACAGGCACTGCAGGGCGTGGGGGGGGGGGGGGGGGAGCGCCCTGGGCAGCATTAAATCCTCACAAAAGGCTGGCAAAAGCAGACATTAGTGCCTCGGCACTGTCCTTACCCCGCCAGCGTAATTAATTATTTATTTACGAGCGGGACAGAAGCGGCGGGGCTTCTTCCTCACCTCACCAGCACACTGCTCGGCGCCATATTCTCTCCTCAGAGAGACGCTGGTCCTTTCTTCACTGCTGAGTGCAAAACAGGGGGGGCGCAGCAATATGGGTGCTTAATATTAATATATAAAGCGCTACAAGTCTGTCACTATAAAGTTTTTATTTCCCAGACTGTGTACTTTTGGCGCTGGGTGGTGAGCTGAAAAGTCCTCTGTGTCCCTCTGACATTTACTGTGGGTCTGTCCCCCATATGCCGGTGTATCTGTGGGTAATTGGTACATGTGTGTCAACATGTCGGTGACTGAATGTTTTTCCCAAGAGGAAACTATATTAGGGATGCAGACATGTATGGGGTGGCCATGTCGGCACCACCAATAACTGACTGGGTGAAAGTTTGAATGATAATGTGATTTATATCAGAATAAGGTTGGATAAATCTGTGTCACAGACACAGACGTAGAGAAAATCTATGGGGGATGTGATGTTCATGACTATGCTTCTTTTCCCTCAGGCCCCTTGGGGTCGCAAAAATGTTGTTCTGCCCAGTTACTACACACTGATACCGACACGGATACTGATTCCTATGTCGACCATAATGTTTCCTGATTAGATCCACTATTGGCAAGGAGCAGTGCCGTAACTAGGCATTTTAGCGCTGTGTGCAAGAAACGACAGTGGCGCCCCCCCCATGTAAGATAGGGGCAGTGCGCGCCATAGGCGCGCGCAAAATTTTTAGGGCGTGGCTTCACAGGGAAGGGGCGTGGCCACAAAATAATAGCAATTCATACTACGGTGCACAGTAGTCTACATTATTCAAATTACGCTGCTCAGTAGCGCCACTACACCAGGTAGAGCCCCTTTTATACATTACAGCAGACAGCGTCCCCCTTTTTACACATTACAGCAGACAGTCCCCCTTTTTACACATTGCGGCAGCCAGTCCCCCTTTTTACACATTGCGGCAGCCAGGCCCCCTTTTTACACATTGCGGCAGCCAGTCCCCCTTTTTACACATTGCGGCAGCCAGGCCCCCTCTTTACACATTGCGGCAGCCAGTCCCCCTTTTTACACATTGCGGCAGCCAGTCCCCCTTTTTGCACATTGCTGCAGCCAGGCCCCCTTTTTACACATTGCGGCAGCCAGGCCCCCTTTTTACACATTGCGGCAGCCAGGACCCCTTTTTACACATTGCGGCAGCCAGTCCCCCTTTTTACAGCCAGTCCCCCTTTTTACACATTGCGGCAGCCATCCCCCTTTTTACACATTGCGGCAGCCAGGCCCCCTTTTTACACATTGCGGCAGCCAGGACCCCTTTTTACACATTGCGGCAGCCAGGCCCCCTTTTTACACATTGCGGCAGCCAGTCCCCCTTTTTACAGCCAGTCCCCCCTTTTTACACATTGCGGCAGCCATCCCCCTTTTTACACATTGCGGCAGCCATCCCCCTTTTTACACATTGCGGCAGATGGTGACCCCCTGAGAGAGAGAGAAAGAGAGATATACTTACCATCTCCCTGCTGGCAGTCAGGCTCCTCGTGCAGCTCCCTCGGTGCAGGCAGTGAGGTGAGAAGGAGGAGGAGGGAGGGGGAGCAGGGAGCCGCAGCAGCACTATGTCATTGGTAGTAAGCGCCGCTGCAGCATCCCCCTCTCCTTCCGTATAGGCTGCTCGGCGCTGCTGTGGATGCTGGGATGGAGGAACCGCATCCCAGCATCCACAGCAGCGCCGGGCAGCCAATACAGAAGGAGAGGGGGATGCTGCAGCGGCGCTTACTACCAATGACATAGCGCTGCTGCGGCTCCCTGCTCCCCCTCCCTCCTACTCCGCTGCCCGGTGCTGGTCCTCTTCTCCCTCCACAGCGCGGCGCACACAGCAGAGGCGGCATGTAATGAGTCAATTTGACTCATTACATGCCGCTGGCCGTGCGCCCTCAGGGCAACTGCGCTGTGTGCCAAGCCCACTTGGCACACACGTAGTTACGGCCCTGGCAAGGAGCATTCAGTACATGATTGTGGATATTAAGGACGTATTAACGTCACTGGGGACCCTGCTGTTCCTGACAAAAGGGTCTATGATATGTATGTATGTATATATATATATATATATATATATATATATATATATATACAGGTTGAGTATCCCTTAACCAAAATGACTGGGACCAGAAGTATTTTGGATATCGGATTTTTCCGTATTTTGGAATAATTGCATTGCATACCATAATGAGATATCATGGCAATGGGACCTAAGTCTAAGCACAGAATGTATTTATGTTTCATATACACCTTATACACACAGCCTGAAGGTCATTATAGCCAATATGTTTAATAACTTTGTGCATTAAACAAAGTGTGTGTACATTCACACAATTCATTTATGTTTCATATACACCTTATACACACAGCCTGAAGGTCATTTAATACAATATGTTTAATAACTTTGTGTATTAAACAAAGTTTGTGTACATTGAGACATCAGTAAACAAAATTTCACTATCTCACTCTCACTCAAAAAATTCCATATTTCGGAATATTCCCTATTTCGGAATATTTGGATATGGGATACTCAACCTGTGTATCCAAGTATATATATATATATATATATATATACTAGGTGCTTCATCGCGCCCTACGGGCGCTCTTCACACCGTCGGAAGGGGCTACGCCCCCTTAACCCCTGCACGCCTTTCTGGGGTTCAATATATGGAGTATTACCTGCATTCCTAGTTTTGTTAGTGTTTGAATATTGCACAATGATAGGGCGTCCAATGGTGAAGGGGGCGTAGTCCCTTGCAACAGGAAGGGGTTTGGGGAGTGGGGACCGCGGATGGGGGAGGGGGTATGAAGGCGCTGTGGGTGGGGTAGGAGCAGGGGTGTCGCAGGTGGGGGATGGCAGCTGCAGGGCTGTTGCGGATGGAGGAGGGGTTCCGAAGGCGCTGCAGATGGGGAAGGGGTGGGTGCGGGTGTGCAGTGGATGGGGGAGGTGTCCAATGGGCGCGGTGGGTGGGGGAGGGGTGGATGCGGGGGTAACGTGGGTGGGGGAGTGGCGGGTGCGGTAATGTTGCGAATGGTGTAGGCGATGCGGATTGGGAAGGGCCTGCTGCGTGGGTGGGGTAGGGGATCCAAAGGTGCAGCGGGCGGGGGAGAGACAGATGCGGGGTGTGGCGGATGGGGGGAGGGGTTTGGAAGACACTGCGGGTGGGGTAGGGGGTCCGAAGGCGCAGTGGGTGGGGGTGCCACGGGTGGTGGAGGGGCAGGTGCGGGGGATGGGGAGGGGTCCAGGGGCGCTGCAGGTGGTGGAGGGGCAGATATCAGTGCACATAGTCTCTGTGGTAGTTAGTGAGAGTTGGTGATGGTGTGAGAGGGGTGAAGGCCAGTACACAGACAGGCAGTTAGAGAGCAGGATGAGGGTGACAGGGCATAGTGACGGGGAGTACTTAGCAGTTATAGGGGTGGGCTACAGGTGTGATGTCACAGTGTGTGTACCTTTGCTCTCATGTGTGAGGTATGTGAGGTATGTGTGAGGTAAGGATGTGCGGGTCGTGGTGGCCACTAACCTCCAGGCTGCTGCTGTGAGATGGTGACTGCAGAGGGAGGGAGCTCAGACCCAGCAGCAATGGGTCGTGGTCAGCATTCCTTTCTGGCCCCGTTCCGCCGCACACTGTCCGCCCCGTCTGACGGGCGTCATTCCTCCATCCTGCATGGCAGCGTCAGCTGCTGTGATCGCGGAGCATAGGTAAGCGTCCGGAGCCCTGTGGGCGGGCAGGCATGGTGTTTCCCTGGAGAGGTGCGGCGCGCGTCCTTAGGCTGCAGACGGAGGGAGCTCCGGCCCAGCAGCAATGTTGATTAGTGCGTGTCCCGTCCTGGCGCTGTCCTGCTGCACATGCTCCGCACCGCTTGCCGCTGAGCATGGCAGCCCTTGTCTGTATGCTGCAGATGCTGATCTAGCGGTGCCTGAGCTAGCGCCCTCTCCCTGGGGTGTGGGTGTCAGGCGGCAGGTATGGTGTGTAGGTGGGAGAGGAGCTGCGGGCGGCGACTTGCTGCCTGCAAGTACCCTCCATATCAGCGCTGTTCCCCTCCCTGCAGATAGTGTCAGTGGCCGTGGTGTACTTTTGCTACTGGTGGCCAGGGCCGGTGCTAGGGTGTTCGGCGCCCCCCTGCAAACTATGAATTTTGCGCCCTCCCATATTCCTTTGTTGTGCATCGTGGAAAGTGGTGTGGTCTCACAACTAAGGGGCATGGCCACACAATAGTACCCCCATTTAAAATTACGCCACAATGTAGCACAATCTTATTCATCTTATACGTAATGCCCCACCCGTAGTAGTAGCGTCCTTATACGTAATGCCCCACCCGTAGTAGTAGCGTCCATATACGTAATGCCCCCCCAATAGTAGTAGTGTCCTTATACATAATGCCCCCCCAGTAGTAATAGCAGTTATATGTAATGCTCCCCAACAGTAATAGTAGCGTCCTTATACATAATGCCCCCCCAGTAGTAGTAGCATCCTTATACATAATGGCCCCCAGTAGTAGTAGCATCCTTATACATAATGCCCCCCCAGTAGTAGTAGCGTCCTAATACATAATGCCCCCCCAATAGTAGTAGTGTCCTTATACATAATGCCCGCCCAGTAGTAGTAGCAGTTATATGTAATGCCCCACAACAGTAATAGTAGCATCCTTATACGTAATGCCCCACCCGTAGTAGTAGCGTCCTTATACATAATGCCCCGCAGTAGTAGTAGCAGTTATATGTAATGCCCCCCAACAGTAATAGTAGCGTCCTTATACGTAATGCCACCCCTGTAGTAGTAGCATCCTTATACATAATGTGCCCCCAGTAGTAGTACCGTCCTTATACATAATGCCCCCCCAGTAGTAGTAGCATCCTTACATGTAATGCCCTCCCAGTAGTAGTAGCACCGTCCTTATACATAATGCCCCCCAGAAGTAATAGAGTCCTTATACATAATGCCCCCCCCAGTAGTAGCGTCCTTATATGTAATGCCCCCCAGTATTAGTAGCCTCCTTATACGTAATACCCCCCCATAGTAGTAGCGTCCTTATACGTAATGCCCCCCCTATAGTAGTAGCGTCCTTATACGTAATGCCCCCCCATAGTAGTAGCGTCCTTATACGTAATGCCCCCCTATAGTAGTAGCGTCCTTATACGTAATGCCCCCCCTATAGTAGTAGCGTCCTTATATGTAATGCCCCCCCTATATTAGTAGCGTCCTTGCATGTAATGCCCCCCCCCAGCAGTGGCGTCCATAAAGTGCGCACACACAGACATACCTCACACACACAATTCACACATATATACAAACACACACACCCCACCATATATACACACACACACCCACCCACCCACACACACTATATACACACACACTATGGCCCTCATTCCGAGTTGTTCGCTTGCAAGGCGATTTTAGCAGAGTTACACACGCTAAGCCGCCGCCTACTGTGAGTGAATCTTAGCTTCTTAAAATTGCGAACGATGTATTCGCAAAATTGCGATTACAAACTACTTAGCAGTTTCAGAGTAGCTTCAGACTTACTCGGCATCTGCGATCAGTTCACTGCTTGTCGTTCCTGGTTTGACGTCACAAACACACCCAGCGTTCGCCCAGACACTCCTCCGTTTCTCCAGCCACTCCCGCGTTTTTCCGGAAACGGTAGCGTTTTTATCCACACGCCCATAAAACGCCGTGTTTCCGCCCAGTAACGCCCAGTGTTTCCACCCATTTCCTGTCAATCACACTACGATCGCCGGAGCGAAGAAAAAGCCGTGAGTAAAAAAACTATCTTCATAGCAAAATTATTTGGTGCAGTCGCAGTGCGAACATTGCGCATGCGTACTAAGCAGAAAAACCCTGCGATGCGAAGAAAATTACCGAGCGAACGACTCGGAATGAGGGCCTATATACACACACACACACACACACACACACCCACTATATACACACACACACACACACATTTCTCTCTCACCCTCCACTTACCAAGTCTGGCTGGCCGTCACTGCAATGCTGATTCCACCACTGTTCAGCTGTCTGGTCCCGTGTAGCTCCGCCCCTCTATTCCGTTTAGCTCCGCCCCTCGTGACGCCATAGCTCCGCCCCCTTTTCGAGACCCGCACAGCACACAGCCCGCTGTCACAGGTGATTGGGGGGGAGGACAGGCACAGCAGCCGGCAGCTAGTGGCCATCCTCACCTCCTATACTGTAAGGTAGGGTCTTGCACCTGACTGCTGCTGGCACTGGGTATGGAGTAGCTCCCTGCAGCAGATGCAGTTGACCCCGCCCAGCTCTGTGACTCCGCCCAGCGTTACGAGCACAGAGTCACAGATTAAGGCAAATATATAGGAGATATATACACGGTCGTCATCTTAAGGGTGGTCCGGTGCTATGCCAATGGTGGGAAGTGGTACCGCTCAGCTAACTTGCGCAAGGGCGGGACTTAGGTTCCGCCCCGTTGTTTAATTTAGGAGAAATTAATATGTAGGCTGTAGCCGGGGGTACGCACTGCTTTCTCGCCACCCACTTATAGAGTTCCAATTCTAATTCGATCAATAAATTTGGCTGTGACCTTTTAAATCGCAATTCAGTTGTCTGAGTGTTTATTGGGGAGAAAAGGGGGTAGGGGGTGAACGGCGAGGTCGTTAATAAAATCAATGGACGGCTTAAAGAATTCGAGGGACGAATAGGCCCGAGAATAAATAAGCGTCCTGGGTTTTTTAAAAGAAGGAAGCCTGGGACAGGGAATGGGAGAAAGGGGGAGGGGAGGGGATAGAGCAGGTAGCATAGCAGCATCCTATAGGAAAAAGGGGAGGAGAGTTACCTGGGAGGTACAAAAGACCAGGAATGCCAGGCAGGCTCCCTCTTTTCATGCTGATCAAGGATCCAAGAAGGCACCCACCCTCCCGCCCAGTTGGTAGGGCAATTGGCCCTGGTGATTAGGGGCGCGGCAAGCAGTGCTCCTCGGCAGTCTGTAGTAGCGCAACGTCGGTTGGCCGGCACTTCCCCCAGATACTCGGCGAGTTTGTCGTGGCCTCAAGGGCCGACACGGTCGTCATCTTAAGGGTGGACCGGTGCTATGCCAATGGTGGGAAGTGGTACCGCTCAGCTAACTTGCGCAAGGGCGGGACTCAGGTTCCGCCCCGTTGTTTAATTTAGGAGAAATTAATATGTAGGCTGTAGCCGGGGGTACGCACTGCTTTCTCCCACCCTCCCGCCCAGTTGGTAGGGCAATTGGCCCTGGTGATTAGGAATTGATTTGTTTGTTATTTTCGGTGGTGGCACCGGTAGGCCAGTCCAGAATTTTCATTATCACCAGGGCAAAGGTGAGGTAACTGGAATTTGAAATTAAGTTTACGTCCGGTGGAGGCACCGTCAGGCCAATTCGGTCTTTAATTATGGTCTGGCAAAAGAGGTCCAGCAGGCGCGGCAAGCAGTGCTCCTCGGCAGTCTGTAGTAGCGCAACGTCGGTTGGCCGGCACTTCCCCCAGATACTCGGCGAGTTTGTCGTGGCCTCAAGGGCCGACACGGTCGTCATCTTAAGGGTGGACCGGTGCTATGCCAATGGTGGGAAGTGGTACCGCTCAGCTAACTTGCGCAAGGGCGGGACTTAGGTTCCGCCCCGTTGTTTAATTTAGGAGAAATTAATATGTAGGCTGTAGCCGGGGGTACGCACTGCTTTCTCGCCACCCACTTATAGAGTTCCAATTCTAATTCGATCAATAAATTTGGCTGTGACCTTTTAAATCGCAATTCAGTTGTCTGAGTGTTTATTGGGGAGAAAAGGGGGTAGGGGGTGAACGGCGAGGTCGTTAATAAAATCAATGGACGGCTTAAGGCAAATATATAGGAGATATACTGTATATGAATCTGTGGTCTTCTAGAGAGGGGTTAGCCACGGCCCGCTCCCAATCGGTAAAAACCAGGCGGCACTCCAAGGACTTGTAAACTCAAGTGAAGTGTATTCTTAAATCAAAAAGTATTAAACAAAGGCATATCTTGCCGACGTTTCAGCGCCACGCAGGACGCTTTTTTCAAGGCCATATGCAGTGCAGAAACCAAAAAACAAACAGAATGTGACACATACCTTTATATGCTTGTGAGTTGTTCAGACCGCGCGCTGGGACAGCGGGAGCCGGCGTCCGGCGGGACTTCCGGTGAGTTCCTGTAACTCATTACCAGGAAGTGACGTCCTGTGGTAACCAGGCAACCACGGGCGTCCCCACCGCCGCTAGTAACCCGCTGTTCCTGGCAGAAAATACATAGGTTGGACGCAGGCTCAGTTTTTATTAATCTTAAAACCATGAAAAGGTTCAAAGTCAAACATTATGTCACCTGTACGACACAATATGTTATTTACGTCATTACGTGCCCATGTGGATTGCTATATGTGGGTCAAACCATACGCACTTTTCGCGAGAGAATGGCTCTGCATAGATCAGCCATTAAGGCAGCCCTGGAGGGCAAACCAAATGAACAGCCAGTGGCGAGACATTTTAAACAAGCATAACATCAATTACATCACTTGAGACACATCATTGTGGATCACATACCAGCTCATACGAGGGGAGGTGACCGTGCTAAAGCTTTAGCACAAAGGGAAATTGAATGGATCTATCGCTTATCGTCCTTAGCACCTGAAGGTCTCAATGAGCACATCGCTTGGAGTGTGTTCTTATAAAATACCTTACCCGGTTTAGATCCTTATCACGTACTTTAGTGCATTGGACAATGGGGGTAATTCCAAGTTGATCGCAGCAGGAATTTTTTTAGCAGTTGGGCAAAACCATGGCCCTCATTCCGAGTTGTTCGCTCGCTAGCTGCTTTTAGCAGCATTGCACACGCTATGCCGCCGCCCTCTGGGAGTGTATCTTAGCTTAGCAGAATACTGAACGAAAGATTAGCAGAATTGCGAATAGAAATTTCTTAGCAGTTTCTGAGTAGCTCAAGACTTACTCAGCCATTGTGATCAGTTCAGTCAGTTTCGTTCCTGGTTTGACGTCACAAACCCACCCAGCGTTCGCCCAGACACTCCCCCATTTCTTCAGACACTCCCGCGTTTTTTCGCACACTCCCAGAAAACGTCCAGTTTCCGCCCAGAAACACCCACTTCCTGTCAATCACACTACGATCACCAGAACAATGAAAAATCCTCGTTATGCCATGAGTAAAATACCTAACTTTTGTGTAAAATAACTAAGCGCATGCGCTCTGCGAACCTTGCGCATGCGCAGTAAGCGACTAATCGCAATATAGCGAAAATCTGCAACAAGCGAACAGCTCGTAATGACCCCCCATGTGCACTGCAGGGGAGGCAGATTTAACATGTGCAGAGAGAGTTAGATTTGGGTGTGGTGTGTTCAATCTGCAATCTAATTTGCAGTGTAAAAATAAAGCAGCCAGTATTTACCCTGCGCAGAAATAAAATAACCCACTCAAATCTAACTCTCTCTGCACATGTTATATCTGCCTCCCCTGCAGTGCACATGGTTTTGCCCAACTGCTAAAAAAAATTCCTGCTGCGATCAACTTGGAATTACCCCCAATATTCATTTAGTGATCATTGTTCCATCCGAAGTCGTTTGATGCATAAATGTATAGAATTTGCCATGACATACTGATTAGGCTATATAAGATATGATTTAGCATTAGGGTCTAAGAAGGGCCTATAATTCCTATTTTTTAGTCCTGTACTGGTGTTGGTTTAAGTACCTAATAGGTTTTTAATATATCACATTTGGTACAACAACCAGTTATTTGTCACTATCACTTATATTATGTATTTTTTGGCACAGGGGCAGGCACCTCACAAAGAGTCTTTTTTAAGTAAGCAGATTCACTTGGGATTTCACGTTTTAGAGATAGGCATCAGCGTCATACCGCTGACTGTCTCCAGTTCTTTTTTTTGGTTATCATGTGTCACTTTTTTGCTGCTCTTGCATGGAGATCTTAGTAATTTGTCACTATCACTTATATTATGTATTTTCCGCCAGGAACAGCGGGTTACTAGCGGCGGTGGGGACGCCCGCGGTTGCCTGGTTACCAAAGGACGTCAATTCATGGTAACGAGTTACAGGAACTCACCGGAAGTCCCGCCTGACGCCGGCTCCCGCTGTCCCAGCGCGCAGTCTGAACAACTCACAAGCATATAAAGGTATGTGTCACATTCTGTTTGTTTTTTGGTTCCTGCACTGCATATAGCCTTGAAAAAAGCGTCCTGCGCGGCGCTGAAACGTCGGCAAGATATGCCTTTGTTTATTACTTTTTGATTTAAGAATACACTTCACTTGAGTTTACAAGTCCTTGGAGTGCCGCCTGGTTTTTACCGATTGGGAGCGGGCCGTGGCTAACCCCTCTCTAGAAGACCACAGATTCCTATACACCATAAGGAAGGCACCGGGGCAGTTGCTCTATTGGCAGGGAGTGCCAACCATTTCAGTTATATATATATATATATATATATATATATATATATGTGTGTGTGTGTATGTATATGTATATAGATTTATAATGATTCCTCCATCTCGTGCTGAACGCTCTGTTTGAGAAAGTCTGGGTCAGCCCTGGCAAGATGGCTGCAAATCCACAAGAGGATTCCAGTTGTTTATTCCTTCCCGCCGTGGACAGAATAAAGTGGGAGCCATCCCTTGTTCTGCACAGGGCCCTGTCACAAATCCAGCTTATCGTATGCAGGAAGCTACGTTATATTCTAGTTATGTAACCACGCGTACGTTACTTAGACCTGCCGTTATATGCGCATGGGTGAGTAGTAGTATTCAAAAATGGTCGGATAACTTGTCATCCAATATAGATACCCTGGGGAGAGTTGGGATACTCCTTACGTTGGGTCATATCAAGGACACTGCAGCATACTTACGTGAGACTGCAAGGGATATAGGAATCTTGGGTTCACGGGCCAATTCCATGGCGGTCTCGGCTAAGAGGGCGTTGTGGATTCACCAATGGAATGCTGATGCTGACTCCAAGAAGAAATGGAGTCTCTTCCCTATGAAGGTGAAGCCTGGTTTGGTGACGGCCTAGTTAATTTGATCTCGGCAGCTGCCGCAGGTAAGTCAGCCTTCTTGCCCTATGTTCCCTCTCAACGGATGAAGACGCATCATTATCGGATGCAGTCATTTCGGCCCAATAGATACACAAGACGTTAGGATTGCCCTTTCTTTGCAGGTAGAGGAAGGAGAAGAGGGAAGAGGTCTGCAGCCTCTTCAAGATCACAGGAGCAGACATCATCCTCTGCTTCTGCCAAATCCACCGCATGACGCTGGGGCTCTCTTGCGGGAACCTGCACCGGAGGGGCCACGTCTAAAACTCTTCAGTCAGTCCTGGATTCGTTCGGACCTGGACCCGTGGGATTTACAAATAGTGTCCCAAGGGTACAAACTGGAGTTTCAAGACGTTCCCCCTCACCGATTTTTCAAATCGGCCTTACCAATTCTCCTCCGTACAGGGAGGTAGTATGCGACACAATACAAAAGTTGTGTCAGAATCAGGTCATTGTCCTGGTTCCCCCGTCACAACAGGGAGAAGGCTTTTATTCAAGCCTCTTCGTGGTCCCAAAGCCAGACGGCTCGGTCAGACCAATCCTAAATCTGAAATCCCTCAATTTCTACCTAAAGAAATTAAAATCCAAGATGGAATCTCTCAGGTCAGTGATCTCCAGTCTGGAGGATGGAGATTTCATGGTTTCAGTAGACATTAAGGATGCCTACTTACATGTTCCCATTTTCCTCTGCATTAAGCTTACCTGAGGTTTGCAATTCAGGATTGTCATTACCAATTTCAGACGTTTCTGTTTGGTCTGTCCACGGCTCCGAGGATTTTCACCAGGGTGATGGCGGAAATTATGGTTCTCCTTCGCTAGCAAGGAGTCAAAATTATCCCGTACTTGGACGATCTCCTGATAAAGGCGAGTTCCAGGGACCCGTTGGTGCAAAACATTGCACTCTCCCTGACAGTTCTTCAACAACATGGTTGGCTCCTGAACTTGCCAAAATCACAGTTGGTCCCAACGACGCGGTTGTTGTTTTTGGGAATGATACTGGACACAGAACTACAGAGAGTTTTTCTTCTAGTGGAAAAGGCTCTGGAGATCCAGAGTCTGGTCAAACAAATTCTGAAACCAGCAAGAGTGTCAATCCATCAATGCATTTGGTTGCTGTGCGGCCTACGAGGCCATTCAGTTTGGCAGGTTCCCTGCCAGAGTGTTCCAGTGGGACCTGTTGGACAAGTGGTCCGGATCCCGCCTACACATGCACCGGAGGATAATCCTGTCTTCCAAGACCAGAATCTAACTCCTGTGCTGGCTGCACAGCTCTCACCTCCTATAGGGGTGCAGGTTCGGGATCCAGGACTGGATCCTAGTGACCACAGATGCAAGCCTCCGAGGCTGGGGAGCAGTCACACAGGGGGGAAAACTTCCAAGGAAGATGGTCAAGTCAGGATACTTGTCTCCACATAAACGTTCTGGAATTAAGGGCCATTTACAACGGCTTTCTACAAGCGGAATATCTTCTTCGAGTTCTACCCGTACTGATCCAGTCGGACAATGTAACAGAAGTAGCGTACATAAACCGTCAGGGCGGAACGAAAAGCAGAGCAGTAATGGCAGAAGCCACAAGGATTTCCCTCTGGGCGGAAAAACATACAAGCGCTCTGTCAACGATATTCATTCCAAGAATGGACAACTGGGAAGCAGACTTCCTCAGCAGACACGATCTCCATCCAGGAGAGGGGGGCCTCCTCCAAGTAGTCTTCGAAGAGGTGACATGTCGTTGGGTTTTCCTCAAGTAGACATGATGGCATCTCATCTCAACAAGAAGCTTCAGAGATATTGTTCCAGGTCAAGGGACCCTCAAGCAATAGCAGTGAATACAGTGGTGACACGGTGGGTGTTTTCAGTCGGTATATGTATTCCCTCCGCTTTCTCTCATTCCAAAAGTTCTGAGATCATAAAAAGTGCAGAGATTCGAGCGATCCTCATTGTCCCAGACTGGCCAAGGAGGGCTTGGTATCCAGATCTCAGGAATTACTCATAGGAGATCCCTGGCCTCTTCCTTTGCAAGAGAACCTGATGCAGCAGGGGCCGTGCGTGTATTAGGACTTGCCGCGGCTACGTTTGATGGCATGGCGGTTGAACGCCAAATCCTAGCCCATAAGGGTATTCCTAGTGAAGTCATTCCCACACTTATTCAGGCTATGAAATGGGGTAACGTCTAAATCATTACCACCGTATTTGGAGCAAATATGTTTCTTGGTGTGAATCCAAGAAGGTTCCTACGGAAGAGTTTTCAGCTAGGACGTTTTCTCCATTTTCTACAAGCAGGTGTGGATGCGGGCCTAAAATTGGGCTCAATTAAGGTTCTGATTTCAGCCTTATCGACAATTGGCCTCCCTTCCAGAAGTTCAGTCTTTCGTGAAAGGCGTGTTACACATCCAACCTCCTTTTGTTCCCCCTGTGGCACCATGGGATCTTAGTGTGGTGTTGCAGTTCCTTCAATCACATTGGTTTGAACCTTTACAGAAGGTGGAGTTGAAGTTCCTCACTTGGAGAGTGGTCATCCTGTTGGCCTTGGCATCTGCAAGGCGGGTGTCTGAGTTAGCGGCCTTGTCTCACAAGAGCCCTTATTTGATCTTCCATGAAGATAGATCAGAATTGAGGACACGTCAACAATTTCTGCCGAAGGTGGTTTTATCTTTCCACATGAACCAACCTATTGTGGTGCTTGTGGCCACTGACTCCTTCGTTGAATCAAAGTCTCTGGATGTGGTTAGAGCTTTGAAAATTTATGTCGCCAGAACGGCTCAGTTTTGGAAAACAGAGGCTCTGTTTGTCCTGTATACCCCCAACAAGATTGGGTGTCCTGCTTCCAAGCAGATCATTGCGCGCTGGATCTGTGGTACGATTCAGCATGCTCGTTCCACGGCAGGATTGCCGTTACCGAAATAGATGAAGGCCCATTCTACTAGAAAGGTGGGCTCGTCCTGGGCGGCTACCCGGGGGGGAGTCTCGGCATTGCTACTTTGCCAAGCAGCTATTTAGCAAACACTTTTGCTAAGTTTGCAAGTTTGATACCTTGGCTGATGATGACCTCAAGTTTGGTCATTCGGTGCTGCAGAGTCGTCCGCACTCTCCCGCCCGTTCTAGAGCTTTGGTATAACCCCATGGTTCTAATGGTGACCCCAGCATCCTCTAGGATGTATGAGAAAATAGGATTTTAATACCTACCGGTAAATCCTTTTCTCTTAGTCCGTAGAGGATGCTGGGCGCCAGTCCCAGTGCGTACTGTATCTGCAGTTATTAATTGTGGTTACACATATGTTGTGTTACGGTTCTGGTCAGCATGTTGCTGAAAAATTGTTCATGCCGTTGGCTTGTGTTCTGTTGAATGCCACGTACTACGGCATACTGGAGGTGTGAGCTGGTAAGATGCTCACCTTGGTTTAACAATAAATCCTTTCCTCGAAATGTCCGTCTCCCTGGGCACAGTTCCTATAACTGGAGTCTGGAGGAGGGGCATAGAGGGAGGAGCCAGTTCACGCCCTTTGAAAGTCTTAAAGTGCCCATGTCTCCTGCAGATCCCGTCTATACCCCATGGTTCTAATGGAGACCCCAGCATCCTCTACGGACTAAGAGAAAAGGTTTTGCCTGTAGGTATTAAAATCCTATTTTTTCCCTCAAAATTCTACACACAATACCTCATAATGACAACGTGAAAAACATTTGTTTGAGACTTTTGCAAATTTATTAAAAATAAAAAACTAAGAAATTACATGTACATAAGTATTCACAGCCTTTACTCAATACTTTGTTGATGCACCTTTGGCAGCAATTACAGCCTCAAGTCTTTTTGAATATGATGCCACAAGCTTGGCACACCTATCTTTGAGCAGTTTCGCCCATTCCTCTTTGCAGCACCTTTCAAGCTCCATCAGGTTGGATAGGAAGCGTCGGTGCACAGCCATTTTCAGAACTATCCAGAGATGTTCAATCGGATTCAGGTCTGGGCTTTGGCTGGGCCACTCAAGGACATTCACAGAGTTGTCCTGAAGCCAATCCTTTGATATCTTGGCTGTGTGCTTAGGGTCGTTGTCCTGCGGAAAGATGAACCGTCGCTCTAGTCTGTGGTCAAGAGCGCTCTAGAGCAGGTTTTCATCCAGGATGTCGCTGTACATTGCTGCATTCATCTTTCCCTCTATCCTGACTAGTCTCCCAGTTCCTGCCGCTGAAAAACATGCCCACAGCATGATACTGCTACCACCATGCTTCACTGTACTGTTAGGATCTCCTGTTCTGTACTGCCACGTCGCCATGGCAACCGGGAGGCAAGTGTTAGCGAAGTAACCTGAGCGCAGCTGATACTCCGGTCCGGGTTTTTACTGTGTAGTGGTTACAGGCTCTGTGCACGGCAGGGAATCCGGTGCTGGTTTTGTGCTCACAGTCTGTGAGGTCTGAGTGGGGCGTGGACAGCACCTGCTATATAAACCATCCTCTCAGGCTAGGCAAATGCTGCTGAATCTTTGTTTGCTAGTCAGTTCCAGAGAGTTAGCTAGTACTGTGTGACTTTGTATTTACTTGTTGCTTACTGCGAATAGGCCTTGGGATTCGGTACTTCATTCTGCCAATCCGGACCTAGCAGTAAGAATGGAGTCAGTTGTTTAACCTGCTGGGGTTCTTTTGCTATTCTGTGAACCCAGCAGGTTTGCGGCTGTACCCTCAGACCTGCTTGCTTAATCCTCCCTCACTGTACAGGGCGTCTAGGTGTCAGTTTAGTGGCAGTAAGCTGAACCTGTGCCCTGCAAGTGGGGGTCAGGATTGTGGATACTCTCCTTGTGTCTATATTTCTATCTCTGACCAAGGAGTTTATTCCCACACCCGTTGGTAACCCTTTGGGGTTTTTCCTGTTGCTCTTAGCAACATCATTTTGGGTGCTCCACATGTTAAATCATACATCTCGCTTCATTGTCCGCTCTATTCCATCTGAGCATTCCTGACACTAGGGAGACACCCAATTCCTGAGCCTTTGGGCTTCCCCTTTCATTTTGTGTTTATTAGTTATTCCATCACCTCCTGTGTATGTTGTGTTATACTGTCTGTGAGTTCGTTTTGCCTCGCATCCCTCTCTGTTCATACACCGGTGTGCGTAACATATTCAGCAGCCCTACTCCTGTTGAAATTTTGTGGGAATATGGAGCATACCCCTCAAAACACTTTGCAACAGGTGGTCGATCAGGTGCAGGTCCTGACTCGACAATTTAATGAGATGTCCATTAAAATGAACACCCCGCAGGCCGCTAGCGGAGCTCCCGCAGCAGCAGCGGCAAGTTTAGGGGTTAAGGAGCCGAAAGTAAATCTCCCGGATCGTTTTTCTGGAGATCGCTCGCAGTTTTTTTGTTTCAAGGAGAGCTGTAAGCTATATTTCAGGCTTAGGCCCCAGTTTTCTGGGTCGGAGATTCAGCGGGTGGGCATGGTGATTTCCTTGCTACAAAGAGACCCACAGGTCTGGGCATATGGGATGCAGCCTGACTGTCCGTCGCTTAAAAGTGTTGATGCTTTTTTTACGGCACTGGGCATTTTGTATGATGACCCTGACAAGATGGCTTCAGCCGAGGCTCAGATTACGGTCCTAAAGCAAGGGCGACGGCCAGCTGAGGTTTATAGTACGGAGTTTCGGAGGTTGGCTCATGATACCCAGTGGAATGACCCAGCCCTGAGAAACCAGTACCGAAGGGGCCTTTCTGACCAGATAAAGGACCAACTGGTACAATATCCCTCGCCTGATAGCTTAGATCAGCTCATGCAGTTATCCATCCGGGTGGATAGACGGCTGAGAGAGCGTAGGCTTGAAAGGGAGACCGCAGTTTCCTTTTTTCCCAAGGGAACCTCAGACTCTGAGGAATATTCCGAGGAGCCTATGCAGATTGGGGCTACCCGCCTCTCCTCGCGTGAGAAGACGCGGAGGAGACAGCAGGGTTTGTGTTTGTACTGTGGGAATAAAGGTCATGTCGTAGTATCATGCCCAGAAAAGCCGTAAAACTTCAGGGCCTGAGGGTGATGGGAAATATCCTGTCAGGCCAGAAGTCAGATTTTCCCAAAAAGACTTTTCTCATTCCGGTGACTTTGGAGATCCTCGGTCAAACTGTCAAGACTGAGGCCTTTGTTGACAGTGGGGCCGATGGGGTTTTCATGGACCGTCAATTCGCCCTGGAACACTCTGTTCCCTCAGTACCTTTGGCATCAGAGATTGAGATCTGTGGGTTAAACGGGGAACCATTGTCCCAGGGTTAAAATACCTCCTGCACCAGCCAAATTCCTTTGTTTATTGCAGCCACACACTCTGAAAAATTGTCTTTCTATGTGACTGTCTGTTCTTTTGCCCCATTGGTTTTGGGGTTACCCTGGTTAAGGGCCCATAACCCTCAATTTAACTGGGTCTCTGGGGAGATTCTTAGTTGGGGTAGTGATTGTTTCAGGAGTTGCTTGAGCCTTCCAGTCAGGCTCTCGCAGCTAAGTTTGCCAGGATGTTATGCAAATTTTGCGGATGTATTCTCCAAAAAAGTTGCCCCTATGACTGTGCCATTGATTTGTTGCCGGATGCTAAGCTTCCCAAGAACAGGTTGTACTCCCTGTCACGTCCTGAGACTCAGGCTATGGCAGAGTACATTCAGGAGAACTTGGCTAAGGGATTTATCAGACCCTCACAGTCCCCAGTTGGGTCGGGGTTCTTCTTCGTGGGTAAAAAGGACGGTTCGTTGCGACCCTGCATCGACTTCAGGGAATTGAACCGTATCACGATTAAAAACTCGTACCCACTGCCTCTCATTTCGGTTTTGTTTGACCAGCTTCGTACTGCCACCATTTTTTCTAAGATTGACCTACGCGGTGCTTACAATCTAATCCGAATAAGAGAGGGGGATGAATGGAAGACTGCCTTTAATACCCACTCAGGGCATTATGAATATTTGGTGATGCCTTTTGGGCTCTCTAATGCCCCGGCAGTCTTCCAGGAATTCATGAACGATGTGCTCAGGGAATATTTGGATAGATTTTTAGTTGTTTATCTAGATGACATCCTAATCTTCTCCCATTCCCTGGAGGAACATCGGAAGCATGTACGCTTAGTCCTCCAGAAACTCAGAGACCACCAGCTTGGGGCGAAGCTGGAGAAGTGCGAATTTGAAGTCCAGCAAATCGCATTTCTAGGGTATATTATCTCCTCAGAAGGTTTCCAAATGGAGGGTTCTAAGGTACAGGCAGTCCTGGATTGGGTGCAGCCCACTAGTTTGAAGGCGCTTCAGCGTTTTCTGGGCTTTGCGAATTTTTATAGACGGTTCATTGCTGGATTTTCGTCTATAGTGGCCCCCTTGGTGGCACTCACTAAGAAAGGGGCGGATGTTGCTCACTGGTCTTGTGAGGCCAAAGCGGCCTTTGCCCGTCTCAAAAGGGCATTTGTCTCGGCCAAGGTGCTGCGACACCCAGATCCAGAGTGTCCTTTTGTGGTAGAAGTGGATGCCTCTGAGATAGGTATTGGGGCAGTGCTCTCTCAGATGGGGGTGTCTGATAATCGCCTTCATCCCTGTGCTTACTTTTCCCGTAAATTTTCGTCTGCCGAGATGAATTATGATGTGGGTAACCGGGAATTGTTGGCTATAAAGGATGCACTCGGGGAGTGGAGACACTGGCTTGAGGGGGCTAAGTTTGTAGTCTCAATTCTCACCGACCATAAGAATCTGGCATATTTAGAGTCAGCGAAGCGGCTCAATGCCAGGCAAGCACGATGGGCTTTGTTTTTTGCTCGCTTTCATTTTTTGATAACATATCGCCCTGGGTCAAAAAACATCAAGGCTGATGAGCTCTCGCGGAGTTTTGCTCCAGTCCAAGAGACCACCGAGGAGCCATTGCCCATTGTGTCCCCATCATGTATTAAAGTGGGCATTACCCAGGACCTCCTGTTATTAGTCCTTAGAGCACAGGAGCAGGCTCCTCCAGACCTTCCGGTAGGTCTCTTGTTTGTGCCTCCTAGGTTAAGACAGCGAGTGTTCCTGGAATTCCATGCCAAGAGGTCGGCAGGGCATCCGGGTATTGCCAGAACTCGGGAGTTGCTGTCTAGGGCGGTGTGGTGGCCCTCGGTGGCTAGGGATGTGGATCAGTGGGTTCGGGCATGTGACGTTTGTGCCCGAAATAAAACTCCTAGAGGGGTTCCTGTCGGCCCATTACATCCACTCTCTATTCCATCTAAGCCATGGACCCACATTTCCATGGATTTTGTGGTGGACTTGCCCAAATCCTCGGGGATGACAGCCATTTGGGTTGTCGTTGACAGGTTTTCGAAGATGGCGCATTTCGTTCCACTGGTTGGGTTGCCATCGGCCAGACGCCTGTCTGAGTTATTTATGCAGCATGTTGTGCGCCTCCACGGGTTGCCACTTGATGTGGTCTCTGACCGTGGATCCCAGTTTGTGGCCAAATTCTGGAGGGCATTTTGTTCTGATCTCCAGATTTCTGTGAGCTTGTCGTCAGGCTACCATCCACAGTCTAATGGGCAGACTGAGAGGGTGAACCAGTCCTTGGAGCAGTTCCTCAGGTGTTATGTCTCCAAGTGTCATACTGACTGGGTTGCTCATCTGTCCATGGCGGAGTTTGCCTATAACAACGCGGCTCACTCTGCTACAGGGATCTCTCCCTTCCTTTGTGTGTATGGGCATCATCCTAAGGCCAATTCTTTTGACCCCCTGGATTCCACGCCTGGTGGTTCCTCTGTGGTTTCGGCCCTTAGGGGTATTTGGAGGAAAGTTAAAAAGCCCTTGTGTCTGTGTCATTAGTGACCAAACGGGTTTTTGATAAGCGGAGAAGACCCTGCAGCTTTAAATTAGGAGACTTCGTCTGGTTGTCCACCAAGAATTTGAAGTTGAGACAGCCATCTCATAAGTTAGGCCCCCGGTTCATCGGCCCTTATAAGATCACCAGGGTTATCAATCCGGTGGCATTTCAGTTAGATCTGCCCCGTTCATTGGGTATCAATAAAACATTTCATTGTTCCCTTTTAAAACTGGCGGTTAGTAATCCTTCTTCCAGTGGAAGACCTTCTCCTCTTCTGATACGGGGTCAGAGGGAGTTTGTGGTTGAAAGGGTTCTTGACTCCAAGATGGTTCGGGGTCGGCTGTCATTTTTGGTGCACTGGAAGGGGTATGGCCCGGAGGAACGGTCGTGGGTGCGCAGTTGTGATCTTCATGCCCCCAGACTGATACGCTCTTTCTTCTCGCAGTTCCCCGATAAACCCGGTGGTAGGGGTTCTTTGTCCCCTCGTCAGAGGGGGGGCACTGTTAGGATCTCCTGTTCTGTACTGCCACGTTGCCATGGCAACCGGGAGGCAAGTGTTAGCGAAGTAACCTGAGCGCAGCTGATACTCCGGTCCGGGTTTTTACTGTGTAGTGGTTACAGGCTCTGTGCACGGCAGGGAATCCGGTGCTGGTTTTGTGCTCACAGTCTGTGAGGTCTGAGTGGGGCGTGGACAGCACCTGCTATATAAACCATCCTCTCAGGCTAGGCAAATGCTGCTGAATCTTTGTTTGTTAGTCAGTTCCAGAGAGTTAGCTAGTACTGTGTGACTTTGTTTTTACTTGTTGCTTACTGCGAATAGGCCTTGGGATTCGGTACTTCATTCTGCCAATCCGGACCTAGCAGTAAGACTGGAGTCAGTTGTTTAACCTGCTGGGGTTCTTTTGCTATTCTGTGAACCCAGCAGGTTTGCGGCTGTACTCTCAGACCTGCTTGCTTAATCCTCCCTCACTGTGCAGGGCGTCCAGGTGTCAGTTTAGTGGCAGTAAGCTGAACCTGTGCCCTGCAAGTGGGGGTTAGGATTGTGGATACTCTCCTTGTGTCTATATTTCTATCTCTGACCAAGGAGTTTATTCCCACACCCGTTGGTAACCCTTTGGGGTTTTTCCTGTTGCTCTTAGCAACATCATTTTGGGTGCTCCACATGTTAAATCACTACATCTCGCTTCATTGTCCGCTCTATTCCATCTGAGCATTCCTGACATTAGGGAGACACCCAATTCCTGAGCCTTTGGGCTTCCCCGTTCATTTTGTGTTTATTAGTTATTCCATCACCTCCTGTGTATGTTGTGTTTGTCACAACTGAGGGCCTGAGCTGACGGGAGGCAGCCTCAGTTGTAGGGGCTGAGATGTACCGGAACCTGGGAGGTTGTATCAGACCCCTGGACATGTAAGTAACATGAATAATAACTGCCCGAAGGCGTGACCACGACAACTTGGATAAAAGTCAATGATGTTTATTATGACAACTCCGCAGCACAGCAGCAGTAAAAGAAAACGTAAAAGTCAGCAAAGAATAAATACAGTTCCTGGGTACTACAGGATGGCAGGAGCCACAGGGCACTGGTAGTGTGAGATAGTTCTTATGATCTTCTAGATGGAAAGTCCTTACCAGGCCCGACTGTAGCAATGGAGATAACCCAGGATTGTGCCAGCTGGTGTTCCAGGAAAAGCTGGGTTGCTGAAGATAAAACAGCTGCTGTGGATACTGGCTGGAACCAGACTGTTGTTAGCACGGAGTGGATACTGGCTGGAACCAGTTAAATAATAAATGAACTTGGGAGCGATGAAATATGAACTGAAATGTAGAACTTGAGAGCGGAGAAATAATAATACCGGTGGAGAGTGGTAAAGTGTAGAAAGGACACCGGCCCTTTAAGGGAAGCTGTACTCTGCTGGAAGCTGAGCTGGAAGCAGGTAAAGTTGTAGCTGGAAACAGATGAATCCACAATGGATTGGAGAGTCAGGCTACACCGCAGGTGGAATGCTGGTGCGGGTCTCTATGGTGGAAGTCTTGAGACAGGAGCTGGAACCTGGAAGACAATCACAGGAGAGAGACAAACAGGAACTAGGTTTGACAACCAAAGCACTGACGCCTTCCTTGCTCAGGCACAGTGTATTTATACCTGCAGCAAGGAAGGGATTGGCTAGGCAATTATGCAGATTATCAATACTGAGAACAGATTGGTGGAAATGATCAGCTGACAGAATCCAAGATGGCTGCGCCCATGCAGACACTTGGAGGGAAGTTTGGTTTGTAATCCATGTGGTAATGAAAACAGTAATGGCGGCGCCGGCCACCGGAGACAGGAGGCGCCAGGCTGACAGATGCACATCCAACCACGCGGACACAGCGGAGGCCGCGGCTGACGTAATCGCTACTCAGACACTCTGCATGCAGAAGTTCAGGGATGGCGGCGGAGGCCGCGGGAGACGCCATGCCAGGTGTAATATGGTGTTTACTGTGACAGCGTCCCAGAGTGACAGGAGAGGATACAGGAATGTACACATCAGGATAACAGATGGGATCCGGTCCTGGAGCGCTGAGCCAGCCTTAGGAGGCATCTGATGGGTAAGAAATGGCGTCCAGATACCCGGATCGTGACAGCACCCCCCCCTTTAGGAGTGGCCCCAGGACACTTCTTTGGCTTTTGAGGAAACTTGGAATGGAATCTCCGGACCAAGGCAGGAGCATGGACATCAGAAGCATTGGTCCATGAACGTTCCTCAGGACCATAACCCTTCCAGTCAATAAGATATTGTAGTTGACCGTAACGGTGACGTGAGTCCAGGATCTTGGCCACTTCATACTCAACGCCTCGTTGAGTTTGGACTTTCGGAGTTGGAGGAAGTGAGGAATGAAACCGATTCAAGATCAGCGGTTTCAACAGGGAAACATGGAATGTCCTGGGTATTTTTAAGAAGGGAGGCAACTGGAGTCTGTAAGCAACAGGATTGATGACTTGTTCAATCTTGAAAGGACCGATATAGCGAGGTGCAAACTTCATACTGGGAACTCTTAACCTCAAATTCTTCGTGGATAACCATACCCGATCACCCACCTTGAGAGCAGGAACTGCTCGACGCTTCTTATCCGCAAACTTCTTGTACCTGAACGATGCCTTGAGCAGAGCTGATCGTACGCTCTTCCAGATATTGGCAAACTGATGCAAGGTGATATCCACTGCGGGAACAGAAGTTGCTGGAAGCGGTTGGAACTCAGGGACTTTAGGGTGGAATCCAAAGTTAGTGAAGAATGGTGTTGAAGCAGATGAAGAATGATACTGGTTGTTATGACAGAACTCGGCCCAGGGAAGTAATTGAACCCAGTCATCTTGAGAGGAGGACACATAGATGCGGAGGAAGGCCTCCAAGTCCTGATTCACCCTCTCGGTTTGACCATTGGTCTGAGGATGGTAAGCCGTGGAAAACTTTAGCTTGACTTGGAGGACTTGACATAAACTTCGCCAGAATTTGGCTGTGAATTGAACTCCTCGATCTGAGATAATTTCTTCAGGAAGACCGTGGAGTCGGAAGATCTCTTGTATGAATACTTGAGCCAACTTGGAAGCTGACGGAAGACCGGTGAGAGGAATGAAGTGTGCCATCTTGGTGAACCGGTCAACTACCACCCAGATGGTATTGAACTTGTTGCACATGGGTAAGTCTGTAATGAAATCCATCGACAAGTGGGTCCATGGTCGACGGGGAACGGATAGTGGAACCAGTTGCCCCGCAGGCGACTGGCGGGATACTTTATGTTGGGCACACTTTGGGCAAGATGCAATAAACTCCAAGACGTCCTTTTTCAGAGTTGGCCACCAATAGGACCTAGAGATAAACTCCAGGGTTTTTTGGATACCTGTATGTCCGGCAAAACGGGAAGCATGGGCCCAATGCATGAGCTTCTTCCTTAGCATCGGCTTCACAAAACTTTTCCCTGATGGGGGCGTAGAGTCCATCCCTACCGTGGAGAATGCCAACGGATTTATAATAGGATGCTTGTCTGAAGACTCTGACTCATTTTCTTGCTCCCATGAGCGGGAAAGGGCATCGGCCTTGCGATTCTGAGAGCCCGGACAGAACTGGAGTTTAAAGTCGAACCTGGAAAAGAAAAGTGCCCATCTGGCCTGACGAGGGTTGAGACATTGTGCGCCCTTCAGGTATAAAAGGTTCTTGTGGTCTGTAAGTATGGTGATTGAATGAGAAGCTCCCTCCAACAGATACCTCCACTCTTCTAGAGCGAGCTTGATGGCTAGCAACTCCTGGTCGCCAATGGCATAGTTGCGCTCAGCTGGGGAGAACTTCCGGGAGAAGAAACTGCAAGGGTGTAAATGGCCATCTTTAGCCCTCTGAGATAACACCGCTCCTACTCCAACGGAGGAGGCATCCACCTCTAAGATGAAAGGAGAGTCGATGTCAGGCTGTTTCAGAACAGGCGCAGAGATGAACCTTTGTTTTAAAAGATGAAATGCTTGCATGGCTTCTTCAGACCACTTGGACGGGTTAGCACCCTTCTTAGTGAAAGCAGTAATAGGCGCCACAATGGTGGAAAAGTCTCGTATAAACTTTCGGTAATAGTTGGCGAACCCTAAGAACCTCTGGACCCCTTTGAGGGTTAAGGGTACCGGCCAATTTTGGATTGCTTGTAGTTTCTCAGGATCCATCTCTAGTCCGTAACCGGACACAATGTACCCTAGAAACGGAATGGACTTGACTTCAAAGACGCATTTTTCTAATTTGCAATAGAGATGATTGACACGGAGACGGGACAGAACCTCTTTAACCCAAAAACGATGTTCTTCTAAATCGTTGGCAAAAATGAGGATATCGTCTAGATAGACCACGACATGACGGTATAGAATGTCTCTGAAGATCTCATTGACAAAATGCTGGAAGACAGCTGGAGCATTGCTCAATCCGAAGGGCATGACGAGGTACTCATAATGTCCATCACGGGTGTTAAAGGCGGTCTTCCACTCGTCACCCTCACGGATCCGGATGAGATTGTATGCACCTCGCAAGTCCAGCTTTGTAAAGATGGTAGCTCCGCTAACTCTGTCAAAGAGCTCAGTAATCAGGGGTAAAGGATAACGGTTCTTGATGGTAATGTCGTTCAAACCTCTGTAGTCGATGCACGGCCGCAGACCACCATCTTTCTTTTTTACAAAAAAGAAGCCTGCGCCGGCTGGAGAAGAAGAAGGTCGAATGAACCCCTTTGCTAGGTTCTCTTTAATATATTCCTCCATAGAATGCGTCTCAGGCAGAGACAACGGATAAGTTCGGCCTCGAGGTGGAACCTTCCCTGGAACGAGATCAATCGGACAGTCCCATTCTCTATGAGGAGGAAGGATATCAGCAGAAGCTTTACTGAACACATCCGTGAAATCTTGATATGGAGGAGGTGGAACATCAGACGACCTGGGGGAGGAAGAACAGACAGGCAATACTTTAAACAAACATGTCTCAGCACAGGAGGAACCCCATGCCAGGATTTGCGTAGTCGTCCAATCAATTGTAGGATTGTGAAGACGGAGCCATGGAAGGCCCAGGACCACAGGATGTGTGGCTCTTGGAATCACTAAAAAAGAAATAAGTTTGGAATGAAGAACTCCCACTCTCAGACGAACTGGTAGAGTCCTTAAAGAAATAACTGCATCAAAAATTTTGCTGCCATCCACGGCAGTTAAAGAAATGGACGAAGGAAGTCTCTCGGTGGGTAGGGACCACCGTTTAACATAGGCTTCGGTAATAAAGTTCCCAGCTGCTCCGGAATCAAGGAGGGCAATGACGTTCCGATAACGTTGAGCAACTTGAAGCGAGACTGGGAGATTACAATCTTGAGGAGATGGAGAGGAGATCATTACTCCTAGCCGGCCCTCTCCTTGGCGAGCTAAGATTTGGAGTTTCCCGGACGTTTGGGACAGGCATTAATGGTGTGAGACGGAGCTGCACAATAGAGACAGAGAAACTCGGAGAGACGTCTTCGGCGCTCAGCAGGAGTTAAACGGGAACGGCCAAGTTGCATGGGCTCATCTTTAGATGGTGACAGTTGACGAGGAGGAGGAGCAGAAGATTTTGGAGCAGATGATCTTCCACGCTCAGTTGCTCTCTCTCTGAAACGTAAATCAACTTTCGTGCAGAGTGAGATTAGCTCATCTAACTTAGAAGGTAAGTCTCTGGTAGCTAACTCATCTTTAATACGCTCAGATAAGCCATGCCAGAATGCAGCATACAGGGCCTCGTCGTTCCATGCCAGTTCGGATGCCAGGATCTGGAACTGTATCAGATATTGTCCTACAGTACGTGACCCCTGGCGTAAACGGAGAATCTCGGATGAAGCTGAGGTTACCCGGCCTGGCTCGTCGAAGATGCGCCTGAATGTTGACACGAAGGCAGTGTAGGAAGATAGCAGGGTGTCGGACCTCTCCCATAACGGTGATGCCCAATCAAGGGCTGAGCCACTGAGAAGAGAAATAATGTAGGCAATTTTTGTACGGTCACTGGGAAAATTGCCAGGTTGTAGCTCAAACTGAATCTCACACTGGTTGAGAAATCCCCTGCAGAATCTTGGAGATCCGTCAAATTTTGCTGGCGTTGGAAGATGAAGACGTGGAGCAGAAATGGGTAAGGTGGGTGGGGTTATAGCTGGAGTCACTGTGGTTGACGCACCAGACGCGCCTGATCCACGGAGAGTTGTCTGAATCCCATCCAGCCGAGTAGAGAGATCCTGGAAACAGCGGATGATGTGGCCCTGTGCAGCCTCCTGATGTTCTAGTCGGGCTGCCAGTTCTTGCATCGGCCTGGCCGCTTGATCCTGGTCTCCGGCTGGATTCATTAGGTCAGTGCTTACTGTCACAACTGAGGGCCTGAGCTGACGGGAGGCAGCCTCAGTTGTAGGGGCTGAGATGTACCGGAACCTGGGAGGTTGTATCAGACCCCTGGACATGTAAGTAACATGAATAATAACTGCCCGAAGGCGTGACCACGACAACTTGGATAAAAGTCAATGATGTTTATTATGACAACTCCGCAACACAGCAGCAGTAAAAGAAAACGTAAAAGTCAGCAAAGAATAAATACAGTTCCTGGGTACTACAGGATGGCAGGAGCCACAGGGCACTGGTAGTGTGAGATAGTTCTTATGATCTTCTAGATGGAAAGTCCTTACCAGGCCCGACTGTAGCAATGGAGATAACCCAGGATTGTGCCAGCTGGTGTTCCAGGAAAAGCTGGGTTGCTGAAGATAAAACAGCTGCTGTGGATACTGGCTGGAACCAGACTGTTGTTAGCACGGAGTGGATACTGGCTGGAACCAGTTAAATAATAAATGAACTTGGGAGCGATGAAATATGAACTGAAATGTAGAACTTGAGAGCGGAGAAATAATAATACCGGTGGAGAGTGGTAAAGTGTAGAAAGGACACCGGCCCTTTAAGGGAAGCTGTACTCTGCTGGAAGCTGAGCTGGAAGCAGGTAAAGTTGTAGCTGGAAACAGATGAATCCACAATGGATTGGAGAGTCAGGCTACACCGCAGGTGGAATGCTGGTGCGGGTCTCTATGGTGGAAGTCTTGAGACAGGAGCTGGAACCTGGAAGACAATCACAGGAGAGAGACAAACAGGAACTAGGTTTGACAACCAAAGCACTGACGCCTTCCTTGCTCAGGCACAGTGTATTTATACCTGCAGCAAGGAAGGGATTGGCTAGGCAATTATGCAGATTATCAATACTGAGAACAGATTGGTGGAAATGATCAGCTGACAGAATCCAAGATGGCTGCGCCCATGCAGACACTTGGAGGGAAGTTTGGTTTGTAATCCATGTGGTAATGAAAACAGTAATGGCGGCGCCGGCCACCGGAGACAGGAGGCGCCAGGCTGACAGATGCACATCCAACCACGCGGACACAGCGGAGGCCGCGGCTGACGTAATCGCCACTCAGACACTCTGCATGCAGAAGTTCAGGGACGGCGGCGGAGGCCGCGGGAGACGCCATGCCAGGTGTAATATGGTGTTTACTGTGACAGCGTCCCAGAGTGACAGGAGAGGATACAGGAATGTACACATCAGGATAACAGATGGGATCCGGTCCTGGAGCGCTGAGCCAGCCTTAGGAGGCATCTGATGGGTAAGAAATGGCGTCCAGATACCCGGATCGTGACAGTGTTATACTGTCTGTGAGTTCGTTTTGCCTCGCATCCCTCTCTGTTCATACACCGGTATACTCCTGTTAGCACTGGTGTGCGTAACATGTACGGATGGTATAGCCTGGTGATGAGCGGTGCCTGGTTTCCTCCAAACATGACGCCTGGCATTCATGCCAAAAAGATCAATCTTTGTCTCATCAGACCAGAGAATTTTGTTTCTCATAGTCTGAGAGTCCTCTCGGGGGATTTTGGCAAACTCCAGGAGGGCTGCCATGTACTTTTTACTAAGGAGTGGCTTCAGTCTGGCCACTCTACCATACAGGCCTGATTGGTGGATTGCTGCAGAGATGGTTGTCCTTCTGGAAGGTTCTCTCTCCGCAGAGGAATACTGTAGCTCTGGCAGAGTGACCATCGGGTTCTTGGTCACCTCCCTGACTAGGGCCCTTCTCCCCCGATCGCTCAGTTTAGATGGTCGGCCAGCTCTAGTAGTAGTCCTGGTGGTTCCGAACTTCTTCCATTTACGGATGATAGAGGCCACTGTGCTCATTGGGACCTTCAAAGTAGCAGATATTTTTCTGTACCCTTCCCCATATTTGTGCCTCGAGACAATCCTGTCTCTTAGGGCTACAGACAATTCCTTGACTTCATACTTGGTTTGTGCACAGACATGCACTGTCAAGTGTGGGACCTTATATAGACAGGTGTGTGCCTCTCCAAATCATGTCCAGTCAACTGAATTTACGACAGGTGGACTTCAATTAAGCTGTAGGAACATCTCAAGGATGATCAGTGGAAACAGGATGTACCTGAGCTCAATTTTGAGCTTCATGGCAAAGGCTGTGAATACTTATGTACGTGTGAGTTCTTCATTTTTTATTTTTAATAAATTAGCAAAGATCTCAAAAACTCTTTTTTCACGTTGTCATTATGGGGTATTGTGTGAAGAGATGGAGGGAAAAAATGAATTTATTCCATTTTGAATAAGGCTGTAACATAACAAAATGTGGAAAAAGTGAAGCTCTGTGAATATTATATATATATATATATATATATATATATATATATATATATATATTGTATATATATATATATATATATATATTGTATATATATATATATATTTTAACTTTTTCAGTAGTTTCATACTTTGGGGTATATTCAATTGACGTCGAAAGCTGCCGTCTGTCGAAAAGACGGCAGTTTTCAACGTTTTTTTAGGTCGGAAGGGGTTCCAACCTATTCAATATATTCGACAAGTCAAGGATCGGCGGAATAGCTGCCGATCTACGTGCTTGTGTCGAAAACAGTTTTGGCCCCCTTTTCGACCATCTCAGTCCGACATAACAAAATGTCGGACTGAGATGTGGGACCCAGAGGAGGAGACGGTGGACAGCCATGGGCAGACAGGGGAGATCAGCGCTACAGCACAGCGCTGCAGCAGGATGTCTCACAGCCGCGCCGCTCACGGCAGCGTCCACCCGGCTCCAGCAAGTGAGGTTACGCTTGCTGGAGCCGGGTGGACACTGCCATGAGGTCGGGTGGCTGTGTAACATCTTCCTGCAGCGCTACTGTAGCGCTGATCTCCTCCGTCTGCCCGCCGGCTCTCCCCGCGGCTCCCCCCCTCCCCCCCTCCTCCTCTGGGTCCCTCATCTCAAATCGACTTTTTAAAAGTCCCAGGTTAATTGGCTCCCTACAAATTAACCTTAGCGTGAATGTGTATGCGTGTACATGTGGTAGGGAATATAGACTGTAAGCTCCACTAGGACAGGGACTGATGTGAATGGCCAAATATTCTCTGTAAAGCGCTGCGGAATATGTGTGCGCTATATAAATAACTGGTAATAATAATAATCTATTCAGTCCACCCCAAACATCCAAGGTGGTTTTAATGCAAGGAAACAGATGTACAGAGGCTGGTCTCATGTACTGTATGGAAGGAGCCATGGGGGAAAAAAAAACACCCTTTGGTCTCTAATCAAATCAGTTTCTATTTCTACCCATTTCCCAGAGTCGTGTGCCAAGACATAATATGGCGTAACTGTGTAGCAAAATAGTAACGCCCAAAAATAGGAAGCCTAGACTCCCATTGATAGTAGCTTTAGACAAACAGGTTCTACAGTTGCTGGGGGTTTTACCCTGCCAAATAAAATACCACAAAGCAATTGGATCAGGGAGGCGTCTGATTGGCTCCGATTGGCACCGAAACGTCTGCTTATATTCACTAGAGCAGATATAGCAGTGGTTATATATTACACAGTGGGGGTAGATAACCCTGCCTGTGAGAGCTTACAGTCAAGATGGAGGGATAAGAGACATTAAGGGGAGGTGAGACAGTGACTTTAGCAGTCCCTTTGGCATATCTCCCAACTGTCCCGATTTTCGCGGGACAGTCCCGTTTTTCTGGGTCTGTCCCTCCCGCGGGCCGCAGTGGGGGAGGGGCAGTTGGGAGGCTCCTGCACTCGCTGCTCTGCTCAGTTGAGAGCAGAGCAGCAGTGAATAGACGTTGTGCGCATGCGTACAGCGTCTATTCCAGTGAGCTAGAGGGAGAGGAGGCATGCCAGCAGCTCACAGAGCGCTGGCCATGCCCCCGCAGTGCCAAAAATGGGGGCGTGGCTCGCGATCACGGACCCTCCGCGAAGCCATGCCCCCTTCCACATAGGCCACGTCCCCATTTTGTGCGCCAAGATGTCCCTCTTTCCTGTACTTCAATGTTGGGAGGTATGCCTTTGGGAAAATGAGGTGGGAGAAGCTAAGCAGTCAAAATAGGAGGATAGTAATGGTTGTTGAGGAAGGGCAGGAGAGGTGGGGCTAGGATGACAGGTAGATGAGTATGAGACAGCGTAGAAGAAAGGAGAAGAGTAGGGAAACCAAGGGATTAGGATACGAATGGAAGACAAAGATCAGAAGTGGAGAGTAAACATATTAGCAGAAGTAAATAGCATCTGGCGGATCTGTGGAGTAAACTGAACTCTATGAACAGAAGAAAAAGTATGAAACAGTAGATGGTTAAAGTATGGAACTATCACCACCATTATTGTGGCCATTGTTCCATCTAATCTGGGAGACTTTGCTTCATCAGGCATGTCTTCAGTTTCTGTGCAATGTGTTACACATATAGGGGGGAATGTAATAGGGTGTGAGAATCAGGATGTGAGAGAGTTTGAAAGTTTTTCTGTTTTTCTCTTTCGTCCTAGAGGATACTGAGGTCCACATTAGTACCATGGGGTATAGACGGGTCCACTAGGAGCCATGGGCACTTTAAGACTTTGATAGTGTGGGCTGGCTCCTCCCTCTATGCACCTCCTACCAGACTCAATTTAGAAAATGTGCCCGGAGCAGCCGGTCACGCTTAGGGAAGCTCCTGAAGAGTTTTCTGCATTTATTTTTGTTTGTTATTTTCAGGCAGGTCTGGTTGGCACCAGACTGCCTGCTTCGTGGGACTTAGGGGGGGGAACGGCCCAACCTCCCATAGGGTTAATGGTCCTGTTCCCCGCTGACAGGACACAGAGATCCTGAAGGAACTATTCGCAAGCCCTACCACGGCGAGCGTACATTCCTGCAGCACGCCACCACTCCTAACAGAGCCAGAAGTGAGAAGAGTGGTGAGTAGAAAGCCGGCATCCCGGTTAGTGGGTCGCTGGCGGTAATGGCGGTATAAGCGTATGGAAACGCTGCGCTGACAGGCAGACTGCGACTCCAAGTTTCAGAGGCATACAGGGCCGGTTCTAGCCCTTGTGGCGCCCCTGGCGAAAATAGGGGCATGGCTTCATAAAGAGGCATGGTGAGGTATGCCCCCTGTAGAGTTGTGCCCCCGTTTGTGCCCCCAGTACTGTGCCCCCTAGTTTGTGCCGCTTACAAAAAAAAAAAATAATAATTAATACACACCATCCCCGTTCCTGATTCCCGACCGCTGCTGACCTCCGTCTCCGGCCACCGGCGCCGCTCCTCTGATCTGTGGGAGAGACATCATGACGTCTCTCCCATAAGCACAGCATAGACACTAGAGGTCAATTATGACCCCTAGCGTCTATGTGCCGGTCCCACAATGCCGTGTGGTGCACGATGACGTCATCGCGCACCGCACAGCAGTGACAGCACAGCTCCGGGGGGCACCACCAGTTGCGGATCTTGCCACGGCGGCGGCGCCCCGGGAAAAAATCCTGTGTGCAAGATCCGCTACTGGAGGCATACTATGTGTGTTCCGCTGTGAGGGGCGAGCTGAAGCCTTAAAATACAAAATACCCACACTGGCAGCAGCTTACAGGGGTTCTAACCCACTATAAAGCTCATTACAAACCTCAGCCAGTATAAAAAACCAGGAAGACATTGCACCATTAAGGGGGCGGGGCTTCCCTATGAGCGGATCCAGCTGCTCACCAGCGCCATTTTCCCTCTGCAGCTCTCACTGAACAGACTGCTAGAGAAGCGCCGCTCCTTCACAAGGACTCCAGATTACTTTAGCGGTACCAGGGGATCATAGAAACGGGGGGGCTAGTGGATCTGAACAAGCAAGGTTGGATTCTCTAAAAGGGATGATCTCGAATATTTCGAATAAATTATCCCAGAATGAGAAAGAGAAGCAATACTTAAGACAGTCTGTGGATGACCTGATGAATAGAGATTCAGTTCCTATACCAGTGTCTCAGACCCCTACCATTTGTCCACAAAAGCGTACACTGGCCCGGATCCTGCAGACTGACACTGATGACGACGTGTCAGACGCAGAGGAGAGTAAGGTGGACTCAGTGGATAATGATGCAGCTCTGTCACAGCGGGTACAGGCTCTAATAGAAGCTATTAGAGACGTTCTGCAAATTCCTGATAAGTTGACAGAGGAGGATGAGGTGTCTTATTTTAATGTAAAAAATAAATCCTCTGCTACTTTTCCTGCATCAAAAGAGTTGAATTCTCTGTTTGAGGAAATCCTGATAAAACGTTTCAGATGCCTAAGAGATTACTCACATCCTTCCCTTTCCCTCAGGATGATAGAAAAAAATGGGAAAACCCACCGATTGTTGACGCATCGGTATCTAGGTTGTCACGTAAAATAGTCTTACCTGTCCCTGGGGCAGCCTTCTTAAAAGACACGGCTGACCGCAAATTTGAGAACACTCTCAAATTCCTGTACACAGCTGCTGGGGTGGCCCAGAGGACCACTATTGCTTGTGCATGGATCACTAGGGCCATTGCAAAGTGGTCAGGTAATCTAATTGACGAGTTAGATTCCTTATCTAGCGGGGAGATAGTTTTACTCCTACAGCATATACAGGACTCTGCAAATTTTATGGTAGAGGCCATAAAAGAAATAGGATTGCTCAATGCACACAACACCGCCATGGCAGTATCAGCACACAGGGGCCTATGGCTACGCCAGTGGACTGCAGATGCGGATTCCAGGAAAGGCGTGGCAAACCTACCATTTATTGGTGAGGCCCTGTTTGGAGCTGAACTGAATACGTGGATTTCCAAAGCTTCGGTGGGTAAGTCTACATACCTTCCTTTCGCAGCCTCCCCAGCTAGGAAGACCTACTCTGCTCCAATGCTGCAGTCCTTTCGGACGGCAAAATTAAAAAAATAAAACCAAAGGTTCTTCTACGGCCTTCAAAGGCAATAGAGGTAAACCCAGAAAATCAGCAACTCCAGGTTCACAGGAACAGAACCCAGGTTCTGCTTCCTCTAAGCCTTCAGCGTCATGCCTGGAAGACAGGCAGGTGGGAGCCCGATTAAGATATTTCAATCACATATGGGCAACATCATGCCAGGATCCCTTGGTCAAAGATCTTATCGCCCAGGGCTACAGACTGGAGTTTCAGGAACTCCCACCTCACAGATTCTTCAAATCAGGTTTACCATCTTTTCAAGAAGCAAGTATGACTTTACAGAAAGCAATTCAAAAACTGGTAGACTCAGGTTATTGTTCCAGTTCCACTTCAACTGCAAAACCAGGGTTATTATTCCAACCTGTTTGTGGTACCGAAACCGGACGGTTCGTTAAGGCCCATTTTAAACCTCAAGTCGTTGAACCCGTACTTACGGGTGTTCAAGTTCAAGATGGAGTCTCTGAGAGCGGTGATCTCAGGTCTGGAGGAGGGGGAATTCTTGGTGTCTCTGGATATCAAGGATGCGTTCCTTCATATTCCGATTTGGCCGTCTCATCAGGCTTATCTAAGGTTTGCATTACAGGACTGTCACTACCAGTTCCAGGCCCTGCCATTTGGCCTCTCCACGGCACGGAGGGTGTTCACCAAGGTAATGGCAGAGATGATGTTCCTTCTCCGCAAACAAGGAGTGAACATAATTCCCTACCTAGACAATCTGCTGATAAAAGCGCCATCCATGGAGAGGTTGTTGGACCCTATCAGCCCGACTACTCCAGGATCACGGGTGGATTCTGAACCTACCAAAATCTCATCTGGAACCAACACAGAGGCTTCCATTCTTGGGAATGATACTGGATACAAAGGTACAGAAGGTATTCCTTCCTTTAGACAAGGCATTGGTGATACAGACGATGGTACGGGATGTTCTAAAACCAACCCGGATATCGGTGCATCTATGCATTCGCCTCCTGGGGAATATGGTAGCCTCTTACGAGGCTCTTCAATACGGAAGGTTTCACGCAAGGCCCTTCCAGCTGGATCTGTTGGACAAGTGGTCCGGATTGCATCTTCACATGCACCAGAGAATCCGTCTGTCGCCAAAAGCCAGGATTTCACTTATGTGGTGGCTTCAGACTTCTCACCTGACCGAGGGCCGAAGGTTCGGGATTCAAAATTGGATTCTGCTAACCACAGACACAAGCTAAAATGTGGAAAAGCGGAAAGACACGCTGTGGCATTGTCGGCAATCTTCATTCCAGGAGTAGACAACTGGGAATCAGACTTCCTCAGCAGACACAACCTCCACCCAGGAGAGTGGGGTCTTTACCCGGAGGTGTTGGGTGCTTGACACGTCGGTGGGAATGCCACAAATCGACATGATGGCATCTCATCTCAACAAGAAGCTCAAGTGGTATTTTTCCAGGTCGAGAAACCCACAAGCAGTGGCGGTGGATGCTCTGGTGACTCCTTGTGTCTACCAGATGCTGTACGTGTTTCCACCACTTCCATTGATCCCAAAAATTCTCAAAAGAATAAAAAGGGAAAAGGTTCAAGCAATTCTCATTGCTCGGGACTGGACAAGAAGGGCCTGGTATGCGGATCTACTGGAGATGCTCCTAGAGGACCCGTGGCCTCTACCTCTTCACGAGGATCTTCTACAACAGGGGCCGTTCGTCTATCAAGACTTACCACGGCTACGTTTGACGGCATGGAGGTTGAGCATCAAATTTTAGCACGGACAGGGTTCCCGGATAGGGTTATTCCAACCTTGATCCAAGCCAGAAAGGGGGTAACGTCTAAATATTACCACCGTATTTGGAAAAAATACGTCTCTTGGTGTGAGCACAGGAAATTTCCTGCGGTTGATTTTCAACTGGGACGTTTCCTCCTTTTTCTGCAGTCGGGTGTGGATGTGGGCCTACATTTGGGCTCCTTAAAAGTCCTGATTTCGGCCTTATCCATTTTCTTCCAGAAACAATTGGCTTCTCTCCCTGAGGTTCAGACATTTTTGAAGGGTGTTCTGCACATCCAACCATCCTTTGTGCCTCCTACGGCACCTTGGGATCTCAAGGTGGTGTTGCAGTTCCTGCAAACGAAATGGTTTGAGCCTTTACAGGAGTTTGACGTAAAGTTTCTTACGTGGAAGACCGTCACACTGTTGGCCTTGGCTTCAGCAAGATGTGTGTCGGAGCTGGGGGCGTTGTCTCACAAGAGCCCCTCTTTGATTTTTCATGAAGATAGAGCTATACTCAGAACTCGACAGCAATTTCTTCCTAAGGTGGTGTCTGCATTTCATATCAACCAACCTATTGTGGTTCCGGTGTTTACCGACACCTCTGCTACGTCAAAGTCCTTGGATGTTGTGAGGGCTTTGAAGATCTATGTGAAGCAGACAGCTCGTCACAGAAAATCTGACTCACTGTTTGTTCTCTATGATCCCAATAAAATTGGGTGTCCTGCTTCAAAGCAGTCTATTGCTCACTGGATCAGGCTTACTATCCAGCATGCTTATTCTACGGCAGGTTTGCCGGTTCCAAGATCTGTACAGGCCCACTCTACTAGGTCGGTGGGTTCTTCCTGGGCGGCTGACCGGGGTGTCTCGGCTTTACAGCTCTGCCGAGCAGCTACTTGGTCAGGTTCGAATACGTTTGCTAAGTTCTACAAGTTCGATACTTTGGCCTCCGAGGACCTTCAGTTTGGTAAATCTGTTCTGCAGGAACCTCAGCACTCTCCCACCCGGTTTCAGAGCTTTGGTACATCCCCATGGTACTAATGTGGACCCAAGTATCCTCTAGGACGTAAGATAAAATAGGATTTTAATTACCTACCGGTAAATTATTTTCTCGTAGTCTGTAGAGGATACTGGGCGGCCGCCCAGTGCTTTGTTTATTCCTGCACTGTTACTTGGTTAAGTATTGTTGGTTCAGCTGTTGCTGTTCCTGGTTTGAAGTTTGGTTAGTTTGGCTTTCCTCTAGTTGTGTGTGCTGGTTAGGAATCTCACCACTATCTTTTCTATCCTTCTCTCAAAGTATGTCCATCTCCTCGGGCACAGTTTCCTAGACTGAGTCTGGTAGGAGGGGCATAGAGGGAGGAGCCAGCCTACACTATGAAAGTCTTAAAGTGCCCATGGCTCCTAGTGGACCCGTCTATACCCCATGGTACTAATGTGGACCCCAGTATCCTCTACGGACTACGAGAAAAGGATTTACCGGTAGGTAATTAAACTCCTGTTTTTTAAAGCGGCAATCATTTACATGGCAAAACCAGGTTAATTTTGCCATGTAAATGATTGCCAATTTTAAAAAAACAGGAAAACTCTCACAAAATCGCTCACATCCTGATTCTCACACCCTATTACATTCCCCCCATAGTGTTGGAGGAATTCTAGGGTAACGTATACCTGTTTTCTACCAAGTATCCTGTTCATTCACCAGAACGATGCTTAGGTACGCAACAATCTGACAACTTCTCAACCTGGGTTTAATATTCTAGACCTTTCATAATGCTGATACATGCTGTGAAAATGTCTGTCCTGAACAGGGTTGGACTGGCCCACAGGGGTACAGGGGAAACCACTGGTGGGCCCTACTGCCTGGGGGCCCACACCCTCCTCTAGGGATCAGGGCCCAGACTGTGCTGTTACTAATTTAGTACATTATCTTGCATGCACTACAGTATTTACTGTATGTATGTTTTTAGGGGACCAACACTTGCAAAATGGTTAGGCAAACCAATGTGGTGGCTGGGCACACCCCCTCTAGAGACTAGCCACACCCCTAAACATGGGCCCCTACCACTGCATTCCCCCGGTGGTCCCTACATGCCCCAGTCCGACACTGGTCCTGAATGTTACTTAGAAACTTGTACTGTCAAAGAGATAGAGATGTATCCATTTACACCTTTCCTTTTTTGGTTCATTTGGTACAACATAGTGCCCTAACTAGACATTTTAGTGCTGTGTGCAAGAAATGGTATCGGCGCCCTCCCCCCCCCTCCCTTTATATAAAATAGAGGCAGTGCGCGCCCCAAGGCGCATGCAAAAAATATAGGGGCATGGCTTCATGGGGAAGGGGTGTGGCCACAAAATAATACCAATTCATATTACAGTGCACAGTAGTCTCCATTATTCAAATTACGCCGCACAGTAGCGCCACTTCACCAGGTAGAGCTCCTTTTACACATTACGGCAGCCAGTCCCCCTTTTTACACATTATGGCAGCCAGTCCCCCTTTTTACACATTACGGCAGGCAGCGTCCCCTTTTTACACATTATGGAAGACAGCGTCCCCTTTTTACACATTATGGCAGTCAGCGTCCCCTTTTTACACATTACGGCAGACAGCGTCCCCTTTTTACACATTACGGCAGTCAGTCCCCCCCCTTTACACATTACGGCAGACAGCGTCCCCCTTTTTACACATTATGGCAGCCAGTCCCCCATTTTACACATTACGGCAGACAGCATCCCCCTTATTACACATTATGGCAGACAGCGTCCCCTTTTACACATTAGGCAGACAGGATAGATAGATAGATAGATAGATAGATAGATAGATAGATAGATAGATAGATAGATAGATAGATAGATAAAATAGATGATACTTACCATCTGTCCGCTAGCTCAGGCAGTCAGGCTCCTCGGCACTGGCAGCTCCGGAGGCAGGGGAGAAGGAAGAGGAGGAGGGAGCCGCAGCATCGCACTGTAATTGGTAGCGGCGCCACATGCAGCTGTCCCTCTCTTTCCACATAGGCTGACTGCCGCCGCTGTGAATGCTGGGATGAGGGAAGCGCATCCCAGCATTAACAGCGGTGGCGGCCAGCCTATGTGGAAGGAGTGGGACAGCTGCAGCGGCACCACTACCAATTACATAGCGCTGTTACGACTCCCTCCTCTTCCTTCTCCCCTGCCTCCGGAGCTGCTTCTCTGCTCCGGCGCATACAGGCGGCTTGTAATGAGTCAATTTGACTCATTACAAGCCGCTGACTTGGAATGTGGGCAGTTGCGCCCTCAGGGCGATTGCGCTGTGTGCCAGTAGACCTGGCACACACGTAGTTACGGCTCTGACAACATGCATAGCATGGCCAAACTGCTCCATGAGTAGTGATTGGGTGGATTCTAAAAAAAATTTAGCAGCAAAATAATATGTATAAAGTAGCAGATTAAAGTAGCAAATTTTAAGAAAAAACAGAAGGCGTTGCTAAATCACAGAATCAATTGCAAGCCAATGGGGCCATATGTCTATATTTTAGGAAAGGTGTATGTGGACACATCATTATTTATTAATGCAAGAGGTAATAATGTTGGTCATACTTCTGCCATGCAAGACTAATACTGCGTACGCTACAAACACAGAGGGGTTCCGTACACTGACCCTCAGATATGACCCATGAACTCACAACTTCTCTTTTTAACCTGAGCTAAATGAATTAGTGTTTGAAACTTCCCAAATTTAGTCAGCAGAGGTGCTGCAGTAATACAGGGGATTTTAGGAACAGATCATTTTGTACTTGATTGAATGGGTCATGTTGGACTGTTAGCATAATGAACTGGCATGTAATTGTTGCTTTGTATACTGATATTGGGCAATGAGTATACAGCAGAGCCTGCTGCATAGGACTTACTGTACCAGCATAGGACGGATGTGTAACACGTTACCAGCGCGTGGGATCCCGGCGGTCAGCATACCGACGCCAGGATCTCGGCCGCAGAATGCTGGCAGGGGGGATCAGTGCAGCAAGCCCCTTGCGGGCTCGTCACAGGTTCTATTCCAACTCTATGGGTGTCCCCTTGAGGATAGTGAGGGGGCAGAATGTAGGGGGAGGTGTTGGGACTGGCAGTCTCCTGACATCCGGTCACATAACTGCAACCCCATAGGACTTGTATTCATATTTTCTTTCTATTCAATAGGAATAATACTTTGAATGGTTGAATGAAATAAGAGTAGACACTGAAAGATAAAATATGCTTGGCTAAAAATACAAGTATTAAACAGCATTGTTGGTCTTTAAAGGGACATTGTCTGAAAAGGGCATGTGAGTAGTAGGCATACAAGCCCACCATTGATTAACCCTACTCAGTCAGAACCTCTCATCCAGTGTAATAATAATTTCTCTGACGTCCTAGTGGATGCTGGGGACTCCGTCAGGACCATGGGGAATAGCGGCTCCGCAGGAGACAGGGCACAAAATTTAAAAGTTTGACCACTAGGTGGTGTGTACTGGCTCCTCCCCCTATGACCCTCCTCCAAGCCTCAGTTAGGTTTTTGTGCCCGTCCGAGCAGGGTGCAATCTAGGTGGCTCTCATAAAGAGCTGCTTAGAGTAAAAGTTTTGATAGTTTTATTATTTTCAGTGAGTCCTGCTGGCAACAGGCTCACTGCAACGAGGGAACTAGGGGAGAAGAAGTGAACTCACCTGCGTGCAGGATGGATTTGCTTCTTAGGCTACTGGACACTAGCTCCAGAGGGACGATCACAGGTACAGCCTGGATGGGTCACCGGAGCCGCGCCGCCGACCCCCTTGCAGATGCCGAAGTAAGAAGAGGTCCAGAAACCGGCGGCTGAAGGCTTTTCAGTCTTCATGAGGTAGCGCACAGCACTGCAGCTGTGCGCCATTGCGCTCAGGCACACTTCACACCGGCGGTCACTGAGGGTGCAGGGCGCTGGGGGGGGCGCCCTGGGCAGCAATGTTAATACCTTTCTGGCTAAAAAGAATACATCACATATAGTCCATGAGGCTATATGGATGTATTTCACCCCTGCCAGGTCTCAGAAAAACCGGGAGAAGAGCCCGCCGGAATAGGGGGCGGGGCCTATCTCCTCAGCACACAGCGCCATTTTCCTACACCGCTCCGCTGCTAGGAAGGCTCCCAGGCTCTCCCCTGCACTGCACTACAGAAACAGGGTAAAAAACAGAGAGGGGGGGCATTTTTTGGCGATATTATATATATTTAAGCAGCTATAAGGAAACAACACTTATATAAGGTTGTTCCTATATAATTATAGCGCTTTGGTGTGTGCTGGCAAACTCTCCCTCTGTCTCCCCAAAGGGCTAGTGGGGTCCTGTCTTCTATCAGAGCATTCCCTGTGTGTCTGCTGTGTGTCGGTACGTGTGTGTCGACATGTATGAGGACGATGTTGGTGTGGAGGCGGAGCAATTGCCGGTAATGGTGATGTCACCCCCTAGGGAGTCGACACCGGAATGGATGGCTTTGTTTATGGAATTACGTGATAATGTCAGCACGCTGCAAAAGTCGGTTGACGACATGAGACGACCGGCAAACCAGTTAGTACCTGTACAGGGGTCTCAAACACCGTCAGGGGCTGTAAAACGCCCTTTGCCTCAGTCGGTCGACACAGACCCAGACACGGACACCGAATCTAGTGTCGACGGTGAAGAAACGAACGTATTTTCCAGTAGGGCCACACGTTATATGATCACGGCAATGAAGGAGGCTTTGCATATCTCTGATACTGCAAGTACCACAAAAAGGGGTATTATGTGGGGTCTGAAAAAACTACCTGTAGTTTTTCCTGAATCAGAGAAATTGAATGACGTGTGTGATGAAGCGTGGGTTACCCCTGATAAAAAACTGCTAATTTCAAAGAAGTTATTGGCGTTATACCCTTTCCCGCCAGAGGTTAGGGCGCGCTGGGAAACACCCCCTAGGGTGGACAAGGCGCTCACACGTTTATCCAAACAAGTGGCGTTACCGTCTCCTGATACGGCCGCCCTCAAGGATCCAGCTGATAGGAGGCTGGAAAATACTCTAAAAAGTATATACACACATACTGGTGTTATACTGCGACCAGCAATCGCCTCAGCCTGGATGTGTAGTGCTGGAGTGGCTTGGTCGGATTCCCTGACTGAAAATATTGATACCCTGGATAGGGACAGTATTTTATTGACTATAGAGCAATTAAAGGATGCATTCCTTTATATGCGAGATGCACAGAGGGATATCTGCACTCTGGCATCAAGAGTAAGTGCGATGTCCATATCTGCCAGAAAACCCCGGCTTCTGCAAAGGCCTCAGCATGACGCTGGGACCTTACAAGCGGACTCAGGGGCGGTGGGGGGTCGCCTCAAGAATTTCAGCGCACAGTGGGCTCACTCGCAGGTGGACCCCTGGATCCTGCAGGTAGTATCTCAGGGTTACAGGTTGGAATTCGAGAAGTCTCCCCCTCGCCGGTTCCTAAAATCTGCTTTGCCAACGTCTCCCTCAGACAGGGCGACGGTATTGGAAGCCATTCACAAGCTGTATTCTCAGCAGGTGATAATCAAGGTACCCCTTCTACAACAGGGAAAGGGGTATTACTCCACGCTATTTGTGGTACCGAAGCCGGACGGCTCGGTAAGACCTATTCTAAATCTGAAATCTCTGAACCTGTACATACAAAAATTCAAGTTCAAGATGGAGTCACTCAGAGCAGTGATAGCGAATCTGGAAGAAGGGGATTTTATGGTGTCCTTGGACATCAAGGATGCTTACCTTCATGTCCCAATTTGCCCTTCACACCAAGGGTACCTCAGGTTCGTGGTACAAAACTGTCATCAGTTTCAGACGCTGCCGTTTGGATTGTCCACGGCACCCAGGGTCTTTACCAAGGTAATGGCCGAAATGATGATCCTTCTTCGAAGAGAAGGCGTATTAATTATCCCTTACTTGGACGATCTCCTGATAAGGGCAAGATCCAGAGAACAGCTGGAGGTCGGAGTAGCACTAACTCAAGTAGTGCTCCAACAGCACGGGTGGATTCTGAATTTTCCAAAATCCCAACTGATCCCGACGACACGTCTGCTGTTCCTAGGGATGATTCTGGACACTGTTCAGAAAAAGGTATTTCTTCCGGAGGAGAAAGCCAGGGAGTTATCCGAACTCGTCAGGAACCTCCTAAAACCAGGGACAGTGTCTGTGCATCAATGCACAAGAGTCCTGGGAAAAATGGTGGCTTCTTACGAAGCGATTCCATTCGGCAGATTCCATGCACGAATTTTTCAGTGGGATCTGCTAGACAAATGGTCCGGATCGCATCTGCAGATGCATCAGCGGATAAAATTGTCGACAAGGACAAGGGTCTCTCTGCTATGGTGGTTGCAGAGTGCTCATCTGTTAGAGGGCCGCAGATTCGGCATACAGAACTGGGTCCTAGTGACCACGGATGCCAGCCTGAGAGGCTGGGGAGCGGTCACACAAGGAAGAAACTTCCAGGGCGTGTGGTCAAGCCTGGAAACGTCTCTTCACATAAATATACTGGAACTAAGAGCAATCTACAATGCTCTAAGCCTGGCAAAACCTCTGCTTCAGGGTCAGCCGGTGTTGATCCAGTCGGACAACATCACGGCAGTCGCCCACGTAAACAGACAGGGCGGCACAAGAAGCAGGAGGGCAATGGCAGAAGCTGCAAGGATTCTTCGCTGGGCGGAAAATCATGTGATAGCACTGTCAGCAGTGTTCATCCCGGGAGTGGACAACTGGGAAGCAGACTTCCTCAGCAGACACGATCTTCACCCGGGAGAGTGGGGACTTCATCCAGAAGTCTTCCACATGATTGTAGTCCATTGGGAAAGACCAATGGTGGACATGATGGCGTCCCGCCTCAACAAAAAACTGGACAGGTATTGCGCCAGGTCAAGAGACCCTCAGGCAATAGCTGTGGACGCTCTGGTAACACCATGGGTGTACCAGTCAGTGTATGTCTTCCCTCCTCTGCCTCTCATACCCAAGGTACTGAGAATTATACGGCAAAGGGGAGTAAGAACGATACTAGTGGCTCCGGACTGGCCAAGAAGGACTTGGTACCCGGAACTTCAGGAGATGCTCACGGAAGATCCGTGGCCTCTACCTCTAAGAAGGGATCTGCTTCAGCAGGGACCGTGTCTATTCCAAGACTTACCGCGGCTGCGTTTGACGGCATGGCGGTTGAACGCCGGATCCTAAGGGAAAAAGGCATTCCGGAAGAGGTCATCCCTACCCTGGTCAAAGCCAGGAAGGAGGTGACTGCACAACATTATCACCGCATTTGGAGAAAATATGTTGCATGGTGTGAGGCCAGGAAGGCCCCGACAGAGGAATTTCAACTGGGTCGATTCCTACATTTCCTGCAAACAGGATTATCTATGGGCCTCAAATTAGGGTCCATTAAGGTTCAAATTTCGGCCCTGTCGATTTTCTTCCAGAAAGAATTGGCTTCAGTTCCTGAAGTCCAGACTTTTGTAAAAGGAGTACTACATATACTGCCCCCGGTTGTGCCCCCAGTGGCACCGTGGGATCTCAATGTAGTTTTGGATTTTCTCAAATCCCATTGGTTTGAGCCACTCAAATCGGTAGATTTGAAATATCTTACATGGAAAGTAACCATGCTACTGGCCCTGGCTTCAGCCAGGAGAGTGTCGAAATTGGCGGCTTTATCGTATAAAAGCCCATATCTGATTTTCCATTCGGACAGGGCAGAATTGAGGACGCGTCCTCATTTTCTGCCTAAGGTGGTATCAGCGTTTCACCTGAACCAGCCTATTGTGGTGCCTGCGGCTACTAGCGATTTGGAGGATTCCAAGTTGCTGGACGTTGTCAGAGCATTGAAAATATATATTTCAAGGACGGCTGGAGTCAGAAAATCTGACTCGCTGTTTATACTGTATGCACCCAACAAGCTGGGTGCTCCTGCTTCTAAGCAGACGATTGCTCGTTGGATTTGTAGCACAATTCAACTGGCACATTCTGTGGCAGGCCTGCCACAGCCTAAATCTGTCAATGCCCACTCCACAAGGAAGGTGGGCTCATCTTGGGCGGCTGCCCGAGGGGTCTCGGCATTACAACTCTGCCGAGCAGCTACGTGGTCAGGGGAGAACACGTTTGTAAAATTCTACAAATTTGATACCCTGGCTAAGGAGGACCTGGAGTTCTCTCATTCGGTGCTGCAGAGTCATCCACACTCTCCCGCCCGTTTGGGAGCTTTGGTATAATCCCCATGGTCCTGACGGAGTCCCCAGCATCCACTAGGACGTCAGAGAAAATAAGAATTTACTCACCGGTAATTCTATTTCTCGTAGTCCGTAGTGGATGCTTGGCGCCCATCCCAAGTGCGGATTGTCTGCAATACTTGTACATAGTTATTGTTACAAAAAAATCGGGTTGTTTATTGTTGTGAGCCATCTTTTCAGAGGCTCCTACGTTATCATACTGTTAACTGGGTTCAGATCACAAGTTGTACGGTGTGATTGGTGTGGCTGGTATGAGTCTTACCCGGGATTCAAAATCCTTCCTTATTGTGTACGCTCGTCCGGGCACAGTATCCTAACTGAGGCTTGGAGGAGGGTCATAGGGGGAGGAGCCAGTACACACCACCTAGTGGTCAAACTTTTAAATTTTGTGCCCTGTCTCCTGCGGAGCCGCTATTCCCCATGGTCCTGACGGAGTCCCCAGCATCCACTACGGACTACGAGAAATAGAATTACCGGTGAGTAAATTCTTATTTTTGCCAGGAAGATGTGCCAGACATATAGATTGGTAAATGCTCAATTAGCTTAGTGATATCATTCAGGTGCTCGAAAGGAAGGGGTATTTCTGAGCAAGAAAAAAAGCAATTGGTTTTTCCCCAGCAGATGTGCCAGACAGGATTAACATTGGAGCTGCACGTTATGGCAGCAGTACCTGACTTCACACTTCATTTGGCTCAGACTGGGGTGGTTATAAATAAAAGAGATGGAATAATAAATAAAATCACTGTAACTAAGTATAGCATAGCTGCAATAGTATTTCTGAAACAGCCTTCTTACACAAATAACAGCTACAAATTAAGGAAAGGTACAACATGGCAGTCACTGCCCAGCGTTCTCTAGTGGTCACCTGACTGTCTTGACACTTCTATGTTTGGATATTTTCATAAACCCAATGTATTGTTCTTAGCTTTGCCAACCTTCTCTGTTATTTCCTAAGGAGATTTCTTAGTTGTGAAATGATTTGTAGCCCAAAGTATAGAAACACCACAATAAAAATAAATGAAATGATGCCCTGAAACAACACAATGAAGGTCTTTTGTGTTTATGTCATAAAAATGTTGTGACTGCAATGCAACCATATACTAGAGTTACTACCTCCGTCCTTACTCAAAGCAGCAATGACAAAGACAGGAAGGAGACCCAATGTGGCAGTTCCTCTCTTGCTTTGAGCCCACGGGTCTGGTTGAGGAACATATAACATGGAATCTGATGGTTGTGGTCAAGGATGGCATGGTGACACAGTGATTAGCACTGATGTTTCAAAGACCTAGGGGTATGGATTTCAATATGAATAGGGCATTATCTGTGTATAATTTGTATGTTTCCTATATGTAAGCATCAGTTTTTATCAGGGTTCTCTGCTTTGTCCCCACCATCCACTGGTGTTAATGATTCAATATTCTATGGAAAGCATACCTCCCAACTGTCCCGATTTTCGCGGGACAGTCCCGTTTTTTGGGGACTGTCCCGCTGTCCCACCCGCGGGCCACAGTGTCCCGCGGTGGGGGGGGGGGGCAGCTGGGAGGCTCTGTCACTCGCTGTCCTGCTTAGCAGAGCAGCGGTGAATAGACGCTGTGCGCATGCGCACAGCGTCTATTCACTGGAGTCAGAGGGAGAGGGGGCATGCCAGTGGCTCACAGAGCGCTGGGCATGCCCCTTTAGTGATGGGGGCGTGGCTCACGATCGCGGTCCTCCCGTGAAGCCACACCCCCTTTTCGGGAGCGCGCGCGGCTTCGTCGACGTGTGTCCCTCCTTCCAGATATGAAAAGTTGGGACGTATGATGCTGCGTAATATGGTTGCTGTTGAAGGACAGGCATACTGTGCTGCTTGCCTCTGTCCTAGTACTAAAACATGCTGGGCACTAGGACCCAGAATTTGCAGGCAGGTGCAACCTCCATCCTGATATGCTACTGCACATGTGCAGACCGCAGCCATCTTTACTGTGTAAGAGTGTCACAGTACTGCACACATATGCAGTACTTAGCTCCTGAGGTGAGACACCCAAATACCTGCTATTGACATGTGTTTCTGCTGCGGTCTCCACTGGGCTCTACAAGGAATAACATTGGGGTGTAGAGTAGGATCTTGATCCGAGGCACCAACAGGCTCAAAGCTTTGACTGTTCCCAAGATGCACAGCACCGCCTCCTCTATAACCCCGCCTCCATGCACAGGAGCTCAGTTTGTAAGTTGGTGCCATGCAGTAAGCAGGCAATCAACAGGGGGGGCTGCTCCTGCAGCCCATAGTTTAAGCTTAATTTCAGAAAAAAAGAAGAAATATGAAGACTTCAAGGGCTGCAGCTTTACTGAATGTCAGATAGACATCCTCTGCTGCAGCTCCATCACTCCCCCAGCGGCGCTGTATACTCCCGCTCCCTGGTTGCTGGGTAACTACAGCGGAGGCTCCGGTGTTTTTCTGGTCAGTCACACACACTCGCCGCTGTCGTCCGGGATCGCGTGGCCGCAGGTACAAGGGAAGGTAAGGGGTCTCTTGGGCCCACTATTATCGCGATCCGGCGCGGCCGTAGGAGGCGGGCCGCGCGCACTGGCGTGGACACTGTAAAGGGCAGCTGCTCCACTAGTCGCCGGGACACAGGGCACAGGTGGGGGTTTTTATCTTATAAAAATCTCATTTTCATACAGCCTGCAGCGCCCTGTGGGGAAGCCAGCAGGGGGATAAGGCCTGACCTGTAGCCCCTCCCCCAGCCCCAGGGCGCCATTTGGGTAAATGTTCCCGTCCTGGAGCTGCATATCTCTACCTCACTCCCTGTCAGCCGCCATCACATGGAGCTGCGCTGTTCCTGGGACTGCTGGGGCAAATCCTCTGTAAAGCCGCCTGCTCGCCAGCGCTGTGCATTTTACAGGACACTTAAGTATTCTACCTGTCAAGGGACAGTGTTAGTTAAGAAAGAGTGCATACATTCAGGGTTGTGTGGTACAAACACCCTGTGATATACATCCAGTATCTACTTTGTTTTGTTATATCTACTGTTTACATATATAGCTATACTGAGTATTACTTTGTATTGCTAGTCCAGTGCAGTTTTAGGGTGGTATAATTCCTGCATGGTACGTTTGTGACTATGGGAGTGATTCCGAGTTGTTTGCTCGTTAGTTTTTTTCGCTACGGAGCGATTAGACGCAAACTGCGCATGCGCAATGTTCGCAGTGCGCCTGCGCCAAGTAAATTAGCACAAAAGTTTGGTATTTTACTCACAGCGTAACGAAGATTTTTTATCGTTCTGGTGATCGGAGTGTGATTGACAGGAAGTGGATGTTTCTGGGCGGAAACTGGCCGTTTTATGGGAGTGTGCGGAGAAACGCTGGCGTTTCTGTGAAAAACGCAGGAGTGTCTGAAGAAATGGGGGAGTGTCTGGGGCGAACGCTGGGTGTGTTTGTGACGTCAAACCAGGAACGAAACTGACTGAACTGATCGCTACAGTATGTGTGAGTAGGTCTGGAGCTACTCAGAAACTGGTAAGAAATTTCTATTCGCTATTCTGCTAATCTTTTGTTTGCAATTCTGCTAAGCTAAGATACACTCCCAGAGGGCGGCGACTTAGTGTGTGCAATGCTGCTAAAAGCAGCTAGCGAGCGAACAACTCGGAATGAGGGCCTATATATGTGTGTGTGCATGTAGCTGCTGCGTGGCTGCCATCTCGGGTATTTCACTCAGCTTGCTACTCCTATATTCTGTAACCTGAGGGGACTAAGGGGTATATGCAATTGCGGTCGAATTCCGGCTAGAATTCGACCGTTTTTAAATTCGACACAATTCGACAGTCAGACACCCTCCCGCCGGGACCCGAATTCGACATATTCAATAAAAAAACGGATTTGACAGTCCCGCTATCGAAAAACGGACCAATTGACGATAGTGTGCGTCCTGGATTCGACTTCATGGACGGCACAAAAGTGTTTAAAAAATCAAGAAAAAAAATGCGTGGGGTCCCCCCTCCTAAACATAACCAGCCTCGGGCTCTTTGAGCCGCTCCTGGTTGTAAAAATACGTGAAAAAAATTGACAGGGGATCCCCTGTATTTTAACAACCAGCACCGGGCTCTGCGTCCGGTCCTGGTGCAAAAAATACGGGGGACAAAAGACGTAGGGGTCCCCCGTATTTTTCACACCAGCATCGGGCTCCACTAGCTGGAGAGATAATTCCACAGCCGGGGGACACTTTTATACCGGTCCCTGCGGCCGTGGCATTAAATCCCCAACTAGTCACCCCTGGCCGGGGTACCCTGGAGGAGTGGGGACCCCTTAAATCAAGGGGTCCCCCCTCCAGCCACCCAAGGGCCAGGGGTGAAGCCCGAGGCTGTCCCCCCCATCCGATGGCGGCGGATGGGAGGCTGATAGCCAAGTGACAAAATAAAGAATATTGTTTTTTGTAGCAGAACTACAAGTCCCAGCAAGCCTCCCCGCAAGCTGGTACTTGGAGAACCACAAGTACCAGCATGCGGGGGGAAATGGGCCCGCTGGTACCTGTAGTTCTACTGCAAAAAAAATACCCAAATAAAAACAGTACACACACACCGTGATAGTAAAACTTTATTACATACATGCACACCGACACACACATACTTACCTATGTTGACACGCTGAGTCCCCTTCACCAGTAGAATCCACGGTGTACCTGTAAATAAAATTATACTCACAAAAATCCAGTGTAGATCTGTCCTCTTGTTTGTAATCCACGTACTTGGCAAAATAATAAAACGCAAAACCCGATCCACGCACTGAAAGGGGTCCCATGTTTACACATGGGACCCCTTTCCCCAAATGCCGGGACCCCCGTGACTCTTGTCACAGAGGGTCCCTTCAGCCAATCAGGGAGCGCCAATCAGGGAGCTGTCAGGCAGCGCATAGCACTATGCCTCTCCATTATATTCAATGGTGGGAACTTTGCGGTCAGCGGTTGACCGCGAGTAACCTCAACTGCTGACGCAAAGTTCCCATTAATTCACATTATAGCACACGGTATGAGCCAAAATTCACGTTTTAGCACACGGTATGAGCCAAAATTCACATTATAGAGTGAGGGGATCCTACCCCCTTATTAACAAGGCCTGTGGGGCACTGTGGTGAGCGGAGCCTACCCCCTTAATTAACTAATCCTGCGGGGCACTGTGGTGAGGAGAGCCTACCCCCTTAATTAACTAATCCTGCGGGGCACTGTGGTGAGGGGAGCCTACCCCCTTAATTGACTAATTGCAGAGTTTAGCAGCGGAAGGGTTGCATCGGTTTCTCACCCCAAGCTGCGGCGCTTCTGCCACCTCTGACACTCCACATCTTCTGCGCCACCCGGGATGCAGAGCACTGCATCGGGGATGCACCCTTTTCAGTTTTGTCTGCTGCGCTCCGAAGGTGGATCTTCTCTCCTGCTGCAGGATCCCGATGTGTGCCGTCCGGCCCCGCTGTTACTGTCACGGTAAGCATTAGTACAATTTACTGAGGCATATGTATTAAACCTCAGGAACTGAGATGCCCTTCTCACCGTACAGCTGGGTGGCCGAGTTGGGCGGGGGGACAGCCAGCAGCAGCATGCCGGATATCAGCAGCCGAGGGTGCAAGCTGTATATACTTGAGGCAGCTCAATATTCTACAGTGCTGAGAGCCTCCGGAGCCCGCTTCCCCCCCCCCCCCGGAGCTGCAGTGCACCGGCAGAGGACACCCATCTCCCGAACCCTGCGTAGCCCAAAGCCAGAGATCGGCAGCATGTTGAACGCGAAAGCAGAAGCCGCTTGTTGCCGGTCAACATGCTGCCGATCTCCGGCTTTGGGCTCCGCACGTGCCTTACAGCCCGCACCCTCGGCTGCTGATATCCGGCATGCTGCTGCTGGCTGTCCCCCCGCCCGGCTCGGCCACACAGCAAACCCCACACACACGCCACTCAGACTACACACACATTCTCATACTTTCCCCTCCCCCACACACACTGGACTGCAAAAATTAACCCCCCTCCCACAGACACACACACACACACACTGGACTACAAAGATTAACACACACGCACTTACACTGTCCGCACCCCTCTACCTCCCGACAGTAAACCGAGCTGCAGCCTGCTCACTTGCACCTCCGAGGCCGCGCACGCCAATACAGACACTGCAGGGGGAGTAGGGGGAGGCTTCTAGCTGCTGGCTGCCTGTACAGTGTGACAGGCACAGCAGCCGGGGAAGACAGGGAGAGTGCCGCGGGTAGCGCTGGCGCCGCCAAAACCCTGTTGCATGGGGCGCCATAGGTGTTCCCCTCTGCTGGGGCTGCCACAGCGAGCAGGGCACGTCCTCTGGGTGTAAGGGACACTATTTGAAGTTTATGCAATGTTATCTTAGTGATCTATCCTTATTTAATTTATTTTAATATAATATTTTCTGAATAAGAAGCTGGAGCCGAATAAGAAGCTGGGCGAATAAGAAGCTAACTTCAGCCTCGCTGGGAAGTGGTGGAATATCATAACTCCCGAGTCCTGACTCCTGACAAATAAAAAAAAAACATGAAATTGGGACAACATGTGTGAGTGAATGACACTAGTAATCACAGCGCTGGGTGTGATGAGAGCAGAGCCCTCGGTTCTCACCCACGCTATCCGTGTCCTGGAACTCCATGACCAGTGTCTGCAGATACTGGAACCGATCTGCGCCTACACACTGCCGGCTGCTCATCGCTCTCCCCAGCCAGAGCCGGGTCACACACCGGGAGCAACAACAGAGCGTGCTAGTGGCGGATGTGACGTCAAAGGCCCGGTGGAAGTCGTACTCTGATGTGGCTCATGGGCACTTACAGCAGGCTTCTTCCCTATACGCAGTAGTCGGTAGTGTTGTCTATAGAGGGCTATAGCGTCAAGGACTCAGGCCTCTAATGAAGGCCTGAGTCCTTGATGCTATAGCGATTGCCGGAGTCATTGTGTAAGTACCTGCATCTGTGACAGGCACAGCAGCCGGGGGAGACAGGGAGAGCGCCGAGACCCTGTCGCATGGGGTGAGTGGGCCGTGCAGGTGCCGGTGGTGCCCCCCTCTGCTGGGGCTGCCACGGCACCCAGGGCATGTGCCCTGCTCGCCCCCTGCTAGTTACGCCTCTGTATACATATATATATATATATATATATATATATCTCTTGGATTCCCGGTTTGTGTTGGCAGGAACGTCACACTACACTGGGGGTTCTTGCTAGGTATATCGCTGCTAAGATTGTACCAGGTTATTCTGATATTGTGCTTATAATTATGTCAGCTACACAAGGCAATGGGACTGGGGCTTCTCCCACATTGCGTGGTGGTGATGCTGCAGTTACTTTTGAGGAAAACATGGCAGCAGAGAGTTTAGGTTCAGGGGGTTCCTTACCCCCCAGTGGATCTGTAGCATCGGGGGCAACTAATGACCCACCTTGGGCTACCTTCTCCACGTTGTTAAATATTCTGGTAACTAAACGTACGCCCCCTGTGGGACCTCCTATGCCAGTGCAGCAATTTATGGTCCCTACAATTAATCCGCCGTGGGAGGATCAAATCTCAACACAGTTACAGCACTTGAACCGATCGGTGACTACACATAAGTCTCACTGTCACCCACCTAAGACGTCTTCTAAACGGGCTGCTACATCCTCACAATCCACCACTGTCCCGGACACATCCTCTGAGGAGGATGGTGCATATACTGACCCCACAGACACTGACTCCGATGCTTCTGATGGGGATGGAAAGTCACTGATGGATGTCCCTGATTTAATTGAGGCTATCAGGCTCAATCTTCAGGTCTCTGATGAATCTGACTCTGCGGCTGTCTCTACAAATCCGGACAGATTTAAACGTAAGAAAGTGGTTAAACAAGTTTTACCTCATTCTCAACACCTGGCTGATATACGTCAGGAATCATGGGAAAATCCGGGAACAAAATTCACACCGCATAAGAGACTGTGTTATGATTCCAGCACTCTGGTCTGAGGAGATCTTATTGCAAGGACCGGAGCACTGGAACGTAATGCTGGGAAAGGGGAATGGAAAGGGAATAGCCCCTGGCGCCCTATCTCCGTTGTCTCGCCCGTGCTGTCAGTACACTCTTGCGAGACTATGGTTGCTTGAGCCCATGGCAGCCGCGTTTGAAGGGCGGATTACGTCTGCCCAACTTCGATGCCCCCCCAGGTCTTCATGAGAGACAAAGAGTGTACCGAGACAGGGTGATAACAAGGGGCCCTCTAACTGAAACAACCAAAGCCAGGGGCTACTAACTAGCCTAAAACTAAATGTATGTGCGGCTTGCCGCCAAAGGAAAAGAACAACAAAGGAAATGCTGACCACACGCCGACACAATACTCTTGTGTCCCGGCGGTGACAGCATAAGCAGAACCCTCTGCAAAACACCAGTGACAGAAATAATAACGGAAAACAGCGGCCTAGGCCGACGGACGCGGCAGAACCGCTACTCACGGAATCGGTACGAATACTGGCAAACGGACAGGAACTCCCAATGCTGCTGACACAGACTCTCAGAACTGGAGGACAGGCAGAATCCCAAACGACAGACCGGTGGACACCAAGAAGCCAGAAACTCGACCAGGCATAGGCAAAGCCACTGGACTTCTGTACAGGAACACTTCACGGCAGGACACGGGATCAGACACAGGAATCGACACAGGAAGCAGTTCGACAGACACTGCTACACAGGAGCTCAGGAATTGGCAGGAACAAGCTCAGAACTCAAGCAGACTAGAAACCAAGAAATATCACCAGCGTCTGTGAATAGCACTGAGCCAGCATATAACAGAGAGGCCTAATTAATAATCTCATGCAGCTGCCCTGTTGCATGACTCCAAACTGACAAGATGCAATTAGCAGCCAGGTGGGGCTGAACACATGGGAACAAGCTGCAATTACACAGACTCACCAGCGGCAGCAACCAAGAGTACTCTTAAACAGAGCAACGGGAAATCCTGGCCTGCGAAACAACTTATAAACAAAAAATAGGAATGAACCACTACCTGTGGTTCATAACAGTATCCCCTCCTTAAGGGTGAGTTCCGAGCACCCCATGACACCCACGGGGAACATGAACAGAAGAATAACATAAAATACCTAACTGACATGCAAAACTGGAATGAGCCACAGCCGTGGCTCATAACAGTACCCCCCCCCCTTGAGGAGGGGTCAAAGGACCCCAAAATACAGACTATCCAAAACAAGGGATACAAAAAAAAAACCTGACACACTGGTCTAACAGACACAAAAACAGAAACAAGCTGCAACCACAGCTTGTAACAGTGCCCTCCCCCTGACGGTGGCCACTGGACACAAGATAAGGAAATAAAAATCTTTTTTTTTTTCTTTTTTTTTTTATATCAAGGCAAGAGTCAAAAATTATTTCTTTTTCTTCTTCTTCTTTTTACAAAGCTCTTTAGGTCTGACCAAGGTAATTCCCCAAACATTGTCTGAACTGATGGTACCACCCAGCAAGGCTGCGTTCAAATCAGAGACAGGTTTCTTACCCATGGGAGCTGAACTTTCTGGCAAAGTACTATTATTAGAAGAAGAAGAAGTCAGAAAAGCACATCCTGCAGTCAAAACAACGGGCTGGGACTCTTGTGCCGAGTTTACAGTATTTGGTGGACTCTCAGCAGACAAGACGGGTGACTTAGAGGAACCTGAACCAATTTCTTTGCAACCATATCTTTTAATAATTGCATCACTGAATGCTGGGGGATCCTGAAGAATGGGATCTTCAGCTTTCATTAGGCTGGTCGCCCACTCAAAAGGCTCTCCTCTAAAAGAATAAATCAGATAAAGCACAAGGTTCTCTGAAGTGATGCCCAGAAATGGTCTAGAGAACATAATAATGTAATAGTGTTTGTAAAGCGCCAGAAATTGGGCAAAGTCCCCATCAAAGATTATGGATGTTGAGATATCAGAGTCAGGATCTGTTTCCTTCCCATCTGACTGACTGGAGTGCTTTGCTAGGACCTGGTCACTATTGACCTTACTCGAGGCTGAGACTCTCTGAACCCCACCCGGGGCAGTGACTTTCTGAACCCCACCCGGGGCAGTGACTTTCTGAACCCCACCCGGGGCAGTGACTTTCTGAACCCCACCCGGGGCAGTGACTTTCTGAACCCCACCCGGGGCAGTGACTTTCGGGAACCCCGCTGGGGCAGTGGCCTCCGGGAACCCCGCTGGGGCAGTGGCCTCCGGGAACCCCGCTGGGGCAGTGGCCTCTGATTCTTTTACTGGGACCGAGCCGTCGGCCTCCCCCACTGGGACCGAGCCATCGGCCTCCCTCTCTGAGTCGATAATTATCGAAACTTCTCCCGGGACTATGACTTCCGGAACTTTTGCTGAAGCTATAACCTTCAGCACCTCCACTAATGCTACACCTCTTAAGTTCTTTCCTGGGGAAGCGACCTCTAGACCCTTCTTAGAGGCTGCGTCTCTCGAGACCCCACTTGGGGATATTACTTCAAAGATCCCTTCTGGGGTTTTGCTTCTCGAGTTCCCTTCTAGAACTATGGTTTCAGATACCCTTTCTGGGGTTGCGCTCTTCAAGTCCCTACCTGGGGTAACAGCTTCTGAGACCCCTTCTGGTATGGAAACCTGAGCTAAAATATTTGATGTCCCTCTATAAGCTAGAGCATCGGGTACCGCACCAGCACTCTGGGCATCGGGTACCGCTCCAGCACTCTGGGCATTGGGTACCGCTCCAGCACTCTGGGTATCGGGTACCGCTCCAGCACTCTGGGCATCGGGTACCGCTCCAGCACTCTGGGCATCGGGTACCGCTCCAGCACTCTGGGCATCGGGTACCGCACCAAGATCCTGAGCATCGGACACCTCTCCAGGACCCTGGGCAACGGGCACCACTTCAGGAACCTGGGCAACGGGCACCACTCCAGGAACCTGGGCAACGGGCACCACTCCAGGAACCTGGGCATCGGGCACCACTCCAGGGGCTTGCAACTCTGCTTCAACAGGAACCTCAAGAGAGGAGAGAAACATTCTCTTTTGATTCCTAAATCTATAATGGGGCTCCCTTGCCCAAGGACCCCAATTATAGGACAGAGAGCTTTTTAGTGTGGGTTGTGTGACAAGTACCTCTGCCACAGTAGAGACAGGAGTAGGTCTTGTATCCTGACTCAACTTGGCCAGAGGGCAAGACTCGTCACCACACTTTGGCTTGCGCAACTCACAGGTCTGCAGATAGTGGCCTAAACCCCCACAATATAGGCATAAGTTTAAGTTTCTGCGACGCAGACACTCCTCTTCTGAGAGCCTGGGCCGCAGAAAACTTTTAAACCTTTTCTCTTCAATTAAACCAGAGGATTCTCTTGTCACCATACTGTGAACAAGAGTCTCTTTAGAGATAGATGTACTCTGAACGACTTCTGGCAAGATGAGCAAGATTTTAGTCAGAAGGTTTCGCAGTTGCTTTAAGGATTGCTGCAAAACTTCTAGTCGCTCTGGTCTCAAAGCACTGAAAGCAGAGTTCAGGGCTGAGAGAGATGCCTGCAGGGCTTGCATAGTAGACATAGGAGGATTTAAAACTAGACAAGACTAGGCAAGACTAGACAAGGCAAGACTGAATTTTTAAACTAGACAAAACAAGACTAATTTTTTTTTTTTTTTTTTAAACACCGGACTGGATTTTTTTTTAAAAACACCAGACTGGATTCTAAACACCGGACTGGATTCTAAACACCGGACTGGGTTCTAAACTAGACACTGGACTGGGCCAAAAAAGAAAAAAAAGTTTTATTTATTTTTTGTGGTATGGCTGGTGATAATATTATGATTCCAGCACTCTGGTCTGAGGAGATCTTATTGCAAGGACCGGAGCACTGGAACGTAATGCTGGGAAAGGGGAATGGAAAGGGAATAGCCCCTGGCGCCCTATCTCCGTTGTCTCGCCCGTGCTGTCAGTACACTCTTGCGAGACTATGAGTGCTTGAGCCCATGGCAGCCGCGTTTGAAGGGCGGATTACGTCTGCCCAACTTTGATGCCCCCCCAGGTCTTAATGAGAGACAAAGAGTGTACTGAGACAGGGTGATAACAAGGGGCCCTCTAACTGAAACAACCAAAGCCAGGGGCTACTAACTAGCCTAAAACTAAATGTATGTGCGGCTTGCCGCCAAAGGAAAAGAACAACAAAGGAAATGCTGACCACACGCCGACACAATACTCTTGTGTCCCGGCGGTGACAGCATAAGCAGAACCCTCTGCAAAACACCAGTGACAGAAATAATAACGGAAAACAGCGGCCTAGGCCGACGGACGCGGCAGAGCCGCTACTCACGGAACCGGTACGAATACTGGCAAACGGACAGGAACTCCCAATGCTGCTGACACAGACTCTCAGAACTGGAGGACAGGCAGAATCCCAAACGACAGACCGGTGGACACCAAGAAGCCAGAAACTCGACCAGGCATAGGCAAAGCCACTGGACTTCTGTACAGGAACACTTCACGGCAGGACACGGGATCAGACACAGGAATCGACACAGGGACTGACACAGGAATCGACACAGGAAGCAGTTCGACAGACACTGCTACACAGGAGCTCAGGAATTGGCAGGAACAAGCTCAGAACTCAAGCAGACTAGAAACCAAGAAATATCACCAGCGTCTGTGAATAGCACTGAGCCAGCATATAACAGAGAGGCCTAATTAATAATCTCATGCAGCTGCCCTGTTGCATGACTCCAAACTGACAAGATGCAATTAGCAGCCAGGTGGGGCTGAACACATGGGAACAAGCTGCAATTACACAGACTCACCAGCGGCAGCAACCAAGAGTACTCTTAAACAGAGCAACGGGAAATCCTGGCCTGCGAAACAACTTATAAACAAAAAATAGGAATGAACCACTACCTGTGGTTCATAACAGTATCCCCTCCTTAAGGGTGAGTTCCGAGCACCCCATGAAACCCACGGGGAACATGAACAGAAGAATAACATAAAATACCTAACTGACATGCAAAACAGGAATGAGCCACAGCCGTGGCTCATAACAGACTGTTGGCTCGCTATCCTCTCTCTGCGGAGCTATGTAAAAATTGGGAAACTCCACCGCCTGTAGCTTCTCATGTGGCACGCATGGTAGTTTCCTCAGCTCTGCCAGTAACTACTGTCACCTCTCTGAAGGAACCGAGGGATAGACGTGTGGAGGGTTGTTTGAAAGCGATTTACACCCTAACGGGGTCTGTGCATAGGCCAACCATTGCAGCAACATGCAGTGCCAGATTAAGGTCCATATTGGCCTGGAGCTGAAATTTAGGAAGGGCCTATTGTGTGCCTCGGCAGGAGGTGTGACAAGCGCTGCGGTGGTGTGACTAGTGATGTGGGGGTGTGATCAATGTGGTGTGGGTGTGGTCTAAATAGGGGTGTGGCCTATGCCATGTGAGTGACACAGTCACCTCTTACTGACGGACACTACTTACTGACACACACAACACAAAGCTTACTGACACAATAACCACTTACTGACATACACTACTTACTAACACACACACGCACAACACAAAACTTACCGACACAGACACCACTTACTGATAGATAATACTGACTGATACACACACACGCACAACACAGAAAAACTTACTGACACAGACATTACTTACTGACACACACACAACACAATACTTGTACCGCTCTCACATCACAATGCCGGGTCCCACCTGGGAATTGGAAATGGGTCCATTCCTGGGTGGGACCCGGCATTTGACCCTACACACCGCCAACCCGACCCGGAAATTTGCCGGTTCGGGTTGCCATCCCTGGGCGGAGATGGAGTCGGCAACAGGTGCGGAGGTGGCGCTGGGAGATGAGATCATCTCTGCGTCGCCACTCCCTATGCAGTGAACGGGTCCCGGGTTGCATCGACCTGGGTGACCCGTTCACACTGCACCTGACCTGGTATTTAACCCGGGAATAACACTTCTTTATTCCCGGATTGAATTACCGGGTCAGGCAACCCGGAATTCGCCCATGACCCCTTTCACAATGCACATCAAAACGTGTTGACCCGGTAATATACCCAGTCTATACCAGGTTATTTTTGCGGTGTGAAAGGGGTATTACTGACACAGACACCCACCACTTACTGACGGATACTACTTACTGATACACACAGCGCAAAACCTACTGACAGACACCACTTATTGACAGACACTACTTACTGACACACACACACACACACACACACACACACACACACACACACAGTACAAAACCTACTGACAGACACTACTTACTGACACATACATAACACAAAACTAACTGACATAGACACCACTTACTGACAAACACACACAATGCAAAACATACTGACAAAAATACTACTTACTGACACACACATGCACAACACAAAACTTTTTGACACTGACACCACTTACTGACAGACTCTACTTACTGACACACAAACACAACACAAAACTTACTGACACAGACACCATGCAAAATGTACTGACACAAACACTACTTACTGACAGACACTTCTTACTGACACCAGTGGTGCACAGAATTGTTTTCTCAGTGGTACTGTGCCTGCGCTCCGTGGGTGTGGTCACATGTCATTAAGGGATGTGACCATGTGACACTAGGTGGAGTGGTTATATATTATGTGAATCCATGGCACAGACACCCCCTGTCCCTGCGGACTACAGAGACAAGGACAGCAGGATGTGACACTTGTTATAGAATAAAAAATATTATATGTAAGCTGTGTACCCAGCACTCATCCTGTTATAATGTGAATATTTGCTCCAGTGCCCTTCTTCGGCTTTTCAAGCTCTGGACAGAGTACAATGAGGCAGCACTCCCGAGTCTTGCTGGTGCAGTAAGATTTATTTAGTAAGATTCTGGATCAATAAGTCTTAATGCACCACCAAAACTCGGGAGTGCCGCCTCATTGTACTTGTGGGTAGGGGTCCCGACCATTAGAGCTACTCACCGGGGTGTAGTATGAGTTGCCGGCGGCCGGATCCCCAGCGGCCAGCATACCGGCGTCGGGATCCCTACCGCCGGCTTCCCGACAACAGGGCGAGCGCAAATGAGCCCCTTGCTGGCACAGTGGCGCGCGTAAGCGCCACACTATCCTCCCTCCAGGGGGTTCGTGGACCCCCAAGAGGGAGAAAAGGTGACGGTATGCCGGTTGTCGGGATTCCGGCGCCGGTATACTGTGCTCCAGGATCCCAACAACTGGTATACTGAATACCACCCACACACCGCTGGCCCAACACCCCACCGTCACTTTTTCTCTGCCAGTCTGGCAGGTGCGGGAGGGTGATGACATCACCTTCATGCTCGCAGCAGTCCTTTTCCTGGAAAAGGAAGAAGGTGCTGGCGGCGCCTCCGAGCAAGATCTAGGAGCTTGGTTGTGGTGTTTTACAGTGTGGCGGGGGTATGGCGTACTGGCGGACACATTCTTAATGATACGCCGTACCGGAGCGTGCCACCACACTTGCAGGACTGACTGACACACACACAACGCAAAACATACTGACACACGGCACAACACAAAACTTACATAGACACCACTTAATGACAGACACTACTTACTGACACACACACAATGCAAAACTTACTGACACAGACACAATACAAAACTTACTGACACTACTTACTGACACACACACAACGCAAAACCTACTGACACTACTTACTGACAGACACTACTTACTTAGTGACACACACACACACACACACACACACACACACACACACACACACACACACACCCTTCAATACTTACTGACATAGACACCACTTACATAGGAGACCTCAGGGCCTGGTGTGGGCTGCTACTCATATGGTTTTGCATGCCCCCTCAGCTCTGACATCCAGGGACCCAGCTCTCCTAAAAGACAGCAGCCTCCTGTCAAGACCCTTCCCCTCTTTCATGAGGCATGTTATTGTTGGGAAGCTGCAGCAAGAATGGTATGCTGCAGCAAACACATATATGTTTTGATGGACAAGGGGGCGGGACTTCGGACGGGCATGGGGGCGGAGCCTCGGAGATATGCATGCCCACCTGCTGCAGCTTTCCAACAATAACATGCCTCATGAAAGAGGGGAAGGGTCTTGATAGGAGGCTGCTGTCTCGGAGCTATTTCCGAGGCTCCACCCCCGTGCCCGTCCGAAGCCCCGCCCCCTTGCAACACGAAGCGGTCAGGACACAGGCTAACCAATTTGGGGTGGGGGTGAATGGGCAGCCGGAGGAGAGTGAGTGGGCTGCTGTATGCGCTGACAGGAAAAAAAAAATTTCCTGTCCTGTCAGCACTGGCCACTGCCTGCACTGCAGGGAGCTCAGTGGGCCTATTTTCAATGGGGGGCTTGGAGCTGCAGCTCCATCCGCCCCATTGTTAATCCGGCCATGGCAACATGGGCTGCTGAAGCTGTTGAGGCGTGGGCTCAGGAGCTGGAGGCGGAACTGCCTTCCAACGCATCTAAGCATGCTCGACAATGTCTCTCATATATTGCCACGGCTTCTCTGTAGCTTAAGGAGGTGGCCTCCGATGCCGGGGTGCTGGCGGCCAAGGCTGCTACTATGTCCGTCTTGGCTAGACGTATCCTTTGGTTGAGATCCTGGTCAGTGGATATGGATTCTAAGAAAACCCTGGAGGTGCTTCCTTTCAAGGGAGACATTCTCTTTGGAGAAGACCTCAATAAGATTGTGGCTGATCTGGCTACTGCTAAAACAGCTTGCCTACCTAGTACGGCTCCTTCCACGCAGAAGGCTAAAAGTACTTTTCCTCGCCCCTTTCGTCCTCCAGGTAAAGCAAAAGGTCAGGCGTACCCAAAGCAAGCTTGTGCTTCCAGACCTGCCAAGCCCAGACCAAAGCGGGCCTGGGCTGCCCATCAGCCTGCTTCCAAAACTGACAAGCCTGCTGCATGATGGGGCGGGCCTCCCTCTGGGGGATCCCAGGGTGGGGGGCCGACTTCCAGGTTTTGCCCAGGAATGGTTGAAGACCACTTCCGATGCCTGAGTAAGGGAAGTCGTCACTCGAGGTTACGTCGTACCCTTCACGAATCGTTCCCCTCATCGATTTTGCCTTACAGATGTTCCTCTGGACCCGGTGAAGGCAAACATTCTGCATCCGGTGGTACACAGACCACAGGAGTGGTAGTACAGGTGCCTCTGGCTCAGAGAGGCAAGGGGTACTATTCATCGCTGTTTCTAGTCCCGAAACCGAACAAGTCCTTGAACAAGTATGTACAGGTCTCCAAGTTTCGTATGGAAACTCTGCGCTCTATTGTTCTGGCCTTGGAGCCTGGGGACTCAGTGGCGGAACTTGCACTGGGGCCCGCCACTGTCCAGGAGTCCAAATCCAGAGCGGCATGTAATGAGTCAAACTGACTCATTACATGCCGCTGTCCGCCACCCACCGAGGAGAGGAGCGCTGCACCACGGGGGGATGGGGGGGAAGGAGGAGAAGTGAGGTGTAGTGTAATTGGCGGAGGCGCTGCTGCTGCTGCTGTCCCTCTCCTTCACCATAGGCTGCCCTCCGCCGCTGTGAATGCTGGGAAGTGCATCCCAGCATTTACAACGGCGGAGGACAGCTTATGGTGAAAGATAGGGACAGCAGCAGCAGCGCCTCCACCAATTACACTGCGCTGCTGTGGCTTCCTCCTCCACCTCCCTCCTCCTCCTTCTCCCCTGCCAGCGGAGACAGTAAGTATAATCTTTTCTGTCTGTCTGTCTGTCTATCTATCTATCTATCTATCTATCTATCTATCTATCTATCTATATATTCTGTCTGTCTGCCACAATATGTAAAAAGGGGGACTGGCTGCCTTAATGTGTAAAAAGGGGCGCTGTCTGCCGTAATGTGTAAAAAGGGGACACTGTCTGCCGTATTGTGTAAAAAGGGGACGCTGTCTACCTAATGTGTAAAAAGGAGATGCTGTCTGCCGTAATGTGTAAAAAGGGGACGCTGTCTGCCGTAATGTGTAAAACGGGGAACTGGCTGCCGTAATGTGTAAAAGGGGCTCTATATGGCGAAGTGGCGCTACTGTGCAGCGTAATTTGAATAATGGAGACTACTGTGCACCATAATATGAATTGGTACTATGTAAAGAAAGGGGGACTGTCTGCTGTAATGTGTAAAAAAGGGGACGCTGTCTGCCGTAATGTGTAAAAAGGGACGCTGTCTGCTGTAATGTATAAAAAAAGGGGGACTGTCTGCCGTAATGTGTAAAAAAGGGGACGCTGTCTGCTGTAATGTGTAAAAAAGGGGATGCTGTCTGCCGTAATGTGTAAAAAGGGGACGCTGTCTGCCGTTGTGTGTAAAAAAGGGGATGCTGTCTGCCGTTATGTGTAAAAAAGGGGGACTCTGTCTGCCTTAATGTGTAAAAAGGGGACGCTGTCTGTCGTAATTTGTAAAAAGGGGACGCTGTCTGCCGTAATGTGTAAAAAGGGGAACTGGCTGCTGTAATGTGTAAAAGCGGCTCTAAATGGCGAAGTGGCGCTACTGTGTGGCGTAATTTGAATAATGGAGACTACTGTGCACCATAATATGAATTGGTACTATGGAAAGAAAGGGGAACTGTCTGCTGTAATGTGGAAAATAGGGGACGCTGTCTGCCGTAATGTGTAAAAGGGACGCTGTCTGCCGTTATGTGTAAAAAGGGGGACGCTGTCTGCCGTAATGTGTAAAAAGGGGGACTGGCTGCTGTAATGTGTAAAAGCGGCTCTAAATGGCGAAGTGGCGCTACTGTGCGGCGTAATTTGAATAATGGAGACTACTGTGCACCATAATATGAATTGGTACTATGGAAAGAAAGGGGGACTGTCTGCTGTAATGTGGAAAAAAGGGGACGCTGTCTGCCGTAATGTGTAAAAGGGACGCTGTCTGCCGTTATGTGTAAAAAAGGGGTGAGCTGTCTGCCATAATGTGTAAAAAGGGGACGCTGTCTGTCGTAATGTGTAAAAAGGGGAATCTGTCAGAAACTGCACCGAGGAGCCTGACTGCCTGAGCCAGCGGAGATAGTATCATCTATTCTTTCTATGTATCTATGTATCTATCTATCTATCTATCTATCTATCTATCTATCTATCTATCTATCTATTCTGTCTGCCTGCCGTAATGTGTAAAAAGGGGATGCTGTCTGCCGTTATGTGTAAAAAAGGGGACGCTGTCTGCCGTAATGTGTAAAAAGGGGGACTGGCTGCTGTAATGTGTAAAAGCGGCTCTAAATGGCGAAGTGGCGCTACTGTGCGGCATAATTTGAATAATGGAGACTACTGTGCACTATAATATGAATTGGTACTATGGAAAGAAAGGAGGACTGTCTGCTGTAATGTGGAAAAAAGGGGACGCTGTCTGCCGTAATGTGTAAAAGGGACGCTGTCTGCCATTATGTGTAAAAAGGGGGACGCTGTCTGCCGTTATGTGTAAAAAAGGGGTGAGCTGTCTGCCGTAATGTGTAAAAAGGGGACGCTGTCTGTCGTAATGTGTAAAAAGGGGAATCTGTCAGAAACTACACCGAGGAGCCTGACTGCCTAAGCCAGCGGAGATAGTATCATCTATTCTTTCTATCTATCTATCTATCTATCTATCTATCTATCTATCTATCTATCTATCTATCTATTCTGTCTGCCTGCCGTAATGTGTAAAAAGGGGATGCTGTCTGCCGTTATGTGTAAAAAAGGGGACGCTGTCTGCCGTTATGTGTAAAAAAGGGGACGCTGTCTGCCGTTATGTGTAAAAAAAGGGGGATGCTGTCTGCCGTAATGTGTAAAAAAGGGGGACGCTGTCTGCCGTAATGTGTAAAAAGGGGACGCTGTCTGCCGTAAAGTGTAAAAAGGGGAATCTGTCCGCCGTAATGTGTAAAAGGGGCTCTACCTGGTGTAGTGCTGCTACTGTGCAGCGTAATTTGAATAATGGAGACTACTGTGCACCGTTATATGAATTGTTATTATTTTGTGTCCAGGTCCCTATATTTTTGCGGGCGCCTACGGCGCGCACTGCCCCTGTTTTGCATAGAGGAAGGGGGGGGGCTCCAATGCAGTTTCTTGCACACAGCACTAAAATGTCAGAGCAGGTCCCCCTTACCAGATCCTCTCCATGGGTGAGGGGGTGGACTTGGATGGGATGGGGGGCCCAAAGCATTTTGTCGCACCTGGGCCCACCGCTCGATAGTTCCGCCACTGTGGGGACTATATGGTCTCCCTGGACATACAGGATGCCTACCTGCATATTCCTAATGCAGTGTCTCATCAGCAGTATCTGAGGTTTGCGGTGGGCAACCTTCATTACCAATTTCGGGCGTTTCTTTTTTGGTTTGACAACGGCTCCGCGAGTTTTCACCAAAGTCATGGCGGTAATGGTGGCTGTACTCCACAGTCAAGGGGTCAGAATCCTACCGCACTTGGACGATTTGTTGATCCTGGCAAATTCCCCAGAACTTCTGTGTCAACTAGATCTGACGGTCCAGTTCATGAACAATCAACTGGTTCCTGCTCGGAGCATGGTACACCTGGGAGCATTATTGGACACTTACAACCAGCGGTTGTTCTTGTCTCAGAAGAAAGTTCTGAAGCTTCAGGACAGGATTTGCTGCTTCCTATCTCGTCCGCAAGTGTCGATACATTCGGCAATGCAAGGGCTAGGTCTCATGGTGTCGGCTTTCGACATGGTGGAGTATGCTCAGTTCCATTCTCGCCCTCTACAGAAGTTAATTCTGACCAAGTGGGATGGCCTGCCTCACCAGATCAGATCTCACATGATCTCCTTGTCTCCGGAGGTCCGCTTGTCACTGAGCTGGTGGCTACAGGACCATCGATTGAGCAGGGGCCGTCCCTTCTGGATATCCAACTGGGTCCTGCTGACGACGGATGCCAGTCTGAGAGGTTGGGGCGCGGTGTTGGAACAACACTCCCTTCAGGGTTGGTGGACCGATGAGGAGTCTCTTCTCCCGATAAACATTCTGCAACTGCGGCCAGTGTTCAATGCACTACACATGGCCCAGCATTTGATACAGAACAGACCTGTTCAAGTACAATTGGACAACGCCACCGTGGCGTACATCAATCATCAAGGCGGCACTCGAAGTCACATGGCAATGAGGGAAGTAACACGGATTCTTCAGTGGGCAGAACGCCATCTGCCGGCCATATCTGCAGTGTTCATTCTGGGGGTTCTAAACTGGGAAGCGGACTTTCTCAGTTGTCAGGACGTACACGCCGGATAATGGAGCCTTCATCCAGAGGTGTTTCATCTTCTCGTGGACATGTGGGGCCTTCCAGATGTGGACCTGATGGCGTCTCGACACAATCACAAGGTTCCAGTCTTCGGAGCAAGGACAAGGGATCCTCAAGCAGCGTTCGTGGATGCTCTGTCAATCCCGTGGAACTTTCGGCTGCCGTATGTGTTCCCTCTGGTGTCACTCCTGCCCAGAGTAATATGGAAGTTCAAGGAAGAAGAAGGAAACCTACTTCTAATTGCTCCAGCGTGGCCCAGACGGCACTGGTTCTTCGACCTACAGGGCCTCTCGCTAGATCATCCCCTTCTACTTCCACAATGACCAGACCTCCTCGTTCAGGGCCCTTGTGTTTACCAGGATTTGGCCCGTCTGGCTGTGACGGCATGGCTCTTGAAGCTTCCGTCCTGAGGGCCCAGGGTTTTTCTGAGGCGGTCGTTCAAACTATGTTGAAGGCCTGTAAGCCGGCTTCTGCTCGGATTTACCATAGGGTCTGGAATGCTTACTTTACTTGGTGTGTCTCACAATCATGACGTTTTCAAGTTTAGCACGGCCAAACTGTTGGCCTTCCTACAATAGGGCCTGGACTTAAGCCGTCATCTGGCCTCCCTCAAGGTTCACATTTCTGCCTTGTCGGTTTGGTTTCAGAGAAAGATTGCTGCCCTACCTGATGTTCATACATTCACTCAGGGCGCCTTGCGGATTCAGCCTTCTTATGTACCTCCGGTGGCCCCTTGGGATCTGTCGGTGGTTCTGGAGGCCTTGCAAGAGTTTCTGTTTGAGCCTCTTTCCTCTGCTGACCTTAAGTGGCTTTCCCTTAATGTGCTATTTTTGCTGGCTATTGCTTCAGCTAGAAGGGTCTCGGACTTGGGTGCCTTATCCTGTAAGTCTCCCCATTTGATTTTTCCCCCGTGACCGGGCGGTTCTTAGAACGCGACCGGGTTATTTACCCAAGGTGGTGTCTTCCTTCCACCTTAATCAGGAGATTGTGGTTCCGGCCTTTAATTCTCTTGAGTTGTCTTCCAAAGAGCGGTCTTTGGATGTGGTACGGGCTCTCCGTATCTATGTGAAGAGAACATCCTCCATTAGGAAATCTGATTCTCTTTTTGTACTGTTTGGTTTTCACAAACGAGGCTGACCTGCTTCCAAGCAGACCCTGGCCAGATGGATTAGAATTGTGATTGCACATGCTTATGTACAGGCTGGTCGTCCAGCTCCTGCTACCATCAAAGCCCATTCTACTCGGTCGGTTGGACCTTCTTAGGCGGCCCACCGTGGTCCGACCCTTGAACAATTGTGCAAGGCGGCTACGTGGTCCTCAGTGAACACGTTCATAAGGTTCTATGCCTTCGATACTTCCACCTCCCAGGATGCTTCATTTGGACGCCGGGTTCTTGTGCCTGCTAAAGTGCATCCCCTCCCATAAGGAACTGCTTTAGGACATCCCCGATGTTATTCCTTGTGGAGCCCAGTGTACCCCGCAGCAGAAAACAAGATTTATGGAAAGTACTTACCGTTGTTAAATCTCTTTCTGCGAGGTACACTGGGCTTCACAAGGCGCCCACCCTGACACACTTAGCTTCTTTGGGTTGGTGTAGCATTAGCCGCTGACACCATCTCCTGTGGTGAGTGTGTGGTGTAATTGGCTTCGAGCGATTGTCGTCTCTAGTACCTGCTACTGCATTGGGCTGGTTAACGAAACTGAGCTCCTGTGCATGGAGGCGGGGTTATAGAGGAGGCGGCGCTGTGCATCTTGGGAACAGTCAAAGCTTTGAGCCTGTTAGTGCTTCGGATCAAGATCCTACTCTACACCCCGATGTTATTCCTTGTGGAGCCCAGTGTACCTCGCAGAAAGAGATTTAACAACGGTAAGTTCTTACCATAAATCTCGTTTTTATACCAATGCGGTTAACCCCTGCATTACCACTGTGTTCCTGCATTAACCCTGTACCTGCTGTTCACCTAGATCCAGCATCCTGGACTCTGTCTGACCTGACAGTCCCTTTCTCATACGATCTGCACCTAGTATGACCACCATCCCAAAAGGCTATATCAATAGTTGTGCTATATAAATAAACAGTAATAATGTTTTTGTACATGGTGTGGATTGCCAGCTGTGCTTAGATAAGTCCAGTAAATGCTCTAAGATTCCACAGCTAAACTTATTCAGTACACTCATATTTATACATACAGTACAAAGGGTACAAATGATAAAAGGCTGTCAATTTGTCAATAGTTTCCTTCCACTCTTTTCCAGGATGTTTGGCCGGACTGGGTTTTGTATACACAATGCTTCACCACAGAGGAAACAATTGAAGTAACTGGCGACAGAAAGGCAAGCCACAAACCCTTTGTTGGGCTGAAAGCGAGTGAGAGGAGGTGTGCCCCAAGGAATATAAGGGGGGGGCTCATACAGCTTCCGTATCTAGCTGAACACTCACACACTGTCCAAGAGTGTCATGGCCCTTCAAACATGGCCTCCACCATCGTGAGAGACATTTTCCTTCTCATTTTCTTAACACGCACAGGTTCTGTCTGTAATTACAGGACTAAGTAGAGATGAGCGCCTGAAATTTTTCGGGTTTTGTGTTTGGGTTTTGGGTTCGGTTCCGCGGCCGTGTTTTGGGTTCGAACGCGTTTTGGCAAAACCTCACCGAATTTTTTTTGTCGGATTCGGGTGTGTTTTGGATTCGGGTGTTTTTTTCAAAAAACACTAAAAAACAGCTTAAATCATAGAATTTGGGGGTCATTTTGATCCCAAAGTATTATTAACCTCAAAAACCATAATTTACACTCATTTTCAGTCTATTCTGAATACCTCACACCTCACAATATTATTTTTAGTCCTAAAATTTGCACCGAGGTCGCTGTGTGAGTAAGATAAGCGACCCTAGTGGCCGACACAAACACCGGGCCCATCTAGGAGTGGCACTGCAGTGTCACGCAGGATGTCCCTTCCAAAAAACCCTCCCCAAACAGCACATGACGCAAAGAAAAAAAGAGGCGCAATGAGGTAGCTGTGTGAGTAAGATTAGCGACCCTAGTGGCCGACACAAACACCGGGCCCATCTAGGAGTGGCACTGCAGTGTCACGCAGGATGGCCCTTCCAAAAAACCCTCCCCAAACAGCACATGACGCAAAGAAAAAAAGAGGCGCAATGAGGTAGCTGTGTGAGTAAGATTAGCGACCCTAGTGGCCGACACAAACACCGGGCCCATCTAGGAGTGGCACTGCAGTGTCACGCAGGATGTCCCTTCCAAAAAACCCTCCCCAAACAGCACATGACGCAAAGAAAAAAAGAGGCGCAATGAGGTAGCTGTGTGAGTAAGATTAGCGACCCTAGTGGCCGACACAAACACCGGGCCCATCTAGGAGTGGCACTGCAGTGTCACGCAGGATGTCCCTTCCAAAAAACCCTCCCCAAACAGCACATGACGCAAAGAAAAAAAGAGGCGCAATGAGGTAGCTGTGTGAGTAAGATTAGCGACCCTAGTGGCCGACACAAACACCGGGCCCATCTAGGAGTGGCACTGCAGTGTCACGCAGGATGTCCCTTCCAAAAAACCCTCCCCAAACAGCACATGACGCAAAGAAAAAAAGAGGCGCAATGAGGTAGCTGACTGTGTGAGTAAGATTAGCGACCCTAGTGGCCGACACAAACACCGGGCCCATTTAGGAGTGGCACTGCAGTGTCACGCAGGATGTCCCTTCCAAAAAACCCTCCCCAATCAGCACATGATGCAAAGAAAAAGAAAAGAAAAAAGAGGTGCAAGATGGAATTGTCCTTGGGCCCTCCCACCCACCCTTATGTTGTATAAACAAAACAGGACATGCACACTTTAACCAACCCATCATTTCAGTGACAGGGTCTGCCACACGACTGTGACTGATATGACGGGTTGGTTTGGACCCCCCCCCAAAAAGAAGCAATTACCGTAATCTCTCCTTGCACAAACTGGCTCTACAGAGGCAAGATGTCCACCTCATCATCACCCTCCGATATATCACCGTGTACATCCCCCTCCTCACAGATTATCAATTCGTCCCCACTGGAATCCACCATCTCAGCTCCCTGTGTACTTTGTGGAGGCAATTGCTGCTGGTCAATGTCTCCGCGGAGGAATTGATTATAATTCATTTTAATGAACATCATCTTCTCCACATTTTCTGGATGTAACCTCGTACGCCGATTGCTGACAAGGTGAGCGGCGGCACTAAACACTCTTTCGGAGTACACACTTGTGGGAGGGCAACTTAGGTAGAATAAAGCCAGTTTGTGCAAGGGCCTCCAAATTGCCTCTTTTTCCTGCCAGTATAAGTACGGACTGTGTGACGTGCCTACTTGGATGCGGTCACTCATATAATCCTCCACCATTCTATCAATGTTGAGAGAATCATATGCAGTGACAGTAGACGACATGTCCGTAATCGTTGTCAGGTCCTTCAGTCCGGACCAGATGTCAGCATCAGCAGTCGCTCCAGACTGCCCTGCATCACCGCCAGCGGGTGGGCTCGGAATTCTGAGCCTTTTCCTCGCACCCCCAGTTGCGGGAGAATGTGAAGGAGGAGATGTTGACAGGTCGCGTTCCGCTTGACTTGACAATTTTGTCACCAGCAGGTCTTTCAACCCCAGCAGACTTGTGTCTGCCGGAAAGAGAGATCCAAGGTAGGCTTTAAATCTAGGATCGAGCACGGTGGCCAAAATGTAGTGCTCTGATTTCAACAGATTGACCACCCGTGAATCCTTGTTAAGCAAATTAAGGGCTCCATCCACAAGTCCCACATGCCTAGCGGAATCGCTCCGTGTTAGCTCCTCCTTCAATGTCTCCAGCTTCTTCTGCAAAAGCCTGATGAGGGGAATGACCTGACTCAGGCTGGCAGTGTCTGAACTGACTTCACGTGTGGCAAGTTCAAAGGGCATCAGAACCTTGCACAACGTTGAAATCATTCTCCACTGCGCTTGAGACAGGTGCATTCCACCTACTATATCGTGCTCAATTGTATAGGCTTGAATGGCCTTTTGCTGCTCCTCCAACCTCTGAAGCATATAGAGGGTTGAATTCCACCTCGTTACCACTTCTTGCTTCAGATGATGGCAGGGCAGGTTCAGTAGTTTTTGGTGGTGCTCCAGTCTTCTGTACGTGGTGCCTGTACGCCGAAAGTGTCCCGCAATTCTTCTGGCCACCGACAGCATCTCTTGCACGCCCCTGTCGTTTTTTAAAAAATTCTGCACCACCAAATTCAAGGTATGTGCAAAACATGGGACGTGCTGGAATTTGCCCATATTTAATGCACACACAATATTGCTGGCGTTGTCCGATGCCACAAATCCACAGGAGAGTCCAATTGGGGTAAGCCATTCCGCGATGATCTTCCTCAGTTGCCGTAAGAGGTTTTCAGCTGTGTGCGTATTCTGGAAAGCGGTGATACAAAGCATAGCCTGCCTAGGAAAGAGTTGGCGTTTGCGAGATGCTGCTACTGGTGCCGCCGCTGCTGTTCTTGCGGCGGGAGTCCATACATCTACCCAGTGGGCTGTCACAGTCATATAGTCCTGACCCTGCCCTGCTCCACTTGTCCACATGTCCGTGGTTAAGTGGACATTGGGTACAACTGCATTTTTTAGGACACTGGTGAGTCTTTTTCTGACGTCCGTGTACATTCTCGGTATCGCCTGCCTAGAGAAGTGGAACCTAGATGGTATTTGGTAACGGGGGCACACTGCCTCAATAAATTGTCTAGTTCCCTGTGAACTAACGGCGGATACCGGACGCACGTCTAACACCAACATAGTTGTCAAGGACTCAGTTATCCGCTTTGCAGTAGGATGACTGCTGTGATATTTCATCTTCCTCGCAAAGGACTGTTGAACAGTCAATTGCTTACTGGAAGTAGTACAAGTGGGCTTACGACTTCCCCTCTGGGATGACCATCGACTCCCAGCAGCAACAACAGCAGCGCCAGCAGCAGTAGGCGTTACACGCAAGGATGCATCGGAGGAATCCCAGGCAGGAGAGGACTCGTCAGAATTGCCAGTGACATGGCCTGCAGGACTATTGGCATTCCTGGGGAAGGAGGAAATTGACACTGAGGGAGTTGGTGGGGTGGTTTGCGTGAGCTTGGTTACAAGAGGAAGGGATTTACTGGTCAGTGGACTGCTTCCGCTGTCACCCAAAGTTTTTGAACTTGTCACTGACTTATTATGAATGCGCTGCAGGTGACGTATAAGGGAGGATGTTCCGAGGTGGTTAACGTCCTTACCCCTACTTATTACAGCTTGACAAAGGGAACACATGGCTTGACACCTGTTGTCCGCATTTCTGGTGAAATACCTCCACACCGAAGAGCTGATTTTTTTGGTATTTTCACCTGGCATGTCAACGGCCATATTCCTCCCACGGACAACAGGTGTCTCCCCGGGTGCCTGACTTAAACAAACCACCTCACCATCAGAATCCTCCTGGTCAATTTCCTCCCCAGCGCCAGCAACACCCATATCCTCCTCATCCTGGTGTACTTCAACACTGACATCTTCAATCTGACTATCAGGAACTGGACTGCGGGTGCTCCTTCCAGCACTTGCAGGGGGCGTGCAAATGGTGGAAGGCGCATGCTCTTCACGTCCAGTGTTGGGAAGGTCAGGCATCGCAACCGACACAATTGGACTCTCCTTGTGGATTTGGGATTTCGAAGAATGCACAGTTCTTTGCTGTGCTGCTTTTGCCAGCTTGAGTCTTTTCATTTTTCTAGCGAGAGGCTGAGTGCTTCCATCCTCATGTGAAGCTGAACCACTAGCCATGAACATAGGCCAGGGCCTCAGCCGTTCCTTGCCACTCCGTGTCGTAAATGGCATATTGGCAAGTTTACGCTTCTCCTCCGACAATTTTATTTTAGGTTTTGGAGTCCTTTTTTTTCTGATATTTGGTGTTTTGGATTTGACATGCTCTGTACTATGACATTGGGCATCGGCCTTGGCAGACGACGTTGCTGGCATTTCATCGTCTCGGCCATGACTAGTGGCAGCAGCTTCAGCACGAGGTGGAAGTGGATCTTGATCTTTCCCTAATTTTGGAACCTCAACATTTTTGTTCTCCATATTTTAATAGGCACAACTAAAAGGCACCTCAGGTAAACAATGGAGATGGATACTAGTATACAATTATGGACTGCCTGCCGAGTGCAGACACAGAGGTAGCCACAGCCGTGAACTACCGTACTGTACTGTGTCTGCTGCTAATATAGACTGGTTGATAAAGAGATGTCTATGTAACTATGTATGTATAAAGAAGAAAGAAAAAAAAACCACGGTTAGGTGGTATACAATTATGGACGGACTGCCTGCCGAGTGCAGACACAGAGGTAGCCACAGCCGTGAACTACCGTACTGTACTGTGTCTGCTGCTAATATAGACTGGTTGATAAAGAGATGTCTATGTAACTATGTATGTATAAAGAAGAAAGAAAAAAAAACCACGGTTAGGTGGTATACAATTATGGACGGACTGCCTGCCGAGTGCAGACACAGAGGTAGCCACAGCCGTGAACTACCGTACTGTACTGTGTCTGCTGCTAATATAGACTGGTTGATAAAGAGATGTCTATGTAACTATGTATGTATAAAGAAGAAAGAAAAAAAAACCACGGTTAGGTGGTATACAATTATGGACGGACTGCCTGCCGAGTGCAGACACAGAGGTAGCCACAGCCGTGAACTACCGTACTGTACTGTGTCTGCTGCTAATATAGACTGGTTGATAAAGAGATGTCTATGTAACTATGTATGTATAAAGAAGAAAGAAAAAAAAACCACGGTTAGGTGGTATACAATTATGGACGGACTGCCTGCCGAGTGCAGACACAGAGGTAGCCACAGCCGTGAACTACCGTACTGTACTGTGTCTGCTGCTAATATAGACTGGTTGATAAAGAGATGTCTATGTAACTATGTATGTATAAAGAAGAAAGAAAAAAAAACCACGGTTAGGTGGTATACAATTATGGACGGACTGCCTGCCGAGTGCAGACACAGAGGTAGCCACAGCCGTGAACTACCGTACTGTGTCTGCTGCGACTGGATGATAAATGATATAAAAAATATATATATATCACTACTGCAGCCGGACAGGTATATATTATATATTATATAATGACGGACCTGCTGGACACTGTCTGTCAGCAGAATGAGTTTTATTTTTATAGAATAAAAAAAAAAACAACACACAAGTGAAGTCACACGACGAGTGTTTAACTTTTTCAGGCAATCACAATATAAGTATACTACTAACTATACTGGTGGTCAGTGTGGTCAGGTCACTGGTCAGTCACACTGGCAGTGGCACTCCTGCAGCAAAAGTGTGCACTGTTTAATTTTAATATAATATTATGTACTCCTGGCTCCTGCTATAACCTATAACTGGCACTGCAGTGCTCCCCAGTCTCCCCCACAATTATAAGCTGTGTGAGCTGAGCAGTCAGACAGATATATAATATATATAGATGATGCAGCACACTGGGCTGAGCCTGAGCAGTGCACACAGATATGGTATGTGACTGAGTCACTGTGTGTATCGCTTTTTTCAGGCAGAGAACGGATATATTAAATAAACTGCACTGTCTGGTGGTCACTCACTATATAATATTATGTACTCCTGGCTCCTGCTATAACCTATAACTGGCACTGCAGTGCTCCCCAGTCTCCCCCACAATTATAAGCTGTGTGAGCTGAGCAGTCAGACAGATATATAATATATATAGATGATGCAGCACACTGGGCTGAGCCTGAGCAGTGCACACAGATATGGTATGTGACTGAGTCACTGTGTGTATCGCTTTTTTCAGGCAGAGAACGGATATATTAAATAAACTGCACTGTCTGGTGGTCACTCACTAGTAAACTCTCTGCACTCTCTACACTTCTACAGTACTCCTCCTAGTCCTAAGCTCCAGTAAATCTCTCTCTTTTATAATCTAAATGGAGAGGACGCCAGCCACGTCCTCTCCCTATCAATCTCAATGCACGTGTGAAAATGGCGGCGACGCGCGGCTCCTTATATAGAATCCGAGTCTCGCGATAGAATCCGAGCCTCGCGAGAATCCGACAGCGTCATGATGACGTTCGGGCGCGCTCGGGTTAACCGAGCAAGGCGGGAAGATCCGAGTCGCTCGGACCCGTGAAAAAAAACATGAAGTTCGGGCGGGTTCGGATTCAGAGAAACCGAACCCGCTCATCTCTAGGATTAAGGAGGAAGAAGTATTCATTCCTATCTGTCAGCACAGGAAGATGTTCTCACTATCACTGACTCCTTTACAATCCTTTATGTCAGTGATTTTCAACCTTTTTTCAATTCGTGGTACACTGAACAAGATTTAAATATTGCCAAGGCACACCATAATTTTTTTTACTTAAATATAATGATTATGCGTGGCGCAGCTACGTGCAATAGGATGTCATGTTGCAGCTTCTCCATAGGTCACAGCTTGAGCCACGTCTGAGAAAGCCAGAAGAGCCCAGCACTGCCCGGGTCCAAAATTAGAACTGGCTCTGCAACTGCTAGACCCACCAGTATTGATTGTTCAAGGGTCTCAGTAGCGGCAGCACACTGGCGAGCCTGGCTCTGCTTCTAAGGCGGCACACCTGGAGTTTTCTGGTCATATAAATATAGATTATATTATTGCTCTAGTACCTGGATTTAGGCTCTACTACAGGGCCGGATTAAGCCCTCGGGGGGCCCGTGGCACCAAAGACAGCAGGGCCCCCCAGTGGACCACCAGCCCCCACAGTCGTCCCCCCCCCTCCACCCCGCTGCTCACCTCCCGCGGTCACAGGCAACGGGAGCCGCGCTGCAGCAGGGGGAGAAGAGAAGACACCAGGCTGCCGGGGTATGAGGGATCCACACTGCCGGGGGAGGAGTGCGGCTGTGCATGCGGCTTCCTCCCCCCTGCTCTCGGGCAGCACGGTCGGGGACTGAGTCAAGCAATCTCCAGCGTCTGCCGCCAGCAGCATCTCTCCTGGCAGCAGCGAAGGCTGGAGATTGCTTGACTCAGTCCCCGACCGTGCTGCCCGAGAGGAGGGGGGAGGAAGCCGCATGCACAGCGTGGATCCCTCCTGCCCCGGCAACCTGTAGATCGGTGCAGAGCTTCGGCCGGGGGGCCCCTTAAAACAGGGGGGCCCGGGGTACTGACCCCCGGGGCACCCCCCTTAATCCGGCTCTGCTCTACTATTAGCTGTGCTATTATCTGTACTTTATCATTTTTTTTTATATTAAACACATAGGGCTTAATTCAGAGATGCAGAGAAGTCTACGGCCTGGAAGTGAATGTTGATCTTCGTCTGCATGCAGCCGCACCGCCACTATCCATACGCTTGTGGAAGTAGCCGTCACCAATATTAGCACATATATGCACCAGTCATAGACCTGGTACAAAATAACCATCTGCAGTCAGGAGGATCTCTACATACTCTGAACTCTGAAAAGCCTGTAATTCCGTCTACATGCCCACAACTCACCCTCGGAACCCTTAGCCTATGTACAAATGCCCTGTTGCTGTGCAGTTACATCCATTCAGTAGGGATGTAACCAGGGGCGTTTCTAGACAGGAGGAGGCCCATGTGCAGGCTTCATCTGGGCCCCCTCCTCTCTAGCTGGCAGTGCTGTATTTCTGGGCACTAGGGTCAAGAGGGGACCCTAGCGCTGTCCCAGAGTCTCGCAGATTGCAGAAAAAATGGCGCCGCAGCCATTTTCCCAGTGATTTTCCTACTGAACATGCGCGAAACACTGGGAAAATGGCGTCGCACCATTTTCCCAGTGATTTCTACAGTGCTGCTGCTGCGCCACAGGACTCCGGAGGGAATTAAAAAGACTGTGTGCGGTGTGGGCCCCCCTGGACCCTGGGGGCCCGTGTGCACCGCACACACTGCACCCATTATAAATATGCCAGTGGAACAACTGAAAGGCATACAAGTCTGGATTGCCCATAGTTGCTCAAAGTTGTGTATTCCCAGCTCAGGCGCATTCACAGTGCAAAAGATCACGTTCCATTTGCAAAACAGATTTACGTGCAACTCTGGATCGGGTGGTATTCAGTATACCGGTTGTTGGGATCCCAGCGTAGAGTATACCAGCGCCGGAATCCCCTCAACAGGCATATCGACACCCTTTCTCCCTCTTAGGGGTCCACATCCCCCTGAAGGGAGAATAGATAGCGTGGCACGTGTAGCGCGCTGCCGTGCCTGCAAGGGGCTCATTAGCGCTTGCCCAGCTGCCGGTATGCCGGCGATTGGGATCTCAGCGCCGGTATGCTGGCCGCAGGGGACCCGGCCGCCGGCAACTCATACTATACCTCTCTGAATCAGGCCCATAATGTACATAATTCAAGCAGGGAGGCGTATTATCTGAATGGATCCCACTTCGCAAACTGTACTTCTTCCCATAGGAAGGAGAAGACCTCCAGGAACTAACGCCATATGTGTCAGTTTCTGCTATCCAATTCAGAAAACTTTCACTTTAGATAAATGTAGGTCCTTATACTATTGTATGGGAATGGCGGGTCACATCAAGACTGTTCTGAATACAAAATATATCAGTATTATCTCTTGTGTTGCAGCAATGCCAAATCGGTCCGTTATTAAAAACATGTGGAAAGAAACTACTGTTTTTCTTATGTATAACAGACCTACTATATTTAGCTTCATGAATAGGTCCCTTGGTGATTGTTATTTATTAAAAGTCTAGTGATGTGCACGGGAAATTTTTCGCGTTTTGGTTTTGGGTTCGGTTTCGCGACCGTGTTTTGGATTCGGACGCGTTTTGGCAAAACCTCACCGAAATTTTTTTGTCGGATTCGGGTGTGTTTTGGATTTGGGTGTTTTTTTCAAAAAACCCTAAAAAACAGCTTAAATCATAGAATTTGGGGGTCATTTTGATCCTAAAGTATTATTAACCTCAATAACCATAATTTCCACTCATTTCCAGTCTATTCTGAACACCTCACACCTCACAATATTATTTTTAGTCCTAAAATTTGCACCGAGGTTGCTGGATGGCTAAGCTAAGCGACACAAGTGGCCGACACAAACACCTGGCCCATCTAGGAGTGGCACTGCAGTGTCAGGCAGGATGGCCCTTCCAAAAAATTGTCCCCAAACAGCACATGATGCAAAGAAAAAAAGAGGCGCACCAAGGTGGCTGTGTGACTAAGCTAAGCGACACAAGTGGCCGACACAAACACCTGGCCCATCTAGGAGTGGCACTGCAGTGTCAGGCAGGATGGCCCTTCCAAAAAATTGTCCCCAAACAGCACATGATGCAAAGAAAAAAAGAGGCGCACCAAGGTGGCTGTGTGACTAAGCTAAGCGACACAAGTGGCCGACACAAACACCTGGCCCATCTAGGAGTGGCACTGCAGTGTCAATCAAGACAGGATGGCCCTTCCAAAAAATTGTCCCCAAACAGCACATGATGCAAAGAAAAAAAGAGGCGCACCAAGGTGGCTGTGTGACTAAGCTAAGCGACACAAGTGGCCGACACAAACACCTGGCCCATCTAGGAGTGGCACTGCAGTGTCAATCAAGACAGGATGGCCCTTCCAAAAAATTGTCCCCAAACAGCACATGATGCAAAGAAAAAAAGAGGCGCACCAAGGTGGCTGTGTGACTAAGCTAAGCGACACAAGTGGCCGAAACAAACACCTGGCCCATCTAGGAGTGGCACTGCAGTGTCAATCAAGACAGGATGGCCCTTCCAAAAAATTGTCCCCAAAGAGCACATGATGCAAAAAAAAAAAGAGGCGCACCAAGGTGGCTGTGTGACTAAGCTAAGCGACTGTTAGGGTCTCCTGCTCTGTGCTGCCACGTCGTCATGGCAACCGGGAGACAAGTGCTAGCGGAGTAACCTGAGCGTAGCTGATACTCCGGTTCGGGTCTTTTGCTGTGCAGTGGTTACAGGCTCTGTGCACGGCAGGGGATCCGGTGCTGGTTTTTGTGCTCACAGTCTGTGAGATCTGAGTGGGGCGTGGACAGCACCTGCTATATAAACCCTCTTCTCAGGTTAGGCAGATGCTGCTGAATCTTTGTTGGTTAGTCAGTTCCTGAAAGCTAGCTAGTATTGTGTAAACTTTGTATTTGTTTGTTGCTTACTGCAAATAGGCCTTGGGATTTGGTATTACACTCTGCCAATCCAGACCTAGCAGTAAGACTGGAGTCAGTCGTTTAACCTGCTGGGGTTCTTTTGCTACTCTGTGAACCTAGCAAGTTTGCGGCTGTATTCTCAGACTTGCCTGCCAAAATCCTTTCTCACTGTGCAAGGTGTTCAGGTGTCAGTTTAGTGGCAGTAAGCTGAACCAGTGCACTGCAAGTGAGGACTAGGATTGTGGAGACTCTCCTTGTGTCTATTATTCCATCTCTGACCAAGGAGTTTACTGCCACACCCGCTGGTAACCCTTTAGGGTTTTGCTGTTGCCCTTAGCAACAGCATTTCGGGTTCTCTACGTATTAAATCACTACATCTCGCTTCTTTCCATCTGAGCATTCCTAATACTAGGGAGACACCCAGTTTCTTAGCCTTTGGGCTTCTCTGTGTTAGGCGCCGGGGTCCGCATGTCCGCGCTGCTCGGCGCCTAGCAACTAGGGACGCCGTGCGCGTTCAGCCGCCGGCTCCCTAGCAACGCTAGACGCCGGGCGCGCTGAGCCGCACGGACCCTAGCAACGGGGACGCCACGGGCGGACCGCGTTCCCCGTTGCAGGGCCTAATTAACAAGCACACACACTTGTCCTCTGGCCGTGCAGCAAGGCAGCTGCATGGCATTTATTCCCAATCAGGTTTTAAGCAGCTGATTGGAGGACTCCCTGTTAAATACCTTCCCAGTACTTCTCACAGACGCCGGTAATAGCTTCCTGCATGCTGCTTTGGTTTGCTGAGAGTCTGTTCCAGTCCTGCTGTATCCGGTCATTCCTGTCCTCAGAAGTCCTGTATCCGGGAGTTGTCATCTCATCCCAGGAAGTCGTTTGGTCCCCAGTTGTCCTGACTGATCACCTTTGTATATCGAGTGGTGTTCCGTGAGTTGCGGCTCTGCCGTGTGTTGCGTCTCAGCCGCTTTATCTTTATATATTCTGTTTTTGGAGCATTTGCGGAGGGTTCCGCTTCCACAAGTCCTCTCTGGAACTCGGCGGTGCTGGGTAGGAGAAGTGGACAAGTGGATATTTTGGTTGTCCTTTTCCCTGGCGGTGTTTCCGCACATATTCTAGTTTTAAGTTAGCTTGTAGCCCCTGGCCTGGTTGTTTAGTCAGAGGGCCCCTTGTTATCACCCTGTCTCGGATTTCCCTTTGTCTCTCATTAAGACCTGGGGGGGCATCGGAGTTGGGCAGACATAATCCGCCCTTCAAACGCGGCTGCCATGGGCTCAAGCAACCATAGTCTCGCAGGGGATTTCCGACAGCACGGGTGAGACAACGGAGTTAGGGCGCCAGGGGCTATTTTCCATTCCCGCTCCCTTCCCCAGCATATCGTTCCAGTGCTCCGGTCCTCGCAAAAAGATCTCCTCAGACCAGAGTGCTGGAATCATAACATTATTACCGGCCATACCAAAAAATTAAAATTAAACAGGGCTTTAATTTTTTCCTATCATTCAGTTTTTGTTAAAATTTTTTGGCCTCATGAATCCGACAGGTTTAGTGCCAAACCCTGGCCAGCTCTTAGTCAATCAGATTCAAGAACTTACTCAGATGGTTCAGGATCTTTCTCTTCGGGTGAGGTCGCAGGAAGATCTTTTGCGAGCCTCCCCAAAGGTAGTCCCTGAACCAAAGATGCATTTGCCTGACCGTTTTTCTGGCGATAGAAAAGAATTTTTTAGTTTTAAAGAATCCTGTAAACTTTATTTCCGTTTAAGACCTACTTCCTCTGGTTCTGAATCTCAGCGGGTTGGGATTATTATTTCTTTACTCCAGGGGGATCCTCAGACCTGGGCGTTCGGTTTAAGGGCAGAGGATCCTGCGTTGTTGTCAGTAGACGCTTTCTTTAAGTCTTTAGGGCTTTTGTATGATGACCCAGATAGAGAGGCGTCCGCTGAAAGTCAGCTGCGCGCTCTCAAACAAGGAAGAAATCCTGCAGAGGTTTATTGTACTGAGTTTCGCCGTTGGTCGAACGACTGTGGCTGGAATGACCCAGCCCTGCGCAGTCAGTTTCGCCTCGGCTTATCAGAGTCTATTAAAGACAGTCTCCTCCAGTACCCCGCTCCTGAGACTCTCGATAAACTCATGGAGCTTTCTATTAAGATTGATCGTCGTCTCAGAGAGCGGAGGGCTGAAAGAGGAACACCAGTAAGGTCAAGTCCTTGTGTTTATTCCATTCCAGAAGACGTAGAGGAGCCCATGCAGATGGGTCTCTCCCGGCTGTCTCCTGAGGAAAGGGCCAGAAGGCAAAATTCCGGTCTTTGTTTGTACTGTGGTGGTAAGGGACATTTTGCTCATAACTGTCCGAACAAGTCGGGAAACGCTTTGACCAGGTGAATTGTGAGGGGGTTCACCTAGGTCTGCAGCTTATCTCCTCGAATAACTCTCTTTTAGTCCCAGTTAAGGTTTCCTTTGGCAGCCTCAGTTCTTTGGTGTCGGCTTTTGTTGACAGTGGAGCTGCAGGAAACTTTATGGATTTAACTTGGGCTAAGGCCTTAGGCGTTCCTCAGTTACCATTGGGTAGGTGTGTCACCATGCATGGCTTAGATGGGAGTCCGCTTTCCAACAGGGTTATTACTCACCGTACACCTCCCGTAATACTTACAGTAGGAGCTTTACATTCCGAAAAGATCGAGTTCTATCTAACACATTGCCCAGCAGTTCCAGTTGTTCTGGGTCACCCTTGGCTGGCCTTTCATAATCCCACCATTGATTGGCGGTCCGGGGAGATTTCACAATGGGGTACTTTTTGTGCTAAGGAATGTATTTCGTTTCCAGTTAGAGTAGCAGCTATCATTCCAGAACTCATTCCTGTGGAATACCAGGAGTTTGCTGATGTATTCTCCAAAGGCAATGCGGACATTCTGCCTCCCCATCGGCCTAATGATTGTGCTATTGAGCTAATCCCTGGTGCCGCATTGCCAAAGGGGAGATTATATGCATTGTCCGGGCCAGAAACTTCGGCTATGAATGACTATGTTCAGGAGAGCTTACAGAAAGGTTTTATTAGACCATCAAAATCCCCTTTAAGTGATGTTTTTTTCTTTGTGGAGAAAAAGGATGGCTCGCTTAGACCATGCATAGATTTTAGAGCCTTGAATAAAATCTCAGTCAAAAACACCTATCCTTTGCCGTTGATTTCTGTACTCTTTGATCAGTTACGTTCTGCTGTGATTTTTTCTAAAATTTACCTGAGAGGAGCTTACAACCTCATCCGAATTAAATCTGGAGATGAGTGGAAGACAGCTTTCAGTACTCAGTCGGGCCACTACGAATACCTGGTGATGCCGTTCGGCCTGTCTAATGCTCCAGCAGTTTTTCAAGACCTCATTAACGATGTGCTCCGTGACTTCCTAGGGAAATTCGTGGTTGTTTATTTAGACGACATCTTGATTTTTTCCGAATCGATGGAACAACATATCACCCAGGTGCGTCTGGTTCTTCAAAAGTTACGTGAGAATCATTTATATGCCAAGCTGGAGAAGTGTGAATTTCACGTCACGAAAGTATCTTTTTTAGGGTACATAATTTCCCCTCAGGGATTTTCCATGGAACCTAAGAAGCTTCAGGCCATCCTTAATTGGGCGCAACCCACCAATTTAAAAGCAATTCAGCGCTTTTTAGGGTTTGCGAATTATTATAGGAGGTTCATTCATTCTTTTTCTGACCTGGTTGCTCCCATTGTGGCTCTGACAAAGAAAGGAGCGGATCCTACAAACTGGTCGCATGAAGCTGAGTTGTCCTTCCGGGCCCTGAAACAAGCCTTTGTCTCAGCTCCAGTCCTCAGACATCCTAATCCGGAATTGCCCTTTGTTGTGGAGGTTGATGCCTCAGAGGTTGGAGTGGGGGCTGTCCTTTCTCAAAAGGATCCGATGTCTTTGGACTTACATCCTTGTGCCTTTATGTCCAGGAAGTTCTCCTCCGCTGAATCCAATTATGACGTTGGTAATCGGGAGTTACTGGCGGTAAAGTGGGCTTTTGAGGAGTGGAGGCATTGGCTGGAAGGAGCAAAGCATACTATTTCGGTATTGACTGACCATAAGAACCTGCAATACATTGAATCAGCTAAACGGCTTAATGCCCGGCAGGCACGTTGGGCATTATTTTTTACTCGTTTCAAATTTATAATCCCTTTCAGGCCTGGTTCCAAGAATACTAAAGCTGATGCCCTGTCACGTAGTTTTCTTCCGGTTCACAATAACAATCCTGTTGTTACCCCAATACTTCCATCTTCGGTCATCCGGGCAGGCCTCACACAGGATTTATTTACCCAGTTAAACCAGCTTCAACACCAAGCTCCTAGATTTACTCCTGCTGGTCGTCTTTACGTTCCTGAATTTTTGAGAGCTACTGTTTTAACTGAATTCCATGACAACAAGGTTTCAGGGCATCCGGGAATCACTAAGACATTGGAGTTAGTCTCTCGCTCAGTATGGTGGCCTAGTATGTCTAAAGACGTTAGGGAATTTGTTTTTTCATGTCAGGTTTGTGCACAGCATAAGGTTCCCCGTTCCTTGCCTATCGGGCAACTTATGCCCTTAAGTGTCTCTCTCAGGCCATGGTCTCATATTTCCATGGATTTTGTGGTTGACCTTCCCCTTTCAGCCGGATTCCGAGTCATATGGATGGTAGTGGACCGTTTTAGTAAAATGGCTCATTTTATTGCTCTTCCCCGATTGCCTTCTGCTCAAGGGTTGGCAGTTTTGTTCCTCCGCCATGTGTTTAGGCTTCATGGGTTACCCACTGATATTGTTTCTGATCGGGGTCCACAATTCATCGCACAATTCTGGAGATGTTTTTGTGCTTCATTAAAGATGAAACTGTCATTAACATCCGGTTATCACCCACAATCCAACGGGCAAACCGAACGAGTTAACCAGTCATTAAAACAATATCTGCGCTTGTATTCAGCCAAACTCCAGAATGATTGGTCCGAGTTTCTTCCTTTGGCTGAATTTGCTTACAATAATTCCTGTCATTCCTCCACTAAAGAGTCTCCATTCTTTTCAGTTTTTGGTTTTCACCCCAGAGCTAATTCTTTTTTTCATCATTCTCCAGTCTCCTCGCTGGCATTGACCTCCCATCTCAGAGCAATTTGGAAAAAAGTGCACCTTGCTCTCAGAAAAGCGGCCTTTCGAGAAAAGAAATTTTCTGACAGGCTCCGACGTCCTTGCACTTTTAAGGTGGGAGACAAGGTGTGGTTGTCAACTCGCAACATCAGGCTTCGACAATCCTCGGCTAGACTGGGACCCAAATTTATTGGACCATTTCTTATTATTAAAAGAGTCAACCCAGTTGCCTTTCGGCTACGTTTACCAAGATCTCTCAAGATTGGAAATACGTTTCATTGTTCCCTGTTGAAACAATACGTTTCTTCCAGTAGATTTCCTCGAAGGATCTTTCAGGGCAGATCTCCAGTGGATGTACAGGGACAACAGGAGTTCTTGGTAGAGAAAGTTCTTAATTCCAAATTGTCCCGGGGTCGGCTTTATTTTTTAGTTCACTGGAAAGGCTATGGTCCGGAGGAAAGGTCTTGGGTCCTAGATAAGGATCTTCATGCCCCTAGGCTCAAGAGGGCATTTTTTTGGGAATTTCCTCAGAAGCCTGGCTTTAGGGGTTCCTTGACCCCTCCTCAAGGGGGGGGTACTGTTAGGCGCCGGGGTCCGCATGTCCGCGCGGCTCGGCGCCTAGCAACTAGGGACGCCGTGCGCGTTCAGCCGCCGGCTCCCTAGCAACGCTAGACGCCGGGCGCGCTGAGCCGCACGGACCCTAGCAACGGGGACGCCACGGGCGGACCGCGTTCCCCGTTGCAGGGCCTAATTAACAAGCACACACACTTGTCCTCTGGCCGTGCAGCAAGGCAGCTGCACGGCATTTATTCCCAATCAGGCTCTAAGCAGCTGATTGGAGGACTCCCTGTTAAATACCTTCCCAGTACTTCTCACAGACGCCGGTAATAGCTTCCTGCATGCTGCTTTGGTTTGCTGAGAGTCTGTTCCAGTCCTGCTGTATCCGGTCATTCCTGTCCTCAGAAGTCCTGTATTCGGGAGTTGTCATCTCATCCCAGGAAGTCGTTTGGTCCCCAGTTGTCCTGACTGATCACCTTTGTATATCGAGTGGTGTTCCGTGAGTTGCGGCTCTGCCGTGTGTTGCGGCTCAGCCACTTTATCTTTATATATTCTGTTTTTGGAGCATTTGCGGAGGGTCCCGCTTCCACAAGTCCTCTCTGGAACTCGGCGGTGCTGGGTAGGAGAAGTGGACAAGTGGATATTTTGGTTGTCCTTTTCCCTGGCGGTGTTTCCGCACATATTCTAGTTTTAAGTTAGCTTGTAGCCCCTGGCCTAGTTGTTTAGTCAGAGGGCCCCTTGTTATCACCCTGTCTCGGATTTCCCTTTGTCTCTCATTAAGACCTGGGGGGGCATCGGAGTTGGGCAGACATAATCCGCCCTTCAAACGCGGCTGCCATGGGCTCAAGCAACCATAGTCTCGCAGGGGATTTCCGACAGCACGGGTGAGACAACGGAGTTAGGGCGCCAGGGGCTATTTTCCATTCCCGCTCCCTTCCCCAGCATATCGTTCCAGTGCTCCGGTCCTCGCAAAAAGATCTCCTCAGACCAGAGTGCTGGAATCATAACACTCTGTTCACTTTGTGTTTATTTTGTTACCCTATCACCTTCTGTGTATGTAATGTCATATTCCCCAGTCTGTCTGTGAGTTCATTTGTTTTGCATCCCTCACCGTTCAGACACCAGTACATTCCTGCTGGCACTGGTGTGCATAACATATTCAGCAGCCTAATACTCCTGTTGAAATTTTGTGGGAATATGGAACATACCCCTCAAAATACTTTGCAACAGGTGGTCGATCAGGTGCAGGTCCTGACTCGACAATTTAATGATTTGTCCATTAAAATGCACACCTCGCAGGCCGCTGGCGGAGCTCCCGCAGCAGCAGTACCTTCAGGGGTTAAGGAGCCGAAAGTAAATCTCCCGGATCGTTTTTCTGGAGATCACTCGCAGTTCTTTTGTTTCAAGGAGAGCTGCAAGCTATATTTCCAGCTTAGGCCTCAGTCTTCTGGGTCGGAGATTCAGCGGGTGGGCATAGTGATTTCCTTGCTACAAGGAGACCCACAGGTCTGGGCATATGGGTTGCAGCCTGACTGTCCGTCGCTTAAAAGTGTTGATGCTTTTTTTACGGCACTGGGCATGTTATATGATGACCCTGACAAGACGGCCTCAGCCGAGGCTCAGATTTCGATCCTTAAGCAAGGGCGAAGGCCAGTTGAGGTTTATTGTACGGAGTTTCGGAGGTTGGCCCATGATACCCAGTGGAATGACCCAGCCCTGAGACACCAGTACCGAAGAGGTCTTTCTAACCAGTTAAAAGACCAACTGGTACAATATCCCTTGCCTGATAGCTTGGATCAGCTCATGCAGTTATCCATTCGGGTGGATAGACGGCTGAGAGAGCGCAGGCTTGAAAGGGAGACCGAGGTTTCCTTCTTTCCCAAGGGAACCTCAGACTCTGAGGAATTTTCCGAGGAGCCTATGCAGATTGGGGCTACCCGCCTCTCCTCGCGTGAGAAGATGCGGAGGAGACAGCAGGGGTTATGTTTGTACTGTGGGAATAAAGGTCATGTGGTAGTATCATGCCCAGAAAAGCCGGAAAACTTCAGGGCCTGAGGGTGATGGGAAATATCCTGTCAGGTCAGAAGTCGGAATTTCCCAAGAAGACTTTTATCATTCCGGTGACCTTGAAGATCCTCGGTCAAACTGTCAAGACTGAGGCCTTTGTGGACAGTGGGGCCGACTGGGTTTTTATGGACCGCCAATTCGCCCTGAAACACTCTGTTCCCTTAGTACCCTTGGCATCGGAAATTGAGATTTGTGGGTTAAACAGGGAACCATTATCCCAGGGTAAAATTACCTCTTGCACTAGCCAGATTTCTTTGTTTATTGGAGCCACACACTCTGAAAAATTGTCCTTTTATGTGACTGTCTGTACTTTTGCCCCATTGGTGTTGGGGTTACCCTGGTTAAGGGCCCACAATCCTCAATTTGACTGGGTCTCTGGGGAGATTCTTAGTTGGGGTACTGATTGTTTCAGGAGTTGCTTGAGCCTTCCAGTCAGGCTTTCGCAGCTAAGTTTGCCAGGATTGCCAGGATGTTATGCAGATTTTGCGGACGTGTTCTCCAAAAGAGTTGCAGAGGTACTACCTCCCCATCGCCCCTATGACTGTGCCATTGATTTGTTGCCAAATGCTAAGCTTCCCAAGAGCAGGTTGTACTCCCTGTCACGTCCTGAGACTCAGGCTATGGCAGAGTACATTCAGGAGAACTTGGCTAAGGGATTTATCAGACCTTCACAGTCTCCAGTTGGGTCGGGGTTCTTCTTCGTGGGTAAAAAGGACGGTTCGTTGCGACCCTGCATCGACTTCAGGGAATTGACCGTATCACGATTAAAAACTCATACCCACTGCCTCTCATTTCGGTCTTGTTTGACCAGTTTCGTACTGCCACCATTTTTTCTAAGATTGACCTACGCGGTGCGTACAATCTAATCCGAATAAGAGAGGGGGATGAATGGAAGACTGCCTTTAATACCTACTCAGGGCATTATGAATATTTGGTGATGCCTTTTGGGCTCTGTAATGCCCCGGCAGTCTTCCAGGACTTCATGAACGATGTGCTCAGGGAATATTTGGATAGATTCTTAGTTGTATACTTAGATGACATCCTAATCTTCTCCCATTCCCTGGAGGAACATCGGAAGCATGTACGCTTAGTCCTCCAGAAACTCAGAGACCACCGGCTTGGGGCGAAGCTGGAGAAGTGCGAATTTGAAGTTCAGCAAATCGCATTTCTAGGATATATTATCTCCCCAGAAGGTTTCCAAATGGAGGGTTCCAAGGTACAGGCAGTCCTGGATTGGGTGCAGCCCACTAGTTTGAAGGCGCTTCAGCGTTTTCTGGGCTTTGCGAATTTTTATAGACGATTTATCGCTGGATTTTCGTCTATAGTGGCGCCCTTGGTGGCACTCACTAAGAAAGGGGCGGATGTTGCTCACTGGTCTTGTGAGGCCAAAGCGGCTTTTGCCCGTCTCAAAAGGGCATTTGTCTCAGCCAAGGTGCTGCGACACCCAGATCCAGAGCGTCCTTTTGTGGTGGAGGTGGATGCCTCTGAGATGGGTATTGGGGCAGTGCTCTCTCAGATGGGGGTGTCTGATAATCGCCTTCATCCCTGTGCTTACTTTTCCCGTAAATTTTCGCCTGCCGAGATGAATTATGACGTGGGTAACCGGGAATTGTTGGCTATTAAGGATGCACTCGAGGAGTGGAGACACTGGCTTGAGGGGGCCAAGTTTGTGGTCTCAATTCTCACCGACCATAAGAATTTGGCATATTTAGAGTCAGCGAAGCGCCTCAATGCCAGGCAGGCACGATGGGCTTTGTTTTTTGCTTACTTTAATTTTTTGATAACATATCGCCCTGGGTCAAAAAACATCAAGGCTGATGCGCTCTCGCAGAGTTTTGCTCCAATCCAGGAGACCACCGAGGAGCCATTGCCCATTGTGTCCCCATCATGTATTAAAGTGGGCATTACCCAGGACCTCTTGTCATTAGTCCTTAGAGCACAGGAGCAGGCTCCTCCAGACCTTCCGGTAGGTCTTTTGTTTGTGCCTCCTAGGTTAAGACAGCGAGTGTTCCTGGAATTCCATGCCAAGAAGTCGGCAGGTCACCCGGGTATTGCCAGAACTCGGGAGTTGCTATCTAGGGCGGTGTGGTGGCCCTCGGTGGCTAGGGATGTGGATCAGTGGGTTCGGGCATGTGACATCTGTGCCCGAAATAAGACTCCTAGAGGGGTTCCTGTTGGCCCATTACATCCACTCTCTATTCCATCTAAGCCATGGACCCACATTTCAATGGATTTTGTGGTGGACTTGCCCAAATCCTCGGGGATGACAGCCATCTGGGTTGTCGTTGACAGGTTTTCGAAGATGGCGCACTTCGTTCCATTGGTTGGGCTGCCATCGGCCAGACGCCTGTCTGAATTATTTATGCTGCATGTTGTGCGCCTCCACGTTTTGCCACTTGATGTGGTCTCTGACCGCGGATCCCAGTTTGTGGCCAAATTCTGGAGGGCATTTTGTTCCGATCTCCAGATTTCTGTCAGCTTGTCGTCAGGCTACCATCCGCAGTCTAATGGGCAGACTGAAAGGGTGAACCAGTCCTTTGAGCAGTTCCTCAGGTGTTATGTCTCCAAGTGTCAGACTGACTGGGTGGCTCATCTGTCCATGGCGGAGTTTGCCTATAACAACGCGGCTCACTCTGCTACAGGGATCTCTCCCTTCCTTTGTGTGTATGGGCATCATCCTAAGGCCAATTCTTTTGACCCCCTGGATTCCACGCCTGGTGGTTCCTCTGTGGTTTCGGTCCTTAGAGGTATTTGGAGGAAAGTGAAGAAAGCCCTTGTGTCTGTGTCATTAGTGACCAAAAGGGTTTTTGATAAGCGGAAAAGACCCTGCAGCTTCAAATTAGGAGACTTCGTCTGGTTGTCTACCAAGAATTTGAAGTTGAGACAGCCATCTCATAAGTTAGGCCCCCGGTTCATCGGTCCTTATAAGATCACTAGGGTTATCAATCCGGTTGCATTTCAGTTAGATCTACCCCGTTCTTTGGGTATCAATAAAACATTTAATTGTTCCCTTTTAAAACGGGTGATTAGTAATCCTTCTTCCAGTGGAAGACCTTCCCCTCTTCTGATATGTGGCCAGAGGGAGTTTGTTGTTGAAAGGATTCTTGACTCCAAGATGGTTCGGGGTCGGCTGTCATTTTTGGTGCACTGGAAGGGGTATGGCCCGGAGGAGCGGTCGTGGGTGCGCAGTTGTGATCTTCATGCCCCCAGACTGTTACGCTCTTTCTTCTCGCAGTTCCCCGATAAACCCGGTGGTAGGGGTTCTTTGACCCCTCGTCAGAGGGGGGGTACTGTTAGGGTCTCCTGCTCTGTGCTGCCACGTCGTCATGGCAACCGGGAGACAAGTGCTAGCGGAGTAACCTGAGCGTAGCTGATACTCCGGTTCGGGTCTTTTGCTGTGCAGTGGTTACAGGCTCTGTGCACGGCAGGGGATCCGGTGCTGGTTTTTGTGCTCACAGTCTGTGAGGTCTGAGTGGGGCGTGGACAGCACCTGCTATATAAACCCTCTTCTCAGGTTAGGCAGATGCTGCTGAATCTTTGTTGGTTAGTCAGTTCCTGAAAGCTAGCTAGTATTGTGTAAACTTTGTATTTGTTTGTTGCTTACTGCAAATAGGCCTTGGGATTTGGTATTACACTCTGCCAATCCAGACCTAGCAGTAAGACTGGAGTCAGTCGTTTAACCTGCTGGGGTTCTTTTGCTACTCTGTGAACCTAGCAAGTTTGCGGCTGTATTCTCAGACTTGCCTGCCAAAATCCTTTCTCACTGTGCAAGGTGTTCAGGTGTCAGTTTAGTGGCAGTAAGCTGAACCAGTGCACTGCAAGTGAGGACTAGGATTGTGGAGACTCTCCTTGTGTCTATTATTCCATCTCTGACCAAGGAGTTTACTGCCACACCCGTTGGTAACCCTTTAGGGTTTTGCTGTTGCCCTTAGCAACAGCATTTCGGGTTCTCTACGTATTAAATCACTACATCTCGCTTCTTTCCATCTGAGCATTCCTAATACTAGGGAGACACCCAGTTTCTTAGCCTTTGGGCTTCTCTGTTCACTTTGTGTTTATTTTGTTACCCTATCACCTTCTGTGTATGTAATGTCATATTCCCCAGTCTGTCTGTGAGTTCATTTGTTTTGCATCCCTCACCGTTCAGACACCAGTACATTCCTGCTGGCACTGGTGTGCATAACAGCGACACAAGTGGCCAACACAAACACCTGGCCCATCTAGGAGTGGCACTGCAGTGTCAATCAAGACAGGATGACCCTTGAAAAAATTGTCCCCAAACAGCACATGATGCAAAGAAAAAAAGAGGTGCACCAAGGTGGCTGTGTGACTAAGCTAAGCGACACAAGTGGCCGACACAAACACCTGGCCCATCTAGGAGTGGCACTGCAGTGTCAATCAAGACAGGATGGCCCTTCCAAAAAATTGTCCCCAAACAGCACATGATGCAAAGAAAAAAAGAGGCGCACCAAGGTGGCTGTGTGACTAAGCTAAGCGACACAAGTGGCCGACACAAACACCTGGCCCATCTAGGAGTGGCACTGCAGTGTCAATCAAGACAGGATGGCCCTTCCAAAAAATTGTCCCCAAACAGCACATGATGCAAAGAAAAAAAGAGGCGCACCAAGGTGGCTGTGTGACTAAGCTAAGCGACACAAGTGGCCGACACAAACATCTGGCCCATCTAGGAGTGGCACTGCAGTGTCAATCAAGACAGGATGGCCCTTCCAAAAAATTGTCCCCAAACAGCACATGATGCAAAGAAAAAAAGAGGTGCACCAAGTTGGCTGTGTGACTAAGCTAAGCGACACAAGTGGCCGACACAAACACCTGGCCCATCTAGGAGTGGCACTGCAGTGTCAATCAAGACAGGATGGCCCTTGCAAAAAATTGTCCCCAAACAGCACATGATGCAAAGAAAAAAAGAGGCGCACCAAGGTGGCTGTGTGACTAAGCTAAGCGACACAAGTGGCCGACACAAACACCTGGCCCATTTAGGAGTGGCACTGCAGTGTCAATCAAGACAGGATGGCCCTTCCAAAAAATTGTCCTCAAACAGCACATGATGCAAAGAAAAAAAGAGGCGCACCAAGGTGGCTGTGTGACTAAGCTAAGCGACACAAGTGGCCGACACAAACACCTGGCCCATCTAGGAGTGGCACTGCAGTGTCAATCAAGACAGGATGGCCCTTCCAAAAAATTGTCCCCAAACAGCACATGATGCAAAGAAAAAAAGAGGCGCACCAAGGTGGCTGTGTGACTAAGCTAAGCGACACAAGTGGCCGACACAAACACCTGGCCCATCTAGGAGTGGCACTGCAGTGTCAATCAAGACAGGATGGCCCTTCCAAAAAATTGTCCCCAAACAGCACATGATGCAAAGAAAAAAAGAGGCGCACCAAGGTGGCTGTGTGACTAAGCTAAGCGACACCAGTGGCCGACACAAACACCTGGCCCATCTAGGAGTGGCACTGCAGTGTCAATCAAGACAGGATGGCCCTTCCAAAAAATTGTCCCCAAACAGCACATGATGCAAAGAAAAAAAGAGGCGCACCAAGGTGGCTGTGTAACTAAGCTAAGCGACACAAGTGGCCGACACAAACACCTGGCCCATCTAGGAGTGGCACTGCAGTGTCAATCAAGACAGGATGGCACTTCCAAAAAATTGTCCCCAAACAGCACATGATGCAAAGAAAAATGAAAGAAAAAAGAGGTGCAAGATGGAATTGTCCTTGGGCCCTCCCACCCACCCTTATGTTGTATAAACAGGACATGCACACTTTAACGAACCCATCATTTCAGCGACAGGGTCTGCCACACGACTGTGACTGAAATTACTGGTTGGTTTGTGCCCCCACCAAAAAAGAAGCAATCAATCTCTCCTTGCACAAACTGGCTCTACAGAGGCAAGATGTCCACCTCATCATCATCCTCCGATTCCTCACCCCTTTCACTGTGTACATCCCCCTCCTCACAGATTATTAATTCGTCCCCACTGGAATCCACCATCTCAGGTCCCCGTGTACTTTCTGGAGGCAGTTGCTGCTGGTGAATGTCTCCACGGAGGAATTGATTATAATTCATTTTGATGAACATCATCTTCTCCACATTTTCTGGAAGTAACCTCGTACGCCGATTGCTGACAAGGTGAGCGGCTGCACTAAACACTCTTTCGGAGTACACACTGGAGGGAGGGCAACTTAGGTAGAATAAAGCCAGTTTGTGCAAGGGCCTCCAAATTGCCTCTTTTTCCTGCCAGTATACGTACGGACTGTCTGACGTGCCTACTTGGATGCGGTCACTCATATAATCCTCCACCATTCTTTCCATGGTGAGAGAATCATATGCAGTGACAGTAGACGACATGTCAGTAATCATTGGCAGGTCCTTCAGTCCGGACCAGATGTCAGCACTCGCTCCAGACTGCCCTGCATCACCGCCAGCGGGTGGGCTAGGAATTCTTAGCCTTTTCCTCGCACCCCCAGTTGCGGGAGAATGTGAAGGAGGAGATGTTGACGGGTCACGTTCCGCTTGACTTGACAATTTTCTCACCAGCAGGTCTTTGAACCTCTGCAGACTTGTGTCTGCCGGAAAGAGAGATACAACGTAGGTTTTAAATCTTGGATCGAGCACGGTGGCCAAAATGTAGTGCTCTGATTTCAACAGATTGACCACCCGTGAATCCTGGTTAAGCGAATTAAGGGCTCCATCCACAAGTCCCACATGCCTAGCGGAATCGCTCTGTTTTAGCTCCTCCTTCAATGTCTCCAGCTTTTTCTGCATAAGCCTGATGAGGGGAATGACCTGACTCAGGCTGGCAGTGTCTGAACTGACTTCACGTGTGGCAAGTTCAAAGGGTTGCAGAACCTTGCACAACGTTGAAATCATTCTCCACTGCGCTTGAGTCAGGTGCATTCCCCCTCCTTTGCCTATATCGTGGGCAGATGTATAGGCTTGAATGGCCTTTTGCTGCTCCTCCATCCTCTGAAGCATATAGAGGGTTGAATTCCACCTCGTTACCACCTCTTGCTTCAGATGATGGCAGGGCAGGTTCAGGAATGTTTGGTGGTGCTCCAGTCTACTGTACGCGGTGCCTGAATGCCGAAAGTGGCTCGCAATTCTTCGGGCCACCGACAGCATCTCTTGCACGCCCGTCGTTTTTTAAATAATTCTGCACCACCAAATTCAATGTATGTGCAAAACATGGGACGTGCTGGAATTTGCCCAGATGTAATGCACGCACAATATTGATGGCGTTGTCCGATGTCACAAATCCCCAGGAGAGTCCAATTGGGGTAAGCCAAGATCTTCCTCAGTTGCCGTAAGAGGTTGTCAGCTGTGTGCCTATTCTGGAAAGCGGTGATACAAAGCGTAGGCTGCCTAGGAACGAGTTGGCATTTGCGAGATGCTGCCACTGGTGCCGCCGCTGCTGTTCTTGCTGCGGGAGGCAATACATCTACCCAGTGGGCTGTCACAGTCATATAGTCCTGAGTCTGCCCTGCTCCACTTGTCCACATGTCCGTGGTTAAGTGGACATTGGGTACAACTGCATTTTTTAGGACACTGGTGAGTCTTTTTCTGAGGTCTGTGTACATTTTCGGTATCGCCTGCCTAGAGAAATGGAACCTAAATGGTATTTGGTACCGGGGACACAGTATCTCAATCAAGTCTATAGTTGCCTCTGAATTAACGATGGAGACCGGAACCACGTTTCTCACCGCCCAGGCTGCCAAGGCCTGAGTTATCTGCTTTGCAGCAGGATGACTGCTGTGATATTTCATCTTCCTCGCAAAGGACTGTTGGACAGTCAATTGCTTACTGGAAGTAGTACAAGTGGTCTTCCGACTTCCCCTCTTGGATGACGATCGACTCCCAGCAGCAACAACAGCAGCGCCAGCAGCAGTAGGCGTTACACTCAAGGATGCATCGGAGGAATCCCAGGCAGGAGAGGACTCGTCAGACTTGACAGTGACATGGCCTGCAGGACTATTGGCTTTCCTGGGTAAGGAGGAAATTGACACTGAGGGAGTTGGTGGTGTGGTTTGCAGGAGCTTGGTTACAAGAGGAAGGGATTTAGTGGTCAGTGGACTGCTTCCGCTGTCACCCAAAGTTTTTGAACTTGTCACTGACTTCTGATGAATGCGCTGCAGGTGACGTATAAGGGAGGATGTTCCGAGGTGGTTAACGTCCTTACCCCTACTTATTACAGCTTGACAAAGGCAACACACGGCTTGACACCTGTTGTCCGCATTTGTGTTGAAATAATTCCACACCGAAGAGCTGATTTTTTTTTGTATTTTGACTAGGCATGTCAATGGCCATATTCCTCCCACGGACAACAGGTGTCTCCCTGGCTGCCTGACTTAAACAAACCACCTCACCATCAGAATCCTCCTTGTCAATTTCCTCCCCAGTGCCAGCAACACCCATATCCTCATCCTGGTGTACTTCAACAGTGACATCTTCAATTTGACTATCAGGAACTGGACTGCGGGTGCTCCTTCCAGCACTTGCAGGGGGCGTGCAAATGGTGGAAGGCGCAAGCTCTTCCCGTCCAGTGTTGGGAAGGTCAGGCATCGCAACCGACACAATTGGACTCTCCTTGGGGATTTGTGAATTTGAAGAACGCACAGTTCTTTGCTGTGCTTTTGCCAGCTTAAGTCTTTTCTTTTTTTCTAGCGAGAGGATGAGTGCTTCCATCCTCATGTGAATCTGAACCACTAGCCATGAACATAGGCCAGGGCCTCAGCCGTTCCTTGCCACTCCGTGTCGTAAATGGCATATTGGCAAGTTTACGCTTCTCCTCAGACGCTTTTAATTTTGATTTTTGGGTCATTTTACTGAAGTTTTGTGTTTTGGATTTTACATGCTCTCTACTATGACATTGGGCATCGGCCTTGGCAGACGACGTTGATGGCATTTCATCGTCTCGGCCATGACTAGTGGCAGCAGCTTCAGCACGAGGTGGAAGTGGATCTTGATCTTTCCCTTTAACCTCCACATTTTTGTTCTCCATTTTTTAATGTGTGGAATTATATGCCAGTATCAATAGCAATGGCCTACTACTATATTTACTGCGCAAAACTAAAATGCACCACAGGTATAGAATGTAGATGGATAGTATACTTAATGGATGACGAGTGACGACACAGAGGTAGGTACAGCAGTGGCCTACCGTACTGCTATAAGTGTATATATAATAAATAGGTGGACACTGTCAGCAAACTGCAAAACTGTCTAAAATGCACCACAGGTATAGAATGTAGATGGATAGTATACTTAATGGATGACGAGTGACAACACAGAGGTAGGTACAGCAGTGGCCTACCGTACTGCTATAAGTATATATATAGTATACTGGTGGACACTGTCAGCAAACTGCAAAACTGTCTAAAATGCACCACAGGTATAAAATGTAGATGGATAGTATACTTAATGGATGACGAGTGACAACACAGAGGTAGGTACAGCAGTGGCCTACCGTACTGCTATAAGTATATATATAGTATACTGGTGGACACTGTCAGCAAACTGCAAAACTGTCTAAAATGCACCACAGGTATAGAATGTAGATGGATAGTATAGTTAATGGATGACGAGTGACAACACAGAGGTAGGTACAGCAGTGGCCTACCGTACTGCTATAAGTATATATATAATAACCTGGTGGACACTGTCAGCAAACTGCAAAACTGTCTAAAATGCACCACAGGTATAGAATGTAGATGGATAGTATACTTAATGGATGACGAGTGACGACACAGAGGTAGGTACAGCAGTGGCCTACCGTACTGCTATAAGTATATATATAGTATACTGGTGGACACTGTCAGCAAACTGCAAAACTGTCTAAAATGCACCACAGGTATAGAATGTAGATGGATAGTATACTTAATGGATGACGAGTGACGACACAGAGGTAGGTACAGCAGTGGCCTACCGTACTGCTATAAGTATATATATAATAAACTGGTGGACACTGTCAGCAAACTGCAAAACTGTCTAAAATGCACCACAGGTATAGAATGTAGATGGATAGTATACTTAATGGATGACAAGTGACGACACAGAGGTAGCTACAGCAGTGGCCTACCGTACTGCTATAAGTATATATATAGTATACTGGTGGACACTGTCAGCAAACTGCAAAACTGTCTAAAATGCACCACAGGTATAGAATGTAGATGGATAGTATACTTAATGGATGACGAGTGACGACACAGAGGTAGGTACAGCAGTGGCCTACCGTACTGCTATAAGTATATATATAGTATACTGGTGGACACTGTCAGCAAACTGCAAAACTGTCTAAAATGCACCACAGGTATAGAATGTAGATGGATAGTATACTTAATGGATGACGAGTGACGACACAGAGGTAGGTACAGCAGTGGCCTACCGTACTGCTATAAGTATATATATAATAAACTGGTGGACACTGTCAGCAAACTGCAAAACTGTCTAAAATGCACCACAGGTATAGAATGTAGATGGATAGTATACTTAATGGATGACGAGTGACGACACAGAGGTAGGTACAGCAGTGGCCTACCGTACTGCTATAAGTATATATATAGCATACTGGTGGACACTGTCAGCAAACTGTAAAACTGTCTACAATGAACCACAGGTATAGAATGTAGATGGATAGTATACTTAATGGATGACGAGTGACGACACAGAGGTAGGTACAGCAGTGGCCTACCGTACTGCTATAAGTATATATATAATAAACTGGTGGACACTGTCAGCAAACTGCAAAACTGTCTAAAATGCACCACAGGTATAGAATGTAGATGGATAGTATACTTAATGGATGATGAGTGACGACACAGAGGTAGGTACAGCAGTGGCCTACCGTACTGCTATAAGTATATATATAGTATACTGGTGGACACTGTCAGCAAACTGTAAAACTGTCTACAATGCACCACAGGTATAGAATGTAGATGGATAGTATACTTAATGGATGACGAGTGACGACACAGAGGTAGGTACAGCAGTGGCCTACAGTACTGCTATAAGTATATATATAGTATACTGGTGGACACTGTCAGCAAACTGCAAAACTGTCTAAAATGCACCACAGGTATAGAATGTAGATGGATAGTATACTTAATGGATGACGAGTGACGACACAGAGGTAGGTACAGCAGTGGCCTACCGTACTGCTATAAGTATATATATAATAAACTGGTGGACACTGTCAGCAAACTGCAAAACTGTCTAAAATGCACCACAGGTATAGAATGTAGATGGATAGTATACTTAATGGATGACGAGTGACGACACAGAGGTAGGTACAGCAGTGGCCTACCGTACTGCTATAAGTATATATATATAGTATACTGGTGGATACTGTCAGCAAACTGCAAAACTGTCTAAAATGCACCACAGGTATAGCATGTCGATGGATAGTATACTTAATGGATGACGAGTGACGACACAGAGGTAGGTACAGCAGTGGCCTACCGTACTGCTATAAGTATATATATAATAAACTGGTGGACACTGTCAGCAAACTGCAAAACTGTCTAAAATGCACCTCAGGTATAGAATGTAGATGGATAGTATACTTAATGGATGACGAGTGACGACACAGAGGTAGGTACAGAAGTGGCCTACCATACTGCTATAAGTATATATATAATAAACTGGTGGACACTGTCAGCAAACTGCAAAACTGTCTAAAATGCACCACAGGTATAGAATGTAGATGGATAGTATACTTAATGGATGACGAGTGACGACACAGAAGTAGGTACAGCAGTGGCCTACCGTACTGCTATAAGTATATATATAATAAACTGGTGGACACTATCAGCAAACTGCAAAACTGTCTAAAATGCACCACAGGTATAGAATGTAGATGGATAGTATACTTAATGGATGACGAGTGACGACACAGAGGTAGGTACAGAAGTGGCCTACCATACTGCTATAAGTATATATATAATAAACTGGTGGACACTGTCAGCAAACTGCAAAACTGTCTAAAATGCACCACAGGTATAGAATGTAGATGGATAGTATACTTAATGGATGACGAGTGACGACACAGAAGTAGGTACAGCAGTGGCCTACCGTACTGCTATAAGTATATATATAATAAACTGGTGGACACTGTCAGCAAACTGCAAAACTGTCTAAAATGCACCACAGGTATAGAATGTAGATGGATAGTATACTTAATGGATGATGAGTGACGACACAGAGGTAGGTACAGCAGTGGCCTACCGTACTGCTATAAGTATATATATATAGTATACTGGTGGACACTGTCAGCAAACTGTAAAACTGTCTACAATGCACCACAGGTATAGAATGTAGATGGATAGTATACTTAATGGATGACGAGTGACGACACAGAGGTACGTACAGCAGTGGCCTACCGTACTGCTATAAGTATATATATAGTATACTGGTGGACACTGTCAGCAAACTGCAAAACTGTCTAAAATGCACCACAGGTATAGAATGTAGATGGATAGTATACTTAATGGATGACGAGTGACGACACAGAGGTAGGTACAGCAGTGGCCTACCGTACTGCTATAAGTATATATATAATAAACTGGTGGACACTGTCAGCAAACGGCAAAACTGTCTAAAATGCACCACAGGTATAGAATGTAGATGGATAGTATACTTAATGGATGACGAGTGACGACACAGAGGTAGGTACAGCAGTGGCCTACCGTACTGCTATAAGTATATATATAATAAACTGGTGGACACTGTCAGCAAACTGCAAAACTGTCTAAAATGCACCACAGGTATAGAATGTAGATGGATAGTATACTTAATGGATGACGAGTGATGACACAGAGGTAGGTACAGCAGTGGCCTACCATACTGCTATAAGTATATATATAATAAACTGGTGGACACTGTCAGCAAACTGCAAAACTGTCTAAAATGCACCACAGGTATAGAATGTAGATGGATAGTATACTTAATGGATGACGAGTGACGACACAGAGGTAGGTACAGCAGTGGCCTTCCGTACTGCTATAAGTATATATATAATAAACTGGTGGACACTGTCAGCAAACTGCAAAACTCTAAAATGCACCACAGGTATAGAATGTAGATGGATAGTATACTTAATGGATGACGAGTGACGACACAGAGGTAGGTACAGCAGTGGGCTACCGTACTGCTATAAGTATATATATAGTATACTGGTGGACACTGTCAGCAAACTGCAAAACTGTCTAAAATGCACCACAGGTATAGAATGTAGATGGATAGTATACTTAATGGATGATGAGTGACGACACAGAGGTAGGTACAGCAGTGGCCTACCGTACTGCTATAAGTATATATATAGTTTACTGGTGGACACTGTCAGCAAACTGTAAAACTGTCTACAATGCACCACAGGTATAGAATGTAGATGGATAGTATACTTAATGGATGACGAGTGACGACACAGAGGTAGGTACAGCAGTGGCCTACAGTACTGCTATAAGTATATATATAGTATACTGGTGGACACTGTCAGCAAACTGCAAAACTGTCTAAAATGCACCACAGGTATAGAATGTAGATGGATAGTATACTTAATGGATGACGAGTGACGACACAGAGGTAGGTACAGCAGTGGCCTACCGTACTGCTATAAGTATATATATAATAAACTGGTGGACACTGTCAGCAAACTGCAAAACTGTCTAAAATGCACCACAGGTATAGAATGTAGATGGATAGTATACTTAATGGATGACGAGTGACGATACAGAGGTAGGTACAGCAGTGGCCTACCGTACTGCTATAAGTATATATATATAATAAACTGGTGGACACTGTCAGCAAACTGCAAAACTGTCTAAAATGCACCACAGGTATAGAATGTAGATGGATAGTATACTTAATGGATGACGAGTGACGACACAGAGGTAGGTACAGCAGTGGCCTACCGTACTGCTATAAGTATATATATAATAAACTGGTGGACACTGTCAGCAAACTGCAAAACTGTCTAAAATGCACCACAGGTATAGAATGTAGATGGATAGTATACTTAATGGATGACGAGTGATGACACAGAGGTAGGTACAGCAGTGGCCTACCATACTGCTATAAGTATATATATAATAAACTGGTGGACACTGTCAGCAAACTGCAAAACTCTAAAATGCACCACAGGTATAGAATGTAGATGGATAGTATACTTAATGGATGACGAGTGACGACACAGAGGTAGGTACAGCAGTGGCCTACCGTACTGCTATAAGTATATATATAGTATACTGGTGGACACTGTCAGCAAACTGCAAAACTGTCTAAAATGCACCACAGGTATAGAATGTAGATGGATAGTATACTTAATGGATGATGAGTGACGACACAGAGGTAGGTACAGCAGTGGCCTACCGTACTGCTATAAGTATATATATAGTATACTGGTGGACACTGTCAGCAAACTGCAAAACTGTCTAAAATGCACCACAGGTATAGCATGTAGATGGATAGTATACTTAATGGATGACGAGTGACGACACAGAGGTAGGTACAGCAGTGGCCTACCGTACTGCTATAAGTATATATATAATAAACTGGTGGACACTGTCAGCAAACTGCAAAACTGTCTAAAATGCACCACAGGTATAGAATGTAGATGGATAGTATACTTAATGGATGACGAGTGACGACACAGAGGTAGGTACAGAAGTGGCCTACCATACTGCTATAAGTATATATATAATAAACTGGTGGACACTGTCAGCAAACTGCAAAACTGTCTAAAATGCACCACAGGTATAGAATGTAGATGGATAGTATACTTAATGGATGACGAGTGACGCCACAGAAGTAGGTACAGCAGTGGCCTACCGTACTGCTATAAGTATATATATAATAAACTGGTGGACACTGTCAGCAAACTGCAAAACTGTCTAAAATGCACCACAGGTATAGAATGTAGATGGATAGTATACTTAATGGATGACGAGTGACGACACAGAGGTAGGTACAGAAGTGGCCTACCATACTGCTATAAGTATATATATAATAAACTGGTGGACACTGTCAGCAAACTGCAAAACTGTCTAAAATGCACCACAGGTATAGAATGTAGATGGATAGTATACTTAATGGATGACGAGTGACGACACAGAAGTAGGTACAGCAGTGGCCTACCGTACTGCTATAAGTATATATATAATAAACTGGTGGACACTGTCAGCAAACTGCAAAACTGTCTAAAATGCACCACAGGTATAGAATGTAGATGGATAGTATACTTAATGGATGACGAGTGACGACACAGAAGTAGGTACAGCAGTGGCCTACCGTACTGCTATAAGTATATATATAATAAACTGGTGGACACTGTCAGCAAACTGCAAAACTGTCTAAAATGCACCACAGGTATAGAATGTAGATGGATAGTATACTTAATGGATGATGAGTGACGACACAGAGGTAGGTACAGCAGTGGCCTACCGTACTGCTATAAGTATATATATAGTATACTGGTGGACACTGTCAGCAAACTGTAAAACTGTCTACAATGCACCACAGGTATAGAATGTAGATGGATAGTATACTTAATGGATGACGAGTGACGACACAGAGGTAGGTACAGCAGTGGCCTACCGTACTGCTATAAGTATATATATAGTATACTGGTGGACACTGTCAGCAAACTGCAAAACTGTCTAAAATGCACCACAGGTATAGAATGTAGATGGATAGTATACTTAATGGATGACGAGTGACGACACAGAGGTAGGTACAGCAGTGGCCTACCGTACTGCTATAAGTATATATATAATAAACTGGTGGACACTGTCAGCAAACTGCAAAACTGTCTAAAATGCACCACAGGTATAGAATGTAGATGGATAGTATACTTAATGGATGACGAGTGACGACACAGAGGTAGGTACAGCAGTGGCCTACCGTACTGCTATAAGTATATATATAATAAACTGGTGGACACTGTCAGCAAACTGCAAAACTGTCTAAAATGCACAACAGGTATAGAATGTAGATGGATAGTATACTTAATGGATGACGAGTGATGACACAGAGGTAGGTACAGCAGTGGCCTACCATACTGCTATAAGTATATATATAATAAACTGGTGGACACTGTCAGCAAACTGCAAAACTGTCTAAAATGCACCACAGGTATAGAATGTAGATGGATAGTATACTTAATGGATGACGAGTGATGACACAGAGGTAGGTACAGCAGTGGCCTACCGTACTGCTATAAGTATATATATAATAAACTGGTGGACACTGTCAGCAAACTGCAAAACTGTCTAAAATGCACCACAGGTATAGAATGTAGATGGATAGTATACTTAATGGATGACGAGTGACGACACAGAGGTAGGTACAGCAGTGGCCTACCGTACTGCTATAAGTATATATATAGTATACTGGTGGACACTGTCAGCAAACTGCAAAACTGTCTAAAATGCACCACAGGTATAGAATGTAGATGGATAGTATACTTAATGGATGACGAGTGACGACACAGAGGTAGGTACAGCAGTGGCCTCCCGTATTGCTATAAGTATATATATAGTATACTGGTGGACACTGTCAGCAAACTGCAAAACTGTCTAAAATGCACCACAGGTATAGAATGTAGATGGATAGTATACTTAATGGATGACGAGTGACGACACAGAGGTAGGTACAGCAGTGGCCTACCGTATTGCTATAAGTATATATATAGTATACTGGTGGACACTGTCAGCAAACTGCAAAACTGTCTAAAATGCACCACAGGTATAGAATGTAGATGGATAGTATACTTAATGGATGACGAGTGACGACACAGAGGTAGGTACAGCAGTGGCCTACCGTACTGCTATATATAGTATACTGGTGGACACTGTCAGCAAACTGCAAAACTAAAATGCACCACAGGTATAGAATGTAGATGGATAGTATACTTAATGGATGACGACACAGAGGTAGGTACAGCAGTGCACTCTGCACTGTACTCCTCCTATATAATATTAATTATACTGGTGGTCCCCAGTCCCCACAATAAAGCAGCACACTGAGCACAGATATGGAGTGTTTTTCTTCAGGCAGACAACGTATACTGGCGGTAAGCCTAACCGCTCTGAACACAATAAGTGATTAAGGTAGAGAGCGGCAGACGGAGACGCTCTAGAGAGGCTGCAATATGAGATAAAGCCTGCTTTACAAACTGACTTTTAGCTACCTGAAGCATCAGTATATTTGCCACATTAACTGTTTCAATTCTTTCTTAAAAGAAACAATAACCATGATTATGGTATAAATACATGTATTATCACACAGGACGTGACTGGTGGATATAAATAAGGGTCTTTCACCATTCTTGGACTCTTTCTACATTGATTTCACTAAAGGACACCTGTGAAAATTATCTGGTAATCAGTAGGGTATTACTTGAGTGGAACCATAAGGATATTCGAGTGTTAGGGATCCTATGCTTGCTATGAAATATATTTTTAAAGTACTAAGTTGTTTTAAATCCAGTTGCCAATTGGTATAGTTTAAACTAATTTTGGTGTATGTGCAATTTTAGATATAATAAATATGGAATAATTCAAGTCTATTTGCGCTCTCTTTCCTTTTTTGCTTGTATACTGGTGGTCACTGTCAGCAAAACTCTGCACTGTACTCCTGCTATAGCTGCTCCCCAGTCCCCACAATTAAGCAGTGTGAGCACTCAGCACAGATATATTATGCAGCACACTAAGCACAGATATGGTATGGAGCGTTTTTTTTCAGGCAGAGAACGGATAAAAACTGGTGGTCACTTATCAGCAAAACTCTGCACTGTACTCCTCCTAACAGCTGCTCCCCAATCCTCCCCACAATTAAGCAAAAGCAATAAACCAATCAACTTCTAGTTCTACAATAAACGGAGAGGACGCCAGCCACGTCCTCTCCCTATCATCTCCAATGCACGAGTGAGAAAATGGCGATGACGCACGGCTGCTTATATAGAATCCGAATCTCGCGAGAATCCGACAGCAGGATGATGACGTTCGGGCGCGCTCGGGTTAGCCGAGCAAGGCGGGAAGGTTCTAACCTGCCTCGGACCCGTGTAAACAAGGTGAAGTTCGGGGGGGTTCGGTTTCAGAGAAACCGAACCCGCTCATCACTAATTAAAACTGAAGTTCTATGCAAATTTGCATCAAACCATAGCAATAAATCAGACATTTGGACCAGGATGTAATGATGGCTGAGTTTGGCGGTTGCACAGGATGCTCAGATGTTTTTTTAAAGGGGCAAACATTTACAAGGCATGGTTGCGCCCTGTAAATGATTGCCCCTTTAAAAAAAATCCGAGTTCGGCCAGCATCCCACATGGCCACCAAACTCGGACTTCATTACATACCGCCCTTGCTGTCATTGCTTATCTTGTAGACAGATAAAACAAATTGCTTTATGGTTGCTAAGGTATAGTACAGTGATTCACAAACTTTTTTGAGTCATGTCGCCCTAAAGTATCAGAATATTGTTCATGGCACCTCTAGGTCAAAAGTTTATTTTTTATAAATTCAGAAAAAAAGATTAAATTAAGTAAATTGTCTTTACTGTATATGTCATCCTTAGGTTCAGTTACGTGATGCGGGACAGAATTTGCTTCTGTTTATCCACATATTTTATGATTAGAAGCCACAAGCACTAGTTTTGCCTATTACATTGATAATAAAGAATTTGAATTGGTCCTGGACCACCAATCCAAGTTTGAGAACCACTGGTATAATATAAACTTGGAACTAGATGCAGTGCTAGTAAGTATCCCATAATAATGCCACTAGTGATTGGTGCATTGATAGATTGCATTTTATAAATGTTCATACAGCACATAACATGTACGCAGAATATTATATGCTTATAATATAATTGATTTAGAGTAAAGAAAACTTCCAAGCAACATTACTTTGCTGTAGTGATACAAGTTTTATTTTTCAAAAAAACCTTTGCATATGTTACTATAAAACAGCTGAGCGTTTAGCCTATTTTAAAGCCCTTCAGTCTAGTGGTTCTTGTCCAACATATAATTCCAATGAGTTGCATAAAAGTGAGCCATCCCTAGGCGCCACTGTTCTGGAATATCCAATTAGTACATATTAGTACATATTGCTTTATTTATTATGTAATATAGACACAATATTCCACCTGTCATAACAGTGAAATAAAAAATTCCTCTAAACATATGTGAAGTTTCGATTCACACTATCTATGCAACATCACACAATGGGGAAGTCTGCTATACACAACATATGTGGTAACTGAGGTAAACAGATAACGGTAGACCTTATAGAAAAAATGTACTCTTTACTGTTTACGATGTTAATATAGACCACACATGTTCTTCCAGAACATCTTGTTGTATCACATTTTCTTTATCACTCACACTTCAAGCTCTTATCAACATATTCATTGTTTACAGTAGTATCTATAGCACTCGGGGGAATGTACAAACAGTTGGCGGAGCCTCGGGCAAAATGTTTGAGCGTCGTTTTTGTTTTCAGAATTCCTTTTGGGTGGATGTTGCATGTGGTTCAGCAAGCTGAATGCATGAACTTTGTTTTCTAAAAAGATGTTTTACACATATGCACCTCTATAAAATACAGTTCATATACCGAGTAAAGAGCATTTACAGAATTTCCATTCAGTTATTATTATCCTTTAGTTCAATGAAAGGAGTCCTCAGGGCATGTAATGTTAGTCCGCATGGGGAAACCTATATATCAAGGAAGAGTACTGCGGATGTTACTATCACTATCGCCATCCCAGGATGGTGATAGAGGAGGCTCCAGCACTTTTACGTTATCAACTATATTGAAAACCTTTTTTTTTTTTCCTTCCGTATAAGTGCACCTGGAAGCCTAAGCCCAGTCTTTCTGCTTGTCTGAGCCAGCAAAGCCAGGTTGCATATGCACAGAGGAGATCACGGAGGAGATGGATCAAACATTCTAAAGCAGACAGGTGGCGAAGTTGCCCATAGCAACCCTTCAGCTTCTACCATTCATAGTATAGAATGTTCTTGATAAAGCAGGGCCGGTTCTGGGGTTTAGGAGCTCAGGGTGAAAGTTTCCTGTGGCGCCCTGAGCTTGGGGGTTGGAGTTTGTAGCATGTCCTGATTGGGGGATTGTGTCTATAGCTGCAGCGCCTCATAACACTCTGAACTGCTGCATTTTGTAAATGGCGGTGAGCAGTGAGAGCGAGCAGGCACTGGCAGGGTGACCTACGGCTGCGCCATCAGGCCACAGCAGCCCGGGCGATAGCACTGCTTGACTACCCCTTGAAATGCCACTGTGATAAATGATAGTTAGAAGCTGATTGGTTGCTATGGGCAACTCATCCTCTTTAGAAAGTTTCATACATCTCTCCCAACACTGGCCAGTGAAATGGTAAGATCCCTTTTACGAACGGGAGATCTTGCGATAGTAGTGAGATCTCGCTCATGCGCACTAGAGCCAGCGGAGTGGGGATGAGATTCAGCGCATAAACACTAGGCTGATGCGCTGTGGAGGCTGACAGGGATCACCAGAGGGGGGAGTTTTCACTTCAAACTAGATGATAGATGATCGTACATCTTGTCACTATTGCTTCCTGAAATATAGATGTGAAGCAGTAAGAGAAATGCTGTCATGATCAGTGCCTGGTAATACATTTATCCCAGACACTGGCACATACTGCATACTGCCATATTGCTGTGGCAGAAACTGGCAGATACTGCAGAGATAAGGCAGAGGGCAGATATACTAAGCCTTGGAAAGAGATATAAAGGGATCTATGAACTTAGCCTTGGAGAAAGATAAAGTGGAGGGAGGAAAAGTACTAGTCAGTCAGCTCCTAACTAGAGATGAGCGGGTTTGGTTCGTCGAGATCCGAACCCCCCTGAACTTCACCTATTTTACACGGGTCCGAGGCAGCCTTGATTCTTCCCGCCTTGCTCGGTTAACCCGAACGCGGCCGAATGTCATCATACCGCTGTCGGATTCTCGCGAGATTCGTATTCTATATAAAGAGCCGCGCGTCGCCGCCATTTTCACTCGTGCATTGGAGATTGAACGGAGAGGACGTGGCTACGTTCTCTGCCTGAAAAGCTCCATATCTGTGCTCAGTGTGCTGCAAATATCTGTGCTTAGTGTGCTGCATTTTGGTGACCAACAGTATATAGTTGTACAGTACAGTAGGCCATTGCTGTATCTTGCAGCTCCGTGTCACTGCAAGTATCCATTCCATATCTGTGCTGCATTTTTGTGAGCAGTATATATAGTAGTACAGTGCAGCATTTTGGTGACCAACAGTATATAGTTGTACAGTACAGTAGGCCATTGCTGTATCTTGCAGCTCTGTGTCACTGCAAGTATCCATTCCATATCTGTGCTGCATTTTTGTAAATAATATATATAGTAGTACAGTGCAGCATTTTGGTGACCAACAGTATATAGTTGTACAGTACAGTAGGCCATTGCTGTATCTTGCAGCTCCGTGTCACTGCAAGTATCCATTCCATATCTGTGCTGCATTTTTGTGAGCAGTATATATAGTAGTACAGTGCAGCATTTTGGTGACCAACAGTATATAGTTGTACAGTACAGTAGGCCATTGCTGTATCTTGCAGCTCCGTGTCACTGCAAGTATCCATTCCATATCTGTGCTACATTTTTGTGAGCAGTATATATAGTAGTACAGTGCAGCATTTTGGTGACCAACAGTATATAGTTGCACAGTACAGTAGGCCATTGCTATTGATATAATAATATTACTGGCATATAATTCCACACATTAAAAAATGGAGAACAAAATTGTGGAGGGTGAAATTGGGAAAGATCAAGATCCACTTCCACCTAGTGCTGAAGCTGCTGCCACTAGTCATGGCAGAGATGATTCAATGCCATCAACGTCACCTGCCAAGGCCGATGCCCAATGTCATAGTAGAGAGCACGTAAAATCCAAAAAACTAAAGTTCAGTAAAATGACCCAAAAATCTAAATTAAAAGAGTCTGAGTAGAAGCGTAAACTTGCCAATATGCCATTTACGACACGGAGTGGCATGGAACAGCTGAGGCCCTGGCCTATGTTCATGGCTAGTGGTTCAGCTTCACATGAGGATGGAAGCACTCATCCTCCCGCTAGAAAACTGAAAAGAGTTAAGATGGCAAAAGCACAGCAAAGAACTGTGCGTTCTTCTAAATCACAAATCCGCAAGGAGAGTCCAATTGTGTCGGTTGCGATGCCTGACCTTCCCAACACTGGACGGGAAGAGGTGGCTCCTTCCACCATTTGCACGCCCCATGGAAGTGCTGGAAGGAGCACCCACAGTCCAGTTCCTGATAGTCAAATTGAAGATTTCACTGTTGAAGTACACCAGGATGAGGATATGGGTGTTGCTGGCACTGAGCAGGAAATTGACAAGGAGGATTTGGATGGTGAGGTGGTTTGTTTAAGTCAGGCACCCGGGAGACACCTGTTGTCCGTGGGATGAATAAGGCCATTGACATGCCTTGTCAAAATACCAAAAAAATCATCTCTTCGGTGTGGAATTATTTCAACAGAAATGCGGACAACTGGTGTCAAGCCGTGTGTTGCCTTTGTCAAGCTGTCATAAGTAGGGGTAAGGACGTTAACCACCTAGGAACATCCTCACTTATACGTCACCTGGAGCGCATTCATCAGAAGTCATTGACAAGTTAAAAAACTTTGGGTGACAGTGGAAGCAGTCCACTGACAACTAAATCCCTTCTTCCTCTTGTACCCAAGCTCCCAGTGCAAACCACACCACCAACTCCCTCAGTGTCAATTTCCTCCTTAGACAGGAACGAGAGCAGATTAATACAATATCAGGATTTGCGCAGTGAAACAGAAAAAGCTGCCCAGACACACTGTTCAGGGGGGGGGGGGGGGGAGAAACACCAATTCCCAATGGTACAAAGGAGAGAAAAAATGGTGAACCGAGTGTCACTGGCGCTAAATCCGTACGGATGTATAAAGGACCCCAAAACGGGATCCTAACACCCCTGGAATGGGTCAATGCCCTAAGGGGTGGTGTACAAACTGGCTGAATAGCAATAGGTATAAAATCACAAATACATATTTATTAATAAAACATACAATACATGATGACTGCAAGTGCAATGTGAACTTATGAATTCCAAAGGTGACTTGTGCTTTTTTAAAACCGGCAAAGAAGCTCTCACCCTCTCTCTGTGTTGCGGTGGGCTAGCTTATAAATAAGCTGGTGTGGTCCTGGGCTGAAGTAGCCAAGCACCACCGCAGAAGGATTATCAGCATAAATTCACCTCCAGTTCACATGTGTTTGTCCTCAGTCCAAAGCAACGCGTTTCGGTTCCACAGAACCTTTCTCAAGAATTCTTGAGAAAGGTTCTGTGGAACCGAAACGCGTTGCTTTGGACTGAGGACAAACACATGTGAACTGGAGGTGAATTTATGCTGATAATCCTTCTGCGGTGGTGCTTGGCTACTTCAGCCCAGGACCACACCAGCTTATTTATAAGCTAGCTCACCGAAACACAGAGAGAGGGTGAGAGCTTCTTTGCCGGTTTTAAAAAAGCACAAGTCACCTTTGGAATTCATAAGTTCACATTGCACTTGCAGTCATCATGTATTGTATGTTTTATTAATAAATATGTATTTGTGATTTTATACCTATTGCTATTCAGCCAATTTGTACACCACCCCTTAGGGCATTGCCCCATTCCAGGGGTGTTAGGATCCCGTTTTTGGGTCCTTTACACATCCGTACGGATTTAGCACCAGTGACACTCGGTTCACCATTTTTTCTTTCCTTAGACAGGAACGCCAATAGTCCTGCAGGCCATATCACTGGCAAGTCTGACGAGTCCTCTCCTGACTGGGATTCCTCCGATGGATCCTTCAGTGTAACGCCTACTGCTGCTGGCGCTGCTGTTGTTGCTGCTGGGAGTTGATCATCATCCCAGAGGGGAAGTCGGTAGGCCACTTGTACTACTTCCAGTAAGCAACTGACTGTCCAACAGTCCTTTGCGAGGAAGATGAAATATCACAGCAGTCATCCTGTTGCAAAGCGGATAACTCAGGCCTTGGCAGCTGTGTTGGTGTTAGACGTGCGTCCGGTATCCAGCGTTAGTTCACAGGGACTTACAGAATTTCTTGAGGTAGTGTGTCCCCGGTACCAAATACCATCTAGGTTCCATTTCTCTAGGCAGGCGATACCGAGAATGTACACAGACCTCAGAAAAAACTCACCAGTGTCCTAAAAAATGCAGTTGTACCCAATGTCCACTTAACCACGGACATGTGGACAAGTGGAGCAGGGCAGACTCAGGACTATATGATTGTGACAGCCCACTGGGTAGATATATTGCCTCCCGCAGCAAGAACAGCAGCGGCGGCACCAGTAGCAGCATCTCGCAAACGCCAAATCGTTCCTAGGCAGACTACGCTTTGTATCACCGCTTTCCATAAGAGGCACACAGCTGACAACCTCTTACGGAAACTGAGGAACATCATCGCAGATTGGCTTACCCCAATTGGACTCTCCTGGGGATTTGTGGCATCGGACAACGCCACCAATATTGTGCGTGCATTACATGTGGGAAAATTCCAGCACGTCCCATGTTTTGCACATACATTGAATTTGGTGGTGCAGAATTTTTTTAAAAACGACAGGGGCGTGCAAGAGATGCTGTCGGTGGCCCAAAGAATTGCGGGCCACTTTCGGCATTCAGCCACCGCGTGCCGAAGACTGGAGCACCAGCAAACACTCCTGAACCTGCCCCGCCATCATCTGAAGCAAGAGGTGGTAACGAGGTGGAATTCAACCCTCTATATGCTTCAGAGGATGGAGGAGGAGCAAAAGGCCATTCAAGCCTATACATCTGCCTACGATATAGGCAAAGGAGGGGGAATGCACCTGACTCAAGCGCAGTGGGGAATGATTTCAACGTTGTGCAAGGTTCTGCAACCCTTTGAACTTGCCACACGTGAAGTCAGTTGAGGCACTGCCAGCCTGAGTCAGGTCATTCCCCTCATCAGGCTTTTGCAGAAGCAGCTGGAGAGATTGAAGGAGGAGCTAAAACGGAGCGATTCCGCTAGGCATGTGGGACTTGTGGATGGAGCCCTTAATTCGCTTAACCAGGATTCACGGGTGGTCAATCTGTTGAAATCAGAGCACTACATTTTGGCCACCGTGCTCGATCGTAGGTTTAAAGCCTACGTTGTATCTCTCTTTCCGGCAGACACAAGTCTGCAGAGGTTCAAAGACCTGCTGGTGAGACACTTGTCAACTCAAGCGGAACGTGACCCGTCAACAGCTCCTCCTTCACATTCTCCCGCAACTGGGTCTGCGAGGAAAAGGCTAAGAATTCCGAGCCCACCCGCTGGCGGTGATGCAGGGCAGTCTGGAGCGAGTGCTGACATCTGGTATGGACTGAAGGACCTGCCAACGATTACTGACATGTCGTCTACTGTCACTGCATATGATTCTGTCACCATTGAAAGAATGGTGGAGGATTATATGAGTGACCGCATCCAAGTAGGCATGTCAGACAGTCCGTACGTATACTGGCAGGAAAAAGAGGCAATTTGGAGGCCCTTGCACAAACTGGCTTTATTCTACCTAAGTTGCCCCCCCTCCAGTAGGTACTCCGAAAGAGTGTTTAGTGCAGCCGGTCACCTTGTCAGCGATCGGCGTACGAGGTTACTTCCACAAAATGTGGAGAAGATCAATTCCTCCGTGGAGACATTTACCAGCAATTGCCTCCAGAAAGTACACAGGGACCTGTGATGGTGGATTCCAGTGGGGACGAATTAATACTCTGTGAGGAGGGGGATGTACACAGTGAAAGGGGTGAGGAATTGGAGGATGATGATGAGGTGGACATCTTGCCTCTGTAGAGCCAGTTTGTGCAAGGAGAGATTGATTGCTTCTTTTTTGGTGGGGGCCCAAACCAACCAGTCATTTCAGCCACAGTCGTGTGGCAGACCCTGTCGCTGAAATTATGGGGTTGTTAAAGTGTGCATGTCCTGTTTATACAACATAAGGGTGGGTGGGAGGGCCCAAGGACAATTCCATCTTGCACCTCTTTTTTTTTATTATTTATCTTTGCATCATGTGCTGTTTGGGGCTAATTTTTTTAAGTGCCATCCTGTCTGACACTGCAGTGCCACTCCTAGATGGGCCAGGTGTTTGTGCCGCCCACTTGGGTCGCTTAGCTTAGTCATCCAGCGACCTTGGTGCAAATTTTAGGACTAAAAATAATATTGTGAGGTGTGAGGTGTTCAGAATAGACTGGAAATGAGTGGAAATTATGGTTATTGAGGTTAGTAATACTTTAGGATCAAAATGACCCCCAAATTCTATGATTTAAGCTGTTTTTGAGGTGTTTTTGGAAAAAACAACACCCGAATCCAAAACACACCCGAATCCGGAAAAAAAATTCAGGGAGGTTTTGTCAAAACGCGTCCGAATCCAAAACATGGCCGCGAAACCGAATCCAAAACACAAAACCCGAAAAATTTCCAGTGCACATCTCTACTCCTAACTGCCAAATTACAGGCTGTGGTTTAAAAGTAATAGGAGTTGGTTGGTTGGTAGTTTATTCTCTCTACTTTATCACTATCCAGGGCTTAGTACATCTGTCCCAGAGACTGAAAGATACTCCAGATATGTGGTAGAGACTGGCAGATGCTGCAGAGATTAGGCAGAGACTGGAAGAAGTGGCAGAGACAGAGAGTTACTGCAGAAATATGCCAGATATGTGGCAGAGACTGGCAAATACTGAAGAAATATGGCAGAGACTAGCAGGTATTGCCAAGATGTGGCAGACTACCTTGATGTGGTAGAGACTGGCAGATATTGCAGAGAGATCTGAAAAGACTACATTGGATCTTTCTGACATGCATGCAAAGATGTATGTGTGGCACAAACATGAGCCAGGTAACACCATCCCTCCTATGATTTTACACCAACGGGCGTACGGACGAGGGCAAAAAATGAAAACGCATCAGGTCGCACAACAGACGAGGCCAAAACGCAAGACAAGTGAAAAAAAGTTTCAAACAAGAAGACGTAGTGTTCAATCTATCATCTAGAGCTCTCACCACGGATGAAGTGAGAGTGCTTAACAAAGGACTATCCTTTGTACCCACCAATTTACCGGATACATTCAATAACAGTGTGGACTTGGTTAAATTTGATGGGAGAATTAAACTACGTGAATTTTTTAAAGATCCTGCTCCATCTCAGGACCCAATGCCAGTGTATAAGAAGTTCAAGTTTGACCCAGTTACAACCAATAAAAGCATTAAATCATTTGCTGGATGTGTGGAAACGTTCATTGAGGTTAAAGCCTTTAATACATTTAAGGGACAATTCAACTTAACTCAAGGGGAATTGAAAGCACTTAAATACCTTGGCTCCTATCAGGACATCACCATTAGACCAGCGGACAAGGGGGGAGGAGTCGTTGTACAGGACCTTCTGCAGTACAAAGCAGAAGCTTACAGACAACTTGAAAATATCAACACATATGAACAACTTCTTTCTGATCCTACAAAGAAATACAAAGATGAAGTTGATACATTATTACAAGCAATAGAGAATAATATCATCTCTTCCAAGATCAAGGATGCCCTCACGCAAGAATGGCCTGTTACACCAGTATTTTATACTATTCCCAAGCTCCACAAGGATCCAAGATCACCACCTGGACATCCTATTATAGCAGCTAGGGATTCCCTATTTTATGGGATCTCTAAATTTCTGGATCATTATCTGCAATCTATTATCCAGAAACAGCCAAGGTTTCTAAAAAATACCACTATGTTTATCAAGAGCCTCCAAGAACTTTCACCATTGCCACAAAGATATCTGTTATGCACAGTAGATGTATTAAATCTCTACATGAGCATCCCTCACCAGCAGGGCTTAGATGCCATGAAACAATTCCTCAGTGCAGAACCAGAATATGCGGGTCCAGACATAGATTTCTTCATTTCTTTGCTTCAACTTACACTGTCTAGAAATTATTTCTTGTTTGACAGAAAGATCTACCAGCAACGAACTGGTTGTGTGATGGGGTCATGTGTCGCACCCAGTTTCGCCAATATTTTTATGATGAAGGTGGAACAGGATCTTTTCACAAATCCGGCTATTGGCGATTGTATCAAATTATTTTTCCACTACATCGATGACATTTTCATCTTGTGGAGTGGAACAAAGGATTCCTTCTTAACAGCCATAGATTGGATTAATGATCAAGAGGAAGCAATCAAGTTCATACTTGAATGGGACATAGAAAAGATACACTACTTGGATGTGATGGTATCCATAGATGACAATCTGAAAGTGATTACTTCAATATATCATAAACCCACGGACAGAAACACCCTGCTTCAAGCTTCTAGTTTTCACCCTATGTCCACCAAATGGGACCTTCCCTACTCTCAGTTCACCAGAGTAGTATGAATTAGTAGTGAACCAGAGGATATGAAAGTTCAAATGGATGCAATGTTTTACAAGTTCTTGCAGGGGGGATATCAACCCAAATTATTGAGAGAGGCAAGACAAAAAGCCTTATCACTCACCCAGCAACAAGCATTGATGAGCTCATTGAAGAAACCTATACGAGATGCCATAATTTGGTCTCAAGAATATAATACGGCAAGTGTACAACTCAAAAAGCAAGCAAAACAGATTTGGCCCATAATTACGAGGGACAAGGAGTTGCCTACCATGGAATCTGTTTCTTTTCTAAACTCTTATAAAAGGGGAAGGAACATTAAGGACAGAGTGGTTCATAATGACATCTCAAATTTTTCAGCAAAAAAAGTTCAGCAGTTTCTTACAAGAAAACCTGGCAATTATCGATGCGTTGGCTGCACAACCTGTAGTTATTTGGAACGGTGATAAATTCTTTCATCCCAGATCAGGTAAATCGTATTCAATCAAATATCCGGTTACATGTACCACTACCCATATAGTTTACTACATCAAGTGCCCGTGTGGACTTCTATATGTAGGTAAAAGTATTAGACAGTTGAAGGAACGAATTGCTCTACATCGTTCCAGCATGCAGGATGCTCTGAAAGGAAGAGGATCGGAGCAACCGGTAGCAAGTCACTTTAGAGAAAATAATCATAGCCTTGCATCAATTCGATACAAGATCATCGACTGGATTCCGCCTAACACCAGAGGAGGAGACAGAAACAAAATACTCTTACAAAAAGAAGCTAGGTGGATACATAACTTACAAACAGTTCATCTCCATGGACGCAATGAAACTTTGAGTTTTAATTGTTTTCTATGATTAGAACATCCATTTATTCTTGCTTAATTATTGCCCTCTACCTTTTTTCGACATGGTCCGTAGATGATTTCCAATGTTCCTATATATAGCGATCCATAGTGTCTATCTCTATTATTGGTTTTACCTATAATTTCTTTATTAGTATGCTTATAGGCCGCCACAGTTGCTAGTGTATATTATGTGGCGTTATGCTAGAGTATAGTATATATGCTGGTGGACATTACATATAATACACAAGTTTCTTTTAGGAATATCTTTTATAGGTATCCTATTGAGTATACAAAAAAAAATTGTTGACACCTCAGCAGCAATTACTTTTAATTGTTTACTACGTATATATGCTTGTTCATATTATACATGGACTAGTTGGGGTCCGTCTAGACAATTATAGATCTGCCACATATATAAATATTGTGTATTTAGTAGCTCCATACAGATCTGTTTGTGTCAGTCTATGGCAGCTATGTCCGATTTCATATATACAACTGACAGTATGGTATTAATGATAGTTTTGATCCTAAGGGGATACCTGTATAATTCTTACTATTACATATATTGTCTTTCCTCTATAAGTTTGCTTGGTACTCAGGATCACTATTGTTTATTTTTTGTTGTTGATATCGTTGCTAGGTTACGGTGTACACAGCAGCTAGCCGTGCCTATCCAGTGGAGCGCGCCGCCGGTGACGTCATTGGACCCAGACGGGATCGAGCTGGTGGCAACAGCACGGGGTGGTGAGTCTATAAATGTCTGTATTTCTAAATTGTATGTTATGTCTTGAGAAAAGGGAGCACGGTCCCTGAAACGTCGGCTTAAACCTATACTGCTATTGCTGTTTGTTTACTACCCGGAGTGCCAACCACGTTTGTGTATATATATATATATATATTAGTGATGTACACCGGACATTTTTTGTGTTTTGGTTTTGGATTCGGTTCCGTGACCGTGTTTTGGATTCGGACGCGTTTTGGCAAAACCTCCCTGAAAATTTTTTGTCGGATTCGGGTGTGTTTTGGATTCGGGTGTTTTTTACAAAAACTCCTCAAAAACAACTTAAATCATAGAATTTGGGGGTCATTTTGATCCCATAGTATTATTAACCTCAATAACCATAATTTCCACTCATTTTCAGTCTATTCTGAACACCTCACAATATTATGTTTAATCCTACAATTTGCACCGAGGTCGCTGGATGACTAAGCTAAGCGACCCAAGTGGCCGACACAAACACCTGGCCCATCTAGGAGTGGCACTGCAGTGTCAGGCAGGATGGCACTTCAAAAAAAATAGTCCCCAAACAGCACATGATGCAAAGAAAAAAAGAGGTGCACCAAGGTCGCTGGATGGCTAAGCTAAGCGACACAAGTGGCCGACACAAACACCTGGCCCATCTAGGAGTGGCACTGCAGTGTCAGGCAGGATGGCACTTCAAAAAAATAGTCCCCAAACAGCACATGATGCAAAGAAAAATAAAAGAAAAAAGAGGTGCAAGATGGACTTGTCCTTGGGCTCTCCCACCCACCCTTATGTTGTATAAACAGGACATGCACACTTTAACAAACCCATCATTTCAGCGACAGGGTCTGCCACACAACTATGACTGAAATGACTGGTTGGTTTGGGCCCCCACCAAAAAAGAAGCAATCAATCTCTCCTTGCACAAACTGGCTCTGCAGAGGCAAGATGTCCACCTCCTCCTCATCATCCGATTCCTCACCCCTTTCACTGTGTACATCCCCCTCCTCACAGATTATTAATTCGTCCCCACTGGAATCCACCATCTCAGGTCCCTGAGATACTTTCTGGAGGCAATTGCTGGTGAATGTCTCCCGGAAGAATTGATTATAATTCATTTTGATGAACATCATCTTCTCCACATTTTCTGGAAGTAACCTCGTACGCCGATTGCTGACAAGGTGAGCGGCTGCACTAAACACTCTTTCGGAGTACACACTGGAGGGTGGGCAACTTAGGTAAAATAAAGCCAGTTTCTGCAAGGGCCTCCAAATTGCCTCTTTTTCCTGCCAGTATACGTACGGACTGTCTGACGTGCCTACTTGGATGCGGTCACTCATATAATCCCCCACCATTCTTTCAATGGTGAGAGAATCATATGCAGTGACAGTAGACGACATGTCAGTAATCGTTGGCAGGTCCTTCAGTCCGGACCAGATGTCAGCACTCGCTCCAGACTGCCCTGCATCACCGCCAGCGGGTGGGCTCGGAATTCTTAGCCTTTTCCTCGCAGACCCAGTTGCGGGAGAATGTGAAGGAGGAGCTGTTGACGGGTCACGTTCCACTTGACTTGACAATTTTCTCACCAGCAGGTCTTTGAACCTCTGCAGACTTGTGTCTGCCGGAAAGAGAGATACAACGTAGGTTTTAAATCTAGGATCGAGCACAGTGGCCAAAATGTAGTGCTCTGATTTTAACAGATTGACCACCCGTGAATCCTGGTTAAGCGAATTAAGGGCTCCATCCACAAGTCCCACATGCCTAGCGGAATCGCTCCGTTTTAGCTCCTCCTTCAATGTCTCCAGCTTCTTCTGCAAAAGCCTGATGAGGGGAATGACCTGACTCAGGCTGGCAGTGTCTGAACTGACTTCACGTGTGGCAAGTTCAAAGGGTTGCAGAACCTTGCACAACGTTGAAATCATTCTCCACTGCGCTTAAGTCAGGTGCATTCCCCCTCCTTTGCCTATATCGTAGGCAGATGTATAGGCTTGAATGGCCTTTTGCTGCTCCTCCATCCTCTGAAGCATATAGAGGGTTGAATTCCACCTCGTTACCACCTCTTGCTTCAGATGATGGCAGGGCAGGTTCAGGAGTGTTTGCTGGTGCTCCAGTCTTTGGCACGCGGTGGCTGAATGCCGAAAGTGGCCCGCAATTCTTCGGGCCACCGACAGCATCTCTTGCATGCCCCTGTCGTTTTTTAAATAATTCTGCACCACCAAATTCAATGTATGTGCAAAACATGGGACGTGCTGGAATTTGCCCAGATGTAATGCACGCACAATATTGCTGGCGTCCGATGTCACAAATCCCCAGGAGAGTCCATTTGGGGTAAGCCATTCTGCGATGATGTTCCTCAGTTTCCGTAAGAGGTTGTCAGCTGTGTGCTTCTTCTGGAAAGCGGTGATACAAAGCGTAGCCTGCCTAGGAACGAATTGGCGTTTGCGAGATGCTGCTACTGGTGCCGCCGCTGCTGTTCTTGCTGCGGGAGGCAATACATCTACCCAGTGGGCTGTCACAGTCATATAGTTCTGAGTCTGCCCTGCTCCACTTGTCCACATGTCCGTGGTTAAGTGGACATTGGGTACAACTGCATTTTTTAGGACACTGGTGACTCTTTTTCTGAGGTCTGTGTACATTTTTGGTATCGCCTGCCTAGAGAAATGGAACCTAGATGGTATTTGGTACCGGGGACACAGTATCTCAATCAAGTCTGTAGTTGCCTGTGAATTAACGGTGGATACCTGAAACACGTTTCTCACCTCCCAGGCTGCCAAGGCCTGAGTTATCCGCTTTGCAGCAGGATGACTGCTGTGATATTTCATCTTCCTCGCAAAAGACTGTTGGACAGTCAATTGCTTACTGGAAGTAGTACAAGTGGTCTTCCGACTTCCCCTCTGGGATGACGATCGACTCCCAGCAGCAACAACAGCAGCGCCAGCAGCAGTAGGGGTTACACTCAAGGATGCATCGGAGGAATCCTAGTCAGGAGAGGACTCGTCAGACTTGCCAGTGACATGGCCTGCAGGACAATTGGCTTTCCTGTGTAAGGAGGAAATTGACACTGAGGGAGTTGGTGGTGTGGTTTGCAGGAGCTTGGTTACAAGGGGAAGGGATTTAGTGGTCAGTGGACTGCTTCCTCTGTCACCCAAAGTTTTTGAACTTGTCACTGACTTCTGATGAATGCGCTGCAGGTGACGTATAAGGGAGGATGTTCCGAGGTGGTTAACGTCCTTATCCCTACTTATTACAGCTTGACAAAGGCAACACACGGCTTGACACCTGTTGTCCGCATTTGTGTTAAAATAATTCCACACCGAAGAGGTGATTTTTTTTGTAATTTGACCAGGCATGTCAATGGCCATATTCGTCCCACCGACAACAGGTGTCTCCCCGGGTGCCTGACTTAAACAAACCACCTCACCATCAGAATCCTCCTTGTCAATTTCCTCCTCAGCGCCAGCAACACCCATATCCTCATCCTGGTGTACTTCAACAGTGACATCTTCAATTTGACTATCAGGAACTGGACTGCGGGTGCTCCTTCCAGCACTTGCAGGGGGCGTGCAAATGGTGGAAGGCGCCACCTCTTCCCGTCCAGTGTTGGGAAGGTCAGGCATCGCAGCCGACACAATTGGACTCTCCTTGGGGATTTGTGATTTAGAAGAACGCACAGTTCTTTGCTGTGCTTTTGCCAACTTAAGTCTTTTCATTTTTCTAGCGCGGGGATGAGTGCTTCCATCCTCATGTGAAGCTGAACCACTAGCCAAGAACATAGGCCAGGGCCTCAGCCGTTCCTTGCCACTCCGTGTCGTAAATGGCATATTGGCAAGTTTACGCTTCTCCTCAGACGCTTTTATTTTGATTTTTGGGTCATTTTACTGAACTTTTGTGTTTTGGATTTTACATGCTCTCTACTATGACATTGGGCATCGGCCTTGGCAGACGACGTTGATGGCATTTCATCGTCTCGGCCATGACTAGTGGCAGCAGCTTCAGCACGAGATGGAAGTGGATCTTGGTCTTTCCCTATTTTACCCTCCACATTTTTGTTCTCCATTTTTTAATGTGTGGAATTATATGCCAGTATCAATAGCATGAGAAAATAATTCCTCTCTGGGCGCCGCAAATGAGCTGCAAAGGAAAGTACTAAATAGACCACCAATCTATACAAACTTGCAAAAAAGAAAAAAGTACGATCTCACTTTTGCGCTCAATGTCCAAGAAATCCGGTTTTGTCACAATAGACAGATGTAGTCCGTTCAATATGAAAAGGAAAAAAAAATGCAACATAGTGTAATACTGTAATGAGAACGGGTCTTTCACCACTGTGTGATGCAGGGAATGGAAGTGTAGGTATAGTCCCAAAAATGGAAAGTTCAAGCTTCCACCTCCTTTTCAAAGGCACCCAACGTGATATGCAGGATTTATGGTGACAAACGCTTACATGTGTGCATACTTCTGTAAGGCGTGATGAAAACTCATAAAGGTTTCTTTTGTAGGCCTTGAACTCTCCTCATATGGGTGGATGGACCCCAATATCCCATATGGGAAAAAGGCAGGATGATGTTATAGCCGATAGCAATGGATCCGGATACCAATAGCTATTTATTCCCCACTATGGATATGCAGATCTGTCACCCACAACAAAACACTGTGTCGACGCGTTTCGACGCTATGCAGCGTCTTTTTCAAGATTCACAGTGTATGATCACCCTGGAATGCAGCGTGTCTTGCCTGTTCAGGTAGAAAGCAGTGGCCTACTACTATATATACTGCGCACAACTGAAATGCACCACAGGTATGGATGGATAGTATACTTGACGACACAGAGGTACGTAGAGCAGTGGCCTACTGTACCGTACTGCTATATATTATATACTGGTGGTCAGCAAACTGTGCAAAACTGAAATGCACCACAGGTATGGATGGATAGTATACTTGACGACACAGAGGTAGGTAGAGCAGTGGCCTACTGTACCGTAATGCTATATATTATATACTGGTGGTCAGCAAACTGTGCAAAACTTAAATGCACCACAGGTATGGATGGATAGTATACTTGACGACACAGAGGTAGGTAGAGCAGTGGCCTACTGTACCGTACTGCTATATATTATATACTGGTGGTCAGCAAACTGTGCAAAACTGAAATGCACCACAGGTATGGATGGATAGTATACTTGACGACACAGAGGTAGGTAGAGCAGTGGCCTTCTGTACCGTACTCCTATATATTATATACTGGTGGTCAGCAAAATTATGCACTGTACTCCTACTATATACTACAATGCAGCACAGATATGGAGCGTTTTTCAGGCAGATAACGTATAATACTGGTGGTCACTGGTCAGCAAAACTCTGCACTGTACTCCTCCTATATAATACTGCTGGTCCCCAGTCCCCACAATAAAGCAGTGTGAGCACAGATATATGCAGCACACTGAGCACAGATATGGAGCGTTTTTCAGGCAGAGAACATATAATACTGGTGGTCACTGGTCAGCAAAACTCTGCACTGTACTCCTCCTATATAATACTGCTGGTCCCCAGTCCCCACAATAAAGCAGTGTGAGCACAGATATATGCAGCACACTGAGCACAGATATGGAGCGTTTTTCAGGCAGACAACGTATACTGGTGGTCACTGGTCAGCAAAACTCTGCACTGTACTCCTCCTATATAATACTGCTGGTTCTCAGTCCCCACAATAAAGCAGTGTGAGCACAGATATATGCAGCACACTGAGCACAGATATGGAGCGTTTTTCAGGCAGACAACGTATACTGGTGGTCACTATTCAGCAACACTCTGCACTGTACTCCTCCTATATAATACTGCTGGTCCCCAGTCCCCACAATAAAGCAGTGTGAGCACAGATATATGCAGCACACTGAGCACAGATATGGAGCGTTTTTCAAGCAGACAACGTATAATACTGGTGGTCACTGGTCAGCAAAACTCTGCACTGTACTCCTCCTATAATACTGCTGGTCCCCACAATAAAGATATGCAGCCCCCTGAAACAAAGTGAGAGGACCCCAGCCACGTCCTCTCACTATCATTTCCAATGCACGAGTGAAAAATGGCGGCGACGCGCGGCTCCTTATATAGAATCCGAATCTCGCGAGAATCCGACAGCGGGATGATGACGTTCGGGCGCGCTCGGGTTAACCGAGCCATACGGGAGAATCCAAGTATGCCTCGGACCCGTGTAAAATGGGTGAAGTTCGGGGGGGGTACGGATTCCGAGGAACCGAACCCGCTCATCTCTAATTTATATATATATATATATATATATATATAATATATATATATATATATGAAAAAACTATTTCCCAAGTGCGCTAAAATAGAATGTATTTACAACAATTCTTCCATCGTTATTTTCATAGGTGTGGGCTGTGTACTGGAGAATGTTTGAATCTGGGGACCTGTAACAGACACCCCTCACCAAATAGTCACCCAAACAAGAGGCCAAAGGCCAGTTAGTAAAAAATTATTTTATTAGCATACATTTGGACACATGAATCTTTACACATAATTTGTCATGTAGTGTTCACAGAAAATGTGTCTAAAATAATGTAAATAAAAATGTCAATAAAATACAACCAATACGTTTGTTATATTAACTCTAGATCAAGACTTTCAGATTCGGATGTTAGCTCATATAAAATATAACTCAAAGAATATATAGCTGGTTTGACAATCAAAAAGATGCAAATAATGTGACTTCCTCAATAAATCTCACAGAGTAGATCCTGAAGGATTTTTGGCTGTGTGTGATTGTCAAACCAGCTATATATTCTTTGAGTTATATTTTATATGAGCTAACATCCGAATCTGAAAGTCTTGATCACAAGATTTGGATATCATATTCAGGCAGTTTGCCAAGACATCAATATATGACTGCAAGTACTCCTAAGAGGATCAGTATATGACTGCCAGTGCTCCTAAGAGGATCTATAATCAATTACCCCCACTAGGGGCCCTGTAAGGGATTAATTAGAATTATTATTTAAGGTAGTTTGTAAGAACATCAATATATGACTGCCAGTATTCCTAAGAGGAACCATCAATAAAGCTTCTATCAGGAGCTTGATAAAGAAATCTAATTATTCTTATATCTACGATTCTCCATATATAAATCTACCGAAGGCAAATAAGTTTGTTCTTCATATTCGTTACCCCTGATGAAGTCGATAAGACGAAACGCGTTGGTTCTGTCAGTCAGAAGTTTATCAACCTAGTGTTAGGCGCCGTGGTCCGCGACGTCCTTGCGGCCCGGCGCCTAGCAACTAGTGACGCTAGGCGTGTGAGCCGCCGGGTCCCTAGCAACGCTGGGATGCCGTGCGCGCTTAGCCGCCGGCTCCCTAGTAACACTGAGCCGCCTGGACCCTAGCAACGGGGACGCCACGGGCGGACCGCGCTCCCCGTTGCAGGGTCAATCTAATCAGTTAAAACATTCACACATTTGTCTTCTGCTCGTGCAGCAAGCCAGCTGCACGGCATCTTGTTAATCAGGCTCCAAGCATCTGATTGGAGGACTCCCTGCTAAATACCTGCTCAGTGCTGCACACAGACGCCGGTAATAGCTTCCTGCATGCTGCTTTGGTTTGCTGAACGTCTGTTCCTGTCCTGCTGTATCCGGTCATTCCTGTCCTCAGAAGTTCTGTATCTTGGAGTTGTCATCTCATCCCAAGAAGTCGTTTGGTCCCCTGTTGTCCTCAACGATCACCAGAGAATATCGAGTGGTGTTCGTGAGTTGCGGCTCTGCCGTGTGTTGCGGCTCAGCTGCTTTATCTTTATATTCTGTTTCGGAGCATTTGCGGAGGGTTCCGCTTCCACAAGTCCTCTCCGGAACTCGGCGGTGCCGGGTAGGAGAGTGGACAAGTGGATATTTTGGTTGTCCTTTTCCCTGGCGGTTTTTCCGCACATATTCTAGTTTTTCGTTTCTTGTAACCCCTGGCCTGGTTGTTTAGTCAGAGGGCCCCTTGTTATCACCCTGTCTCGGATTTCCCTTTGTCTCCCATTAAGACCTGAGGGGGCATCGGAGTTTGGCAGACATAATCCGCCCTTCAAACGCGGCTGCCATGGGCTCAAGCAACCATAGTCTCGCAGGGGATTTCTGACAGCACGGGCGAGACAACGGAGTTAGGGCGCAAGGGGCTATTTTCCATTCCCGCTCCCTTCCCTAGCATTACGTTCCAGTGCTCCGGTCCTCGCAATAAGATCTCCTCAGACCAGAGTGCTGGAATCATAACATTATTACCGGCCATACCAAAAACTAAAATTAAACAGGGTTTAATTTTTTCTCATTCAGTTTTTGTTAAAGTTCTTTGGCCTCATGAATCCGACAGGTTTAGGGCCAAATCCTGGCCAGCTCTTAGTCAATCAGATTCAAGAACTTACTCAGATGGTTCAGGATCTTTCTCTTCGGGTGAGGTCGCAGGAAGATCTTTTGCGAGCCTCCCCAAAGGTAGTCCCTGAACCAAAGATGCATTTGCCCGACCGTTTTTCTGGTGATAGAAAACAATTTTTTAATTTTAAAGAGTCCTGTAAACTTTATTTTCGTTTAAGACCTACTTCCTCTGGTACTGAATCTCAGCGGGTTGGGATTATTATTTCTTTACTCCAGGGGGATCCTCAGACCTGGGCATTTGGTTTAAGAGCAGAGGATCCTGCGTTGTTGTCAGTAGACGCTTTCTTTAAGTCTTTAGGGCTCTTGTATGATGACCCAGATAGAGAGGCGTCCGCTGAAAGTCAGCTGCGTGCTCTCAAACAAGGTAGAAATCCTGCAGAGGTTTATTGTACCGAGTTTCGCCGTTGGTCGAACGACTGTGGCTGGAATGACCCAGCCCTGCGCAGTCAGTTTCGCCTCGGTTTATCAGAGTTTATTAAAGACAGTCTCCTCCAGTACCCCGCTCCTGAGACTCTCGATAAACTCATGGAGCTTTCTATTAAGATTGATCGTCGTCTCAGAGAGCGGAGGGCTGAAAGAGGAACAACTGTAAGGTCTAGTCCTTGTGTTTATTCCATTCCTGAGGACGTTGAAGAGCCCATGCAGATGGGTCTCTCCCGGCTGTCTCCTGAGGAAAAAACCAGAAGGCAAAATTCCGGTCTTTATTTGTACTGTGGTGGTAAGGGACATTTTGCTCGTAATTGTCCGAACAAGTCGGGAAACGCCTTGACCAGGTGAATTGTGAGGGGGTTCACCTAGGTCTGCAGCTTATCTCCTCGAATAACTCTCTTTTAGTTCCAGTTAAGGTTTCCTTTGGCAGCCTCAGTTCTTTTGTGTCGGCTTTTGTTGACAGTGGAGCTGCAGGAAACTTTATGGATTTAACTTGGGCTAAGCTAAGGCCTTAGGCATTCCACAGTTACCATTGGATAGGTGTATCACCATGCACGGCTTAGATGGGAGTCCGCTTTCCAATGGGGTTATTACTCACCGTACACCTCCCGTAGTACTTACAGTAGGAGCCTTACATTCCGAAAATATTGAATTCTACCTAACACATTGCCCAGCAGTTCCAGTTGTTCTGGGTCACCCTTGGCTGGCCTTTCATAATCCCACCATTGATTGGCGGTCCGGGGAGATTTCCCAATGGGGTACATTTTGTGCTAAGGAATGTATTTCGTATCCAGTCAGAGTAGCAGCTATCATTCCAGAGCTCATTCCTGTGGAATACCAGGAGTTTGCCGATGTATTCTCCAAAGGCAATGCGGACATTCTGCCTCCCCATCGGCCTTATGATTGTGCTATTGAGCTAGTTCCAGGTGCCGCATTGCCAAAGGGGAGATTATATGCATTGTCCGGGCCAGAAACATCGGCCATGAATGATTATGTTCAGGAGAGCTTAGAGAAAGGATTTATTAGACCATCAAAATCTCCTTTAAGTGCAGGTTTTTTCTTTGTGGAGAAAAAGGATGGCTCGCTTAGACCATGCATTGATTTTAGAGCCCTGAATAAGATCTCAGTAAAAAACACCTATCCTTTGCCGTTAATTTCTGTACTTTTTGATCAGTTACGTTCTGCTGTGATTTTTTCTAAAATTGACCTTAGAGGAGCTTACAACCTCATCCGAATTAAATCTGGAGATGAGTGGAAGACGGCTTTCAGCACTCAGTCGGGTCACTACGAATACCTGGTGATGCCGTTCGGCCTGTCTAATGCTCCAGCAGTTTTTCAAGACCTCATTAACGATGTGCTCCGTGACTTCCTAGGGAAATTCGTGGTCGTTTATTTAGACGACATCTTGATTTATTCTGAATCGATGGAACAACATGTTACCCAGGTTCGTCTGGTTCTTCAAAAGTTACGTGAGAATCATTTATATGCCAAGCTGGAGAAGTGTGATTTTCACGTCACAGAAGTATCTTTTTTAGGGTACATAATTTCCCCTCAGGGATTTTCCATGGAACCAAAGAAGCTCCAGGCCATCCTTAATTGGGCGCAACCCACCAATTTAAAAGCAATTCAGCGCTTTTTAGGGTTTGCGAATTATTATAGGAGGTTCATTCATTCTTTTTCTGACCTGGTTGCTCCTATAGTAGCTCTGACAAAGAAAGGAGCGGATCCTACCAACTGGTCGCATGAAGCTGAGTTGTCCTTCCGGGCCTTGAAACAAGCCTTTGTCTCGGCTCCAGTCCTCAGACATCCTAATCCGGAGTTGCCCTTTGTTGTGGAGGTTGATGCCTCAGAGGTTGGAGTGGGGGCTGTCCTTTCTCAAAAGGATCCGGAGTCTCTGGAGTTACATCCTTGTGCCTTTATGTCCAGGAAATTCTCCTCCGCTGAATCCAACTATGACGTTGGTAATCGGGAGTTACTGGCGGTAAAGTGGGCTTTCGAGGAGTGGAGGCATTGGCTGGAGGGAGCAAAACATACTATTTCGGTTTTGACTGACCATAAGAACCTGCAATACATTGAATCAGCTAAACGGCTTAATGCCCGGCAGGCACGTTGGGCATTATTTTTTACTCGTTTCAAATTTATAATCACTTTCAGGCCTGGTTCCAAGAATACTAAAGCTGATGCCCTGTCACGTAGTTTTCTTCCGGTTCACAATAACAATCCTGTTGTTACCCCCATACTTCCATCTTTGGTCATCCGGGCAGGCCTCACACAGGATTTCAAAAAACAGGGAAACGGTTGCGCAGTGTATCAGGGAAAAAATGAAAAGAGCCGACGTTTTGTTTAAAAATTAACACAATTTATTAACCATGAATACTGAATAAAAATATGCTTTTCATAAAACTAGTAATTTAAAAGTTAGTAGTATGTATAACTGTATAATGAAACACACCTTGATGAATATAGGTATCGTAGGAAATTTAGGAGAAGCTTATATAAGGAGACTTGTTGAAGATCCGTAATTACTCACAAGATTTTCACTTGTGGATTCATTTGTATAGATGATAAATGAAAAACGGTCCCAAATAGTGCACAGTGTGCCCTTCACAAAGCTGTGTTGCTGTAATGTATACCTCTTCTGTGGGCTGGTCCGAGACCGGGCGTCCCCGGTTCTTGATCCTGCGTTGCCCACTCGTGCTATGCAGCAAGGAGATGGTAAAAGCCGCCGGGCTGATGTAGTACGTGAGACGGATGTAGCTGATAGGAGCCGCGTGCTGGTATGTGACGAAACGCGTTAGGACCCGCCTCATCATCCACCTTGATCCAGGTATCTACAACTAGCAGCTCTCTGCCAAGATCCAACGGACTTTCATACCGGCACTTCGGTTCCCGCAAGCCGCACATACCAGCACGCGGCTCCTATCAGCTACATCCGTCTCACGTACTACATCAGCCCGGCGGCTTTTACCATCTCCTTGCTGCATAGCACGAGTGGGCAACGCAGGATCAAGAACCGGGGACGCCCGGTCTCGGACCAGCCCACAGGAGAGGTATACATTACAGCAACACAGCTTTGTGACGGGCACACTGTGCACTATTTGGGACCGTTTTTCATTTATCATCTATACAAATGAATCCACAAGTGAAAATCTTGTGAGTAATTACGGATCTTCAACAAGTCTCCTTATATAAGCTTCTCCTAAATTTCCTACGATACCTATATTCATCAAGGTGTGTTTCATTATACAGTTATACATACTACTAACTTTTAAATTACTAGTTTTATGAAAAGCATATTTTTATTCAGTATTCATGGTTAATAAATTGTGTTAATTTTTAAACAAAACGTCGGCTCTTTTCATTTTTTCCCTGATACACTGCGCAGCCGTTTCCCTGTTTTTTGCAATCTCTATATAACACACACCTAGTGTTGTCGGCTGCGCGCCATATCAGGGAAATTTTGGTATTTTATAGTCTATTACTTGGGCGCTTTCAAGCAGTTATTTAGTTTTTTTGTTTCTCACACAGGATTTATTTACCCAGTTAAACCAGCTTCAACACCAAGCTCCTAGATTTACTCCTGCTGGTCGTCTTTACGTCCCTGAATTTTTGAGAGCCACTGTTTTAACTGAATTTCATGACAACAAAGTTTCAGGGCATCCGGGAATCACTAAGACATTGGAGTTAGTATCTCGCTCAGTATGGTGGCCTAGTCTTTCTAAAGACGTTAAGGAATTTGTTTATTCATGTCAGGTTTGTGCACAGCATAAGGTTCCCAGTTCCTTGCCTATCGGGCAACTTATGCCGTTAACTGTTCCTCTCTGTTAGGGTCTCCTGCCCTGTGCTGCCACGTCGTCATGGCAACCGGGAGACAAGTGCTAGTGGTGTAACCTGAGCGCAGCTGATACTCCGGTTCGGGTCTTTTGCTGTGCAGTGGTTATAGGCTCTGTGCACGGCAGGGGATCCGGTGCTGGTTTTTGTGCTCACAGTCTGTGAGGTCTGAGTGGGGCGTGGACAGCACCTGCTTTATAAGGCCTCTTTTCAGGGTAAGCAGATGCTGCTGAATCTTTGTTGGTTAGTCAGTTCATGAAAGTTAGCCAGTACTGTGTAGCTTTGTATTTGTTTGTTGCTTACTGCAAATAGGCCTGGGGATTTGGTATTACACTCTGCCAATCCAGACCTAGCAGTAAGACTGGAGTCAGTCGTTTAGCTTGCTGGGGTTCTGTTACTACTCTGTGAACTTAGCAAGTTTGCGGCTGTATTCTAAGACTTGCCTGTCTAATCCTGTCTCACTGTGCTAGGTGTCAGGGGTCAGTTTAGTGGCAGTAAGCTAAAACCTGTGCACTGCAAGTGAGAATTAGGATTGTGGAGATTCTCCTTGTGTCTATCATTCCATCTCTGACCAAGGAGTTTACTGCCACACCCGTTGGTAACCCTTTAGGGTTTTGCTGTTGCCCTTAGCAACAGCATTTCGGGTTCTCTACGTATTAAAACACAACATCTTGCTTTTCCATCTGAGCAGTTCTAATACAAGGGAGATACCCAGTTCCTTAGCCTCTGGGCTTCTCTGTTCACTTTGTGTGTATTTTGTTACCCTATCACCTTCTGTGTACATTATGTCATATCCCCCAGTTTGTCTGTGAGTCCATCTGTTTTGCATAACAGTTCAAACACCAGTACATTCCTGCAGACACTGGAGTGCATAACAGTTCTGACACCAGTACTTTCCTGCAGGCACTGGTGTGCATAACATATTCAGCAGCCTAATACTCCTGTTGAAATTTTGTGGGAATATGGAGCATACCCCTCAAAATACGTTGCAACAGGTGGTCGATCAGGTGCAGGTCCTGACTCGACAATTTAATGATTTGTCCATTAAAATGCACACCTCCCAGGCTGCTGGCGGAGCTCCCGCAGCAGCAGCACCTGCAGGGGTTAAGGAGCCGAAAGTAAATCTCCCGGATCGTTTTTCTGGAGATCGCTCGCAGTTCTTTTGTTTCAAGGAGAGCTGCAAGCTATACTTCCGGCTTAGGCCTCAGTCTTCTGGGTCGGAGATTCAGCGGGTGGGCATAGTGATTTCCTTGCTACAAGGAGACCCA